>NC_069111.1:48589461-48901961 GCF_025612915.1 Magallana angulata
TTGCTGGGTAGTGCTGGATACAGGGCGGTGGGGCAGGGAGGGGTCGGACTGACCTGTGGGACAGACTCTACACTCGGACTGACCTGTGGGACAGACTCTACATGACTTAATTTATCCTGCCACTGTGGGTGCGGTTCTTTTATCGGGGAGTATGGGGGTGGATCATCAGTTTCCTCATCTGTCATAATGTAAACATGCAGATGTACAACGAGAAGTATTATCAGATGTCGTTTGAAATGTTTATTACAAGAGCAAACTCAAACCAATGAAACAGAGCTGTTACACCTGAAGATAAATACATGCATTTCCTCTCACCTTTGTCCTGGCAGTGATAGGAGGGGAACGGTAGAGGGGGGTTGAGTCGGAAGGACTCCCGCCGGTAGCTGTGGAGCTTCTCCTTGGCTTTGTACAAGTAGTTCTGGGTTTTACTGGATCCTGTGTATACATTTGTACATGAATGAACATGAATGAAAATACAACATACATCTAAAATATAAACATAACAAGTGCGGAGACCTCCTGAATTCCAAGACATCAGAATGAACTTTGATTCAACCAATCGGATGGCAAGTTAAGCTTTTCTGCAAGTGATATTTTAAGAATGTTACCATCCATTAATAAATCTATCCTACATGCAAATAATTACCGTAAGTTCATTCTGATGTCACTAAACATGACTCTCAATGGGTTTTGTCAGATCTCTGTGCACTTTGCGCTGTTGTAGAGATCTGCATTTAAATCAGATGGATATCTTACATCACATGTAGATGTATGTATCATATTGAAACTTGCAATCCAGTTACCTGTATATTTGACTTCCTCCAACTCTTTTCCATGGACATCTGGAATCTCCATGGCAACATCCTGTCATAAAATAGGAAATTTTCCAGTTTTAATTGAGAAATGTATTAAACCAACTGTTCATTTTGTATCTATTAAATGGTCCATATATAAATGTGCTTGGAACAAAAACCATATCCTCTTAAAATTAAACATTTATCCTTTCTATTACAAATTCTCTTGAATATTTACCCTCACTCATAGGCATCTGACATGGAAATTATTAACTTTTTTAGCGATAAAATTATTCACTGTGCAATTCTTTAGGGTTAGGACGCAAATTGATTAAGAAATTACTTTTTGAGCCTGAAACACCGTGGAACACTTCTTGCCGAGTTCTACATAGGCCTCAGCAATTCGCACAAACCCTTCTTTTAGCCGTATCATCTTGACAGCTTCATTTTCCCGAATTCTCTCTGTGACTGCAATACAAGGCACACAAAAATTTAGAACTTCAAATGTACATTTATTCTCTTTTTTCCTTACAACTACTAGTAAATTTAGAATAAGTCTCAAAAACTAGATTTAGGATTTTTAAAAAAAAAAACAAGAGAATCTAACACACTTATCCGTTTTATCTCAAAGCAAGAGGAGGCATATGGTTGTACATGTAATAAAAAATTTGGTAATTGGGGAAAAATATATATTTTTCCTGTGTTTCTTTTGTTATATTTATTCTAGCTCTCCATTTCATGAATAACTGAAGTCTTATCAAATATAAATACATGTACCCTGGTAGCTGGACAGTGCTAGATTCTCATAAAGGTTTATGCTGTTGTTAAGTGCCCCTCTCTATTCCTCAGTGCCCATTCCCCTTACAAACCTCACCTTCAATTTCAGCTTTCTCTCTTTCCATCTGGGCTTCATGTAATTTGGATTCCAGATTTCTTATATCAGCTTCACTACTTCTCTGAAATTTGTTAGTAAAGTCAAAAATTTAAAACTGCAAAAAACAGAGTCATTGGTCTTTTAATTACATAATCAAGCACAAAAAGCAATCAATACATTCATCCACAGAACAATTACATACCTACAATGTTACTCAAAATACAATATTCTGTGATACATACATGGACTAGTACATTTATATACCGAAACATGTATAAGACAGAAGTTTAATATCACTGATTATCTATAGTTGTTGAATGAGCTTTGGTATGAAATTTGTTTCTACTAAGTTATAAGAACAGTATCTGCAAGTGGTAACCATGCGACATGGCTTAAAATATACAGCCTCCACACTATCACATCTTCACACAAAGAACAATGTGTCTACATTTGAGACAATAATAACTAAGTAATGCATGTCTATAAAAGAACATGCATTTTCATTCATGCAAAATTCAAGGATAAACTGTTTATTATCTGAACATGCTTGGTGTTAGTCCAGAAAAGAATTCAATGTCAATTTGAAATAAGAAAGAACTCGTAAATGCAGACATTATTTCAACAATAAATATCATTAATAAAAAAAAACTTGATAATTTAGCTCATAGCAACCAGCTTCAAATGGGCCATGAGATTCTGGTTTTTTTAACATGACATTCTGAGGAAAGAGTGAAATAACAGAAAAGAAACAATATTGAAGTGATGGTTTAAAGGGAAATAACTCTAAGAAAACACAACATCAGACATACTTTACCACTTCCACAAAACATAATGAATTTGGGTTTAAACACAGACTGTAATTACATGTAATCAATGTTAAACACAGACTGTAATTACATGTAATCAATGTCAAACACAGACTGTAATTACATGTAATCAATGTCAAACACAGACTGTAATTACATGTAATCAATGGTTATAGATAAGTTGATGGTTTTAATGCTACTGGGTATTATTTCTACTCCTTATCAAATTATGATCAAATAATGAAAAATACAGTGACACATGTTCTGTAGATAAAAGAATAAAATTTTATTCATGTGTTTTGATATGATTTATCTCATGCTTTATTTATCTTCAGAACTGATGACTGAAAATGCTCCCACTCACTTTTGAGATACTGAAATTTTAATATCACAGAATTTGCTGAATGTAATACAGTGTACCGACCTTTTCTGCCTTCCTGAGGTCCTTTCTCAGCTTGGTTTCTTTCTGCTCATAGTTATTCTGAAGAAGGAGATCCAGTTAATTTTTCTACCTCAATGATCATCTTATCTATCATAACCTGATACACTAACAATAAAATGTAGTCTTGACATTAGGTATTTACAGAACTATTTTCATTGACATTTTTTGTAATCACTTTGCTCTGTGTAGTGTATCTTGGTGTATTGCAAATAAATGTTATTTAGTGTACAGCTATAACCTAGATCCTTTAAAAACTTGTAGCCTGCACAACTGCAAACTACATATATATATTTCTAATAAATTCATTCATGACAACAAACTACAGACAATATTGATACCCCATGTTATTTATATGTACCAGTATACTTACTAGGTTATCTTTGGCCTGTAATACATGTTTTTCCCCCTCCAGCACCATCTCATACATTTGCTTATACTCCTTCAGATGACCTTAAAATAAAAAGAAAGAATGATCAAAAAACAGTTTTACACTAGTATTCATAAAACATTCTCACTTCTCCCTCTTATACTTTAATTAACTTGTAGAAGGAGAACACTGTCTTGAAGATCAAATGACGAAGTGTGTGTCAATTGACATGCTCAAATTTGTATAATAATAATGATAATAATAATAATAGTTTATTTCCAATTTTGGGCCCAGAGGGCATACAAGATTACAGATATTAGATAGAAATGCCTAAAAGATAGATTCTACATATAAAAACAGTCCATACACATACATGAACTTGTAACAGCCGGGAAAATGTACATCAGTATGTCAAAACATATGAACAGTGTGCATATAATATATAGTCATAAAGTAATTTATACAAATATAAAGATAGTATCATGATTTGTATAAGTAATTCACCGGTCATTTAGATCTCAAGGTATTTATATATATATATATATTTGTATATATGCTACTATGAATTTAAGGTCAGACACAAATAAATACTAGTAAATACTTTGTATTGCTAATTAAATGTGGAGGAATCAATTATTTTGCATAAAATTATGAGAAGCAAACCTTGTGAACTTTAAACATTACTTTGAAAAGCGCACTACCTGTGAATCTAGTTATATAATTTCATTCAATGATTAAAGTAGCATATGCCTGCCTATTCGGTAGTATATTACCATTTACATGTATTTCTTATTCAATACCAACCAATAAAATCTTTCTGTACATCTGTCCACAAAAGGTTTAACTCTGCAATGTGGTTGGCTACATCCTACAAAGTAATAATAAAATAACTGTTATTCTCTACAATAATCTTTCATAAAAATATTATTAAGTCAAACTCTTCTGAAGTGTAATAGTGCTTGCTCTTAGAAGCATGGCAGTACTGAGCCTATTAATTTATACACACTATCCCAGCTTAAATACCAGGGGTACTTACCGAATCATGATAAAAACTGAAATTAAACATGTGATACATCTACTCTGTTTGAAATGCATGCATATAAATGAATTTAATACGGTACCAATTAGAGCCAACCAAATACCAGAGCAGAACCAACTAAACCCTAGGTTTATACTTTTGGGGTTTACTCTGGATCTGCTTTTGGAAAATTTGCATTCACTCAACAGGTTTACTTTAGGTCCATCTTGGATTTACTTTGGGTTTACTCAGGGTTTGCTTTTGGGGTCAACTATATGCACTGAAGTGTGAAGCAGACCCATCTTGTATCTTACCATCTTACTGCCTGTAATTCTTGCCCATCGTATATTCCAAAAACATATGTAGTGTCTGCTTTCAGGGGAACACCTCTTATCGGGGTTTACTCTCAGAATCCACTCTGGATTTACTTTGGTTTTACTCTGGGTCCACTCTTGTAAAACCGAAGTAAACCCAGAGTAAACCATGAGAGTAAACCCAGGATTTAGTTGGAGTTACCTTTCTGCTAAGTAGGGTATGATCAGTACAGTAGTTTTAAAATTCATTACTCTAAAACATGTAAAACTGGAATAATTTTATTTAAAAGTTTTATTTTTCAAAAAGCTTTGAAGATCGAATAATCTGAATAAAAATCATTCTTCTTAAACGAATTTCTTTGTTGTTAAAACTGATCAACATAGTCTGTGGAATACTAGTATGTTAAACCTGAATGGCCCTGTTTTCTTCATTGGCCGCCCATCGCATCATATCCTGACATGCTACAAGGGAAAATTAAGATTTACACTTAATTGTGAAAGTCTTCAAAATCTATCCTATTTTGGTTTATCATGTTTATAAACTTACAACTTTGTACAACAGTAAAATCAGTGAGATTCGTCGAGACCAGAGACGTAATACTAACTATATATAGTC
Organism: Magallana angulata; assembly: GCF_025612915.1. Lineage (NCBI taxonomy): Eukaryota > Metazoa > Mollusca > Bivalvia > Ostreida > Ostreidae > Magallana > Magallana angulata. Next base: position 48,594,693 of record NC_069111.1, read on the forward strand.
TGTCCCAAGATATTTTTGCTGCACATTTGGACGAATAAAGTATATACATACATGTGAAAGAAGTGCAATTGAAATCAATGAAAGGCAAAATTTCCAAGATATCTTCATTCACACATGAATAATGCAAAAACAAATCTTAAGTTGTTTAGTATCAGTAAAAAGAATGATGTAATAAGGTATGTATGCGGATAGTCCGATACGCCGTGCAAGGTTGCGACACAATATCTTGGTCCAGCTTGAGCCATGATTATCATTTTTCATTCGCAAAAATTCACAGGAAAGAAAACAGATTTATTACGGAGATTTATAATGGGGAATGTTTACATCTTTTCTCCATTCGGAAGTGCCTCGGAATACCTTGCGTAATTTTTCAACGTTATCATCCGGGGTTGCTGCAATACAAAATCCCCATAGACATCACCTTTTTTAGCTGTGTATTGAAGCCTGATAAGCTAGAGGGGGTGTTTTTAACTGAGAAATACTTTTGAATGAACATTGTTTGAACCCTGAGGTATTTATAAATATCGAGAAATTAGGCAAAATGTGAACTGAGGATATCTTAGGACAGAGCATATACTGTTATAATATATTTCTCTGTCGAGACTGAACAATTTTGACTCACGTCTCTTCAAAAGAGAAAAGTGACATCAGTCAAATTTTTCCAGTGTCAACGAATCTGTTTAGATTACTTTATGGGCAGCGTTTATCATTTACTGTATTATACACATGAATTAGTAGGCAAACATCTTTTTTTTCATAACTAGTACATGTTATAATGATTTTACAAAATCAAAAGCTGCTTTATGTAAAAAGCTCCTCATTACCTGAGTTTTGTGCATTCATGAAGCCCTTGGCACTCTCTCGCATATCTTTTAATTCTGACACCATGACATTTAAATCAGCACTTCCCCCTGATCCAAGCGACCTCAACTTGGCACCACTCCTTAAAAGGGAGAGATTAAAATATAAAATACGTTAGAGCCCGGAGTACCAGTCAAAACTCACAAAACAGATATGTTGATAAAAGTAAAAACATAACTGAGAAAATACTTGATATATAATATGTGATAAAAAAATGAATGTATGATTAACATGGCCTAGTCCTACATGTATGATATATTTGTCATACAAACATAATTGCATGCCTTTGTTCCTATCTTATAAAGCCTAATTTGCTTACCTTCTTATTGCCCGAGATGCTTTGTCCATCTTTGTTCAGTTTTCCCCTAGCTGATACACATTTGTTTTTCTGTACCGAATCACATTCCAGAAACTGTCAAGAAGCCAGTCGTGTGGACAATTTAAAAACGCGAATGTTTACAAATTCAATTTCCGCGGGGCAGTGACGTCATATTTCTAAAAAATGAATTTGTACTAAAAATATTTCGGAATCCGGAATCCCCTCTTTCAAAATGAAAGTAGCATAACAAAGGACAAGAGAAATATGAGAGGTGAGATCATGTAATCTTTAAAACGAAATAAAGATTTAAATATCAAAAAGGTCTTCTTTAAGTAGTAACATGTATAAAAGGCCTATAAGGCTATATGAAGTCAATAAATTGCTTTGCTTCAACTGCTGATCGAGAATGGGTTTTTTTCCGGACCCACCCATTATAAATGATAGCATGCTTTAGTACTCATTTTAACTTCAATATTGTTTGTCATTTACTAATGCAATTTTTATACTATCAATGGGCATGTCTTTCTCTTGTATAATATTATAATAATGACATAACTGTTTCTTGTTGTGGACTCGGAATTGTAAATTTTAAATATGCACTCGGACACTCCCTCAAACATATACTTCCGTGCCAAATGTAAGTGTCAATTCTCTTTTCTTGCAATAATATCTCTATAATTTTTTCGTTTATCACATTAAAGGGGGGATTTGGAGAGATGTAGATTAACTAAAGTATACTGAATGCAGATCTTTAATTTTTTGAACACTTGGTTTATATTCAGTAAAGTATTTGACAACCACTTTGTAATATAATACTTCCTACAATAGTATTTTATTTAGTTACTTTTAAGAAATCGATAAAGAAGTGACCTTGGTAGAGTTATGTTTTTAAATAATTATCATAGGCCTATAGAGATTCCGAGGTAAAAATAGTTTTGACACACCTTTAGCAAATATACACTTTATTTCAAAGTTTTAATATTTGACTATTTTCTGCATGATGCAGATATAATATATATTTTTTTTCAAATCAGAGATAATATTTTTTCTCTCTATACATTGTACTATAGTATATCTATTTTACTTCAGATGTTATACAATGTACCAATGTGTGCTATACATGTACCACTTTCATTTACGATACCGTCGGTCGGTTGTATACTTGGGTGCACAGTTGATTTAAACCCAGTTGTACAAATGAAAATGTACCTTTTTCACATATGAACGTTTAAAGATTAGGCATACTCAGCTGTTCTCAAATGGAAGATCACCACAGGAATGTTGATTTTCGAGAGATTGTCTTGTTTTCATTCTAGACATACTACATGTATATACTACAGTACATGTTTATTTCAGGTTGAAAAAATGGGTGGAGATAACAAAAAATCCAACATCGACCGGCACATCGAGGAATTGCTTAACATTCTACAATCTCTATATGAAGAACATGGGTCAACCATTCCAAAGCTGAAGAAATCGTTGGAGATTTTGCAGACGATCAAGGAAGAAGCAAAAGACCTGCAAGTCTCTTCTGAACAAGACACAATCTCTACACTAGATTTGAAGGACCTAGATGTTCCATGGAAAAAGATCGGTGCTGGGAACTTTGGAAGCGTCTTCAAAACAACATGGAAGGGAACATCCACCGTTGCAATCAAAGTTTTGAAGGAACAGGCTAAGCACCAAGCCCGCGAATCTAGACTTCTGCGATATCTTAGCCACGAAAACATCATAGCGTATCGGGGGATGGGGTACGTGCAGTCTGAGGAGGAACTGAAGCGGATACTGGAAGGCAATAGAGACGAAGAAGTACGAGAGATGTTCCAGGTACCAAGTATGTTCTTCGTTATGGAGTACATTCCAACAAATTTGTACCGATACATTGTTCAGCAGGAGAGCCACGAGAGGCAGGGTCTCTCCTTGGGCAAGGCTTGGGATGTCGGGAAACAGATAGCCAGTGCACTGAGTTATCTTCACTCAGAGGGGATTGTCCACAGAGATATGAAACCGGACAACATCTTGATCCAAGGTTACGTGAACAAGTTCATCATTAAAATCGCCGACTTTGGCTTGGCATGGCAGGATGACCAAATTGATAAGCAGCAGACAAGGTATGGTTCCGTGATGTCCGACAACAATACCGTTTCTCAAGTTAGCGGGTACGGATTTGTGAACATAAGGTGGGGACCACCAGAGTTCCGCTCGTCTTTGGAAAGTGGTAAAAGTCACTCCATGACCGACTACAGGAAGGGAGATGTCTACTGCTTTGGTTTGATCATGCTATTTACAGTATCTGGGCTCAAACCACTGGCAGAACTGTCTTCATCAAGTATACAAGATGAAATAGAACTTCCCACGCCGTCTATCCCCAAAGAATACATCGGAGATCCCAACGATATCATTGCAAAGTCAATTATAGAATGCACGATTGATACGCCCGAAAAGCGACCAACGGCGGAAGATGTTATAGAGAAATTCTATCGAGGGAAAAACCCGTATTTATCGGAAGCAGACGAAGGAGAATTATTTTCATGTGGGTTCATGGACAAAACGGACATTTTTGTTGCAGATTCTTGCACAGATGAAGACGCAAGTCAGAAAGGATTTTTCGAGTCCCGAATACGACCATCCGGGTACCAACACGACGACTTGAGTTGTCCCATCCAGGTAGAGTCTAAACCGTGCAGGGACAGGTACGAAAACTGGGACAAAGAAGAAGAATACATTGCAAATTACCAGGAATTCAGCAGACAGGCAAAAGACAAAATAATTGACAACAACCCTACAGTGGCTTTGAAACGCTTAGCGTTTGCTCGCCCAGGTGAGGATGAGTGTCAGAGAGTCGAGATGTTCTTTAAGCAGTCAGAATATGTTCACCACAGAGCAATGCGGAAAATTTGGATGAGCCTAAATGAACAACAGAAACAAGACGCCATTCCAAACAAAGCTGATGTCAATCCTTTCTTCAGCAATACATTTGGGCTACATGTGGCTATCCTGACAGACGAAGGCCCAGGGAATCCACAATACTTCGTGTTTCCACAGCGTGCAAAACGTGCCGGGATGTCTGCCCCTGGTGCCTTTACTTGTGGAGCCGTGGAAAGCGCATCAACTCCTGACATCAAAGGTGAGGGCTCTTCAAGAAGAGTGGATCTAGTCAATACTGCAGTACGCGGTTTACGGGAAGAACTTGGTCTGGAGTTGTCTGGATCTGACACAGAAGCCGTTTGTTTGACCACAATCTATTTAAAAACTGACACCCACGAGTGGGGTCTGTGCGGGTTCGTGGACCTGACGGACGATCGGATCAAACCAGAAAACCATATCAGTGCCGACAACCTGAAAGACCGCTTTTCTAGCGGACCAAAGGACAAATTCGAGCACCAGACTCTGACATTTGTCAAGTTCACGTTAGAAGATATGGTGGACTTTGTGTTTGAAAACCACGACAATTTTGCCAGTTCCGCCAAGCTAGTCGTCGTGAAGGTGCTACAAGCGTTCTTTGGATGGTCGAGAGTCCAAAGGGAGTTTGAGTCGAGAAAGGTTACTTCCTAGAAATAAAAAAGAACCGCTTCCATTGTACGGTGAGCTTGCGAGAACGTTTTCCACGTTGCTATTTTTTGAGTACCATAAATGTATACGTATTACCTCAGAATATCCATGTTTGTTTTCATACATACACAAGTATTAACATATTTTCCATGTGAACCATGTCATTCAAAGGAATTGAAAACGGATCGGCGATTAATGTTGGTTGTGATATGATGGTTAAGGTTTTGGAAGTGACAATATCTATGATGAACTTAGATATAAATGGAAAGACAAAATGTTAAGAAACCTATTGTAATCATGGCATGAAGCAAAAAATACCTATGGTCTTTGTGAAAAATGCACGTATAGAACAAAAACATTTTTACAAGCTGACACTGTTCATGATGTATATGTTGGTGATAGCCTTGAATCGCAAAAGGCAAAGTTCGATGAATTTCTGACGAAATTTTAACAAATTATGTCGTCACTGAAATCATTAAGCACAAAATTATCTTTATTTATGCACACATTTATAATGTTTGCTCATGATTTTTGTAGAATGATTTATCACAAATAAATTATTAAAGCTTGCGAAAATTGCATTTGTGGAAATATAACCCATACTGTAATACAGAAAGAGAATTGACGCATGGCGATTGATGTACAAAAGAAACCGTGTGCTATAATCGTTGTATACACTGAAACTAATTACTAAAACTATCGTGTTGGGAATACTTAGATTTTGACCTTTTCAGATTTGATCAATACTACCAGGTGTCTATAGGAAGAATTGATATATTAAGGCCGTGTTACTTTTTATTTAGAAATAAATACTAGTATTAAAGGTGAAAAGAAACTATGTACATTTGTATCACTTAATTGTAATTTAGATATTTGGTAAAATACATATGCATTCATCTTAAATAAAGATGTCAATTTATCTTGATAATTTGACCAAATCAAAATTCAGCCTAAAGTTAACGTTAAATGGAAAAACAAACCCAGCGACTGCGAACAAGTTAATGATCGTCAAATATAAATCTTTTTGTCTAATATAATCCTTATTATGAGGTAACAAATTTTCCATTTGAAAGAGGTAATTTGTTATTTTGGTTGCGTAATAACGAGGATAAATGTGAATGGCTGTTCATAATTCAGTTATGCTTTCATATAACGGAGATATTCAAGCATTTCAGAAAACAACACTGAGGATTTACCTGTATTGTTTTTTCTTCTGTTGTTTCCTTAAAGTTATCTACCAACAACAACTCATTATCATGTATTCGCATTCATTATTGAATTCCTCAGATTTTTGTTTGAAGTTCCATTTAATGGCTTTCTTTGGCATCATGGGTCTTTGAGCCATGACCTTGAACAATGATCTTGATATGTCAGCCCCCTCATTGTGTGTATTCGTGACTATTTGTTTCACTGTGTGTATTCGTGACTATTTGTTATAGGGCAATGTGATGCATGGACATAAATGATCTGTCTGAAATTATCATACAATAAAGGTGATTAATCGCAGCACATGTTGCCATAGCTTGCAAAAATCTATGTAAATTTTCACTGCATGCACTGTAATAAACATGACCACAAACTTGATTTTCAGTAAACTGTTCTGAAATTTATATTGTAATTAAAAGGACAAGGTATTGTGAAATTGTATCACAGTAAGGATCCAGTTTGTCATTGACAAGAATGTTATTGCAAAACTTCTAACAAAAAATCCCCCAAATTCAGTGCAACGCTATGTCCTCATATTAATTTTTTTATAGCTTATTCGGTAATTCATGCGAGGAAGTGTTCAAATTTGCAAAAGGACAACCAAGAGAGAACGGTATATACAATCACCTCACTTTTTAGACAAAACACACATGTAATGTAAAATATTGAATTATCTATATAAATAGTTTGGTTATTCTTTAATTTTGAATGTAATCATTATTGAACACACTAGAAGTTATTACGACTATTATGTAACATAGGAGGGTTGTAACAAAAGTTCGCGGATAAGTTCGATTGCGAGCGGACTATCCGCATGATACCAGTTTTAAACTTGACGTAATTAAGGAATGAATTCAATATTTATTTGTTTTATACGATATAAAATGGTTTGGGGCAGTTTACGCTTTATAAACCGCGAAGCGGTTTATAAAATAGCGTAAACTGTTTCAAACTATTTTATATCGTATAAAACTAATAAATATTGAATTTATTGCTTATAATTTAATTTGTTTACTCTTCATTGTAGATAAAACGGTCATTTGACCTTTAAAATGACGTGAAATTGTACAAAATTTAAACGTAACATCAGGCGTATTGATACGTGTTTGACGTTAGTCTTACTATGACGTAGGCAACATTCTTTATACGATATAAAATAATTTTTTAGCCAATCAGAAAGCGCGTTACAACCAGAATTAAATTATTTTCTAATAAAAATACACGGTATTTCATATGACGTTAAAATAACTTAGGAAGGTCACTTTGTGAAAGTTTCAATTGAAGTTTAAATTGAAGACTTTTTGACTATTTTATCGCCGAATATGGACGACACACGCATGAAAATTAAGTAGAACGTTAACGTCAATGGACAACTTGGAGCACCGGGCCTTCATTAAATTTTGTATGCAATCAGGAACATCTCCGTTCAAACCAAAGGGTTCTTAGATGCTGCAGGAGATGGCCCACATATGTTTAGGACAATGGTTAACAAATGGAATCAGATGTTTAAAGATGGAAGGGTTGATATTTTCAGCTCTTGCTGCAACCCCATCCCCATTTCTTAATACAACCCGGATTTTGCACCTATGGACTTTGTTTTATGGAAACTTCGGACAAAACTTTTTGGACCTACGATATGTCACAGAAGACATTATTTAAAATCTTGACAAATAATGGTATGAAGGTGCGTTTTATGAATGGGTTAAATGACATAAAAAAGTGCGTGGAACTGAAAAGTGTTCACTTTAAAAAAAAGCGTGGCAGATTTGCCGACAGTTGTTTGACGTCACATGATGTCGTGGAAATATAAAATGACGCTCTGTATAAATCTAATTCATACATCTATAGTAAATTCGTTGTATATTTTGAACGAATTATCAAAATCATATTATTTTTGGCATACTTATTTTCAACTGAGAGTAATTTAATAAGACATAAGTCATCATACAAAGTACACAGTCATTTTTCCGTAAATCACTTCGTCCACTAACTTTTCTAACAACCCTCGTGTACTGGAAAGCAGTATATTGATTTCTGTGAATGAACATGGCCGAGCGTTTGACCGATGATGCCCTTAAAACTTCAATTTTTTTAGGTTTCATAAATTTTAAAATGTCTCTGTAATAGATTGAATGATTCTGGGTATTTACGACTGTAGCAGCATTGTTTTAAGGATTGCACAATGCGTTTGCATAAAAGTAAAATACTAAGTTTAATGAAAAGAATTTAAAAGGAATATTTCTTAATTTTAAGACCCAAAACTTAGTTTTTTATTCACAGACTTCAGTTTATGTTCTCATTCACGTATCTGTTCTAGATGAAACACACGTATTATAATCTTAACGTACACCTTACATGTACATGTAACTTTTAAGATTAAATTATTCAATATATGGTTAAATTTCATTGCAGCGTTTCTTAATATCTTTGTTTCTTTTTATTAATAGAGAACATATGAGAATATCATCTATTCTTATATAACTAAATGTCTTTCCTCGTTCATTACTTAATATTGGTTTAGATATCGATTGTTTTAGTCGTTTTGGCTTACGTTAGCTAATTTTATGCCTGATTAATTCATATGTTCTAAGTTTTTTTTTAAAACTCCTTATCTCTTTTGTATATTAGATTTGAATTTTACGGCTTTGCTGTTATATTGAATTATTTTAATTTCTGTCGAGGATATAGAATTAACTAAAAGATCTCAGGTCAGCGCAATCATTTTATTTTGTCTTGGTGCTTTCTTATCTTTGATGTTATCTGTGACGTGCACGTTTAGCTTACATTATATCGATAATACATGCTTAACTAATCAAATAATCACAGATGTATCATTGAAAGTGAATGAAAGGGGATTTTCCGTACATAAAATTTATTCATGAACTATTAATTAAGAGGAATTATCCCCTTCAAATTTTAACTTATGCTGACACATCTAAACATAATCACGTTCTGAAATCGTTCAGATAACTATGTAGTCAGGTATTGTCTATTGTTTATTAGTTCTGTAGAAAAAAAACCCTTTGAATATAAACAGAAATTATTTTTACAATCGATAAAAATAAATTCAACGTTTTTGATGCACCAGATGCAATGTTAATTGATGAAATACAAGTAGGCAACAGATAAACATGAAATATTTGTTGTTTTGTTTCACGTGACTTATTCCAATTTATATCATTTTATAAGCAAGTTATTATAACGACAAAATCGTGGTATTGGACATGTGTTTACATATCAATGTACCGTAAGGCATGTTCCATATGCATGATAAATTATGACTGGGGGTGATAGTTTAACGCTCTCACTTTTTATTTTCACCTTAGTACACAGATGAAAATCAAAACTGTTAGGAGATTAATCATATTAACTAATATAGAAGTAGGTCTGACTATGTAGGTTTTGATTGATGCAAACATGTACTTCTCTTGAAATTGTTCAGAACCATTTTAACAAGAGCTTGGACTTTGGGTAGTTGTGTCAAACGGCAATGTTACGTAGGCCTGTCTTTTATTGCAGGTCATGCATTTAGCCATTGCTCTTTGTAATCTGCAAGATTTGTATGGCTTTTGAACTAAGACTACGCAATCTGTGTATATTTCACCAGCGTCATTGCTAACTTGTTTGACGCAAGAAATAGATAGTCACGTCCTACTGAAAGTCCAAGGCCTTTTTAAAATGGTTCTATATACCAAACAGATGTGGAGTAAGGGTAGAGGCACACACAAACAAAATACATGTATTCCTATCGTGCTTTCTGTGTTATTTATAACAATTATTAAAAATTATAACAACAATATCAAAAATCTGTCTATTTTTATACGATTAGCCGGTTAATCGGTCGGAACGAATTTCGATTAACCGATGAGCAATTCTGCAATCGATTGCCATCCCTACGAAAAAAATCATAATTAGATAGAAATAATTTATCATACAAATTAAACATTAAAAACATGAGTTAAAAAGTATTTATTGAAGTAAGCAAATACTTATAGAGAGCTTATAGACAAGTATTCAAGGAAAAAAATGGTAACTTAAAAATTGGAGTAAGACAGATAATGATTCATGGTATAGAGAATTTCAGTAAGGCCCACTTTCAGTATCCGTAGGTCGAATTCTCAGAAAGTAAGTATGAAAGAAAGTGACCAACTAAGGAATTGTATAAAGGAGTAAGTAAGTAGTTTAGTCAGTAAGTTTATGAAAAAGGAAGTTACATATGATTGAATTATTTGGCATATATTACTGACTTTGCAAGTAAATAAAAAAAGTAGGCACAGAAGGTAATCGGCGTACGTGTGTACAGTTGCTAATATACATATTTAAATTTAAATGACATTTTTTGTGAAATGTTGAGTTTGAAAAACAAGTTTTTGTACCAATAAAATGAAACATTCTCAATCACTCATTCTGACCTCGAAATAATGCGAGATTTAAAATCAAGAATAAATCATTCTCTAGCCCGATTTAACAGTTGTTTATTTATATTATTTCCGTCATAAAAAGCGACTTATGCGTTCTGCATGGACTTGAGAAAAACAATTACTATCTTTGAAGGAGTGTGCTTTTGTGTTAAATATAGAACAGACCGATAGCATATTGAAGGTTATTGTGTAGTCACACAAAAAATTACTCAAATTTTTTGATAAGTACGGAAGCGTATTAGTGCTAGGTTGTAAAATACAAATTTCCCGAAACACCAACATTTAAATTGGATTTATGTTGGAAATTCTAAGGTAAAAGTTGGAATTTTCAAGATTAAAGTTGAAAATTCCAAGATAGAAGTTGGAATTTCCAAGAATTAAGTAAGAAATTCAAGCTTTAAACTTGTGCTTGAAGTTTTTATTCACCACGTTTCACGCAATTATTGTGAAGTGAGCATCATCACGTTTCTCAGTAACTTTGTGTAAACACTAGTACTCTCCCCGTGAAATTGACGCTACCCGCACTCAAATCGTTCATTGCAACCAAGAAATTTTTCGTTGTTATAGAAATTAAGAAGGCCAGATATAGGAAAATGTTCAATATTTAAAACTGAAAGGATTATTTTAATTAGTGATAGTTTATGTCCTATATATGACATTAAAAGTTTAAAGCAATATGATGGTTAATTCGTGGACCACCCAGGCTCCAAAACATTCTACACGTAAAGTGCTAACAATAATATATAATATATACATAATTCTTTATAGCTAATTACATTGTCCTCTATATGCACCGATTCAGGGGTCCATCTGGTTCGTAAGTACATTTTGTGCACTTTTTCTCAACTTGGGTGGGCTAAGTCTTGAGACAGTAGCAATGGCGCTGTTATTTGGAGGGCTCCGCTTCTCGACCATTATGGTGCGTTTTACTTTGTTTTATTATTAAACAATGACGTACTTCATCTACTACAATTACTCAAGTTTTCTTGGCCTGTAAAGCACACGTTCATTATCACGTCATGCGCTATCTCAACTGCAAAGGATCGCCAAATAAGAAAAAAATATTCTTTGATTCTACTAAATTTAATGTGATCTAATTTGTTCAATGTTATTAGAAAAAAAATTAATAATACGATTTATTCTTTAAAGGAAATCCATAAAAAGATAAAGTTTGTTTGGAAAAAAGAAGAAGAGAGAATTGCTCATCAAAAAGAGACCCCTCCCCCCAAATGTTTATCAATATTTCTGGTGTTTTCTCTGCAATAGAAGTGTGTAGTTTTGAAATAAATCTTAATGATTTCCAGTTTCTTATTTAACCAAATGAAGTATATTCTCAACTTTTTACAGATCCTATATCATTTGTCAGTTGGTTTCTTTTGCAAATGTATTTCTAATCGGGAGTTAAACAGATTCGCGGACAAAACGCTCTAATCCATTGTTTTCAAACTGGCTACAAAATGCTTATTAGCATATTTTGCTTTCCTGCATGAATGAATTTGCGTAGAATGATCCTTTCAAGTACAGAAAATCAACAAGCTGCGCCCGACAAAGCGATGTAAGAATGATTAATTAGCGGAAAATGACCCTATATTTCGCTCCTCTCAAGTAAAATGTCTTCAGTTGAAAAAAGTGCATCAACAATGATAAAAGAAAAGCAATATTTTCTAATTTTTTGTTTTTTACTCTGGAATAATACTTTTGCTCAGAATGGTAAGAATGACGTACATATTTAAAAACAGAATTATATTTTATGTGCTGAGGTATTTTTTTTTTTATTATTTATTATTATTTAAAATGCGTATTTTTGATTGAATGAAATCGTTACTAAAAATAAAATTTCTTATTGTATTTTTTCTGCTTCTATTTTGCGTGTGTCTGTGGGATCATATCCTTACCTGAACCCTATCTATATATACTATTCATTTATAATTATCATATTCATCAATCTTTGGATAAACTATGCTGGTATGTCAAACAAATGAATAACAAAGTAAACAATTCTGACAATAATGTTTAGAGATTTCTTGTTTTTTTCTGGTGCCTATTTAGAGGTTTTCTCATCGGAGACAAACCATTTTCTTAAATGTATCTGTATATAATTTTAAGATTGGAATAGAATTGGAATGAATAATGAATTTAAAGTTTAAAAAATGGAATATTGTTAAACAAAAGCGCACTGTTGTTTTGATCTTTGACATTTTGTCGTGGATTACTTCACTGAATTGACGTAATACACCTGACAACTGTTATAATGAGATTGAAAAGTGCTCTCTTCCAAACGGTAGACAGATTATAGAGAGATATAAAGACAGGCACAAAAACAAAGACAGGCATCGATGAATGGAAACACAAACATAGACATAAACATAGAAATATACATACAACGACACAATGACGGACCAACATACAAAGACACAATGACGCAATTAACACATTCTGCATATCAAAAAACCGCATTGAAAGACATAGCGACAAACTGACAAAACAAGAGTAGGATAGTTTTTTTTTTCAATGAAATAATATTCTCAGGAGAAAGGTCTTATAAAAATCTACATTTATCAAATTCCTTCATTAATCCGCTGTTTGAAAATGCATAGGACGTACTTAAGGAAATATATTTACGTACTTGCTTTAAAACAAATTCACCAGAAAGTTGATTCACAAAAATATTAATCTAGATTCTGTTTGAAAACATTAATTCATCTCTGGTTTTGCAGAAGAACCCTCAGATTTAGCCGTTGTAGAGGCCCCGGTAGGGGATGACTCAAATCCTAAAAATATAGACATTGAATTGGATATTGGAACCAGGAATAAGAAGATACAGCTTCACCTCAAGAGAAACGATGATCTCAATATGGACGCCACTGTGTTTGTCCCCCGAGTGGATTCCACTGGGAAATCCGTGCTGGTCAAAGAAATGGTTCCTGTTGACACGGTAGGTAACTCCGTCTTAAATAACTGGCCTCATACACGTTCATGTTGATCAATTCCCCTTCCTCCGCCATTGTTCATCATTTTGGTGGCACCTAACTTCTTGTTCCTGTAATTATTTATACGTTTAAGTATTTGTCACCACGACGTGAATTAGGAAAGTTTGTATACAGACTTCTCGAACCTTGGAAACAAATCAAGCGCTCGTCATTAGATACATGCACTGTTGGATTGTCCAACAGAGACACTGTTTTGATATTTATCATTTATTTACATATTGTGCAACACAGACACTGTTTTAATAATTATTATTTATTTACTTTGCATGTTATTATCTACAGAAAACGTCCTACTATCAAGATCCAAACCATGGTGCAGCCGTACAAATGCAATGTGGGGAGTCGGCGGCAGGTGGGGAATGCGAGAGGACTTTGGTAAGGATGTAAGGGATCTATGGTAGAAAACATTGGTTATGACGTAAGGGATAAAAAATTCTTTGCAAGAAAAAAATTGCAAAGACAGAAAAGCTTTACTTTAATATCAAGTTATTTATCTATTTCAATATCAATGCATTCAATGCTATAGAACATTAATAGAATTCATTTTAGACCATTTTGTAAAGAAAGAGAGGTTATTGTCTGACTTCCAGTTGTTCAATACGAGAATACATTGATATGACAGAGTTACCGTGTGATTATCAAGGTATCCTCGCTAACGGACACTTTGAAGTGTACAAACATTTTAGTTACTGTTTCAGTACCGATTCAAAAAGGTACATGTATAATGGCTAATGTATAGGTACTAGTACCTTAGGAAAAAAAAAGAGGTCTTATTATCAATTCATTTATAGACAGAAAATCTTTAAGAAGGATTTAATTACTACATGTATTTGCAAGAGAACATTAATAGTAACAGAAGGATTATTTTAAGAGTACCCATGTTTTTCTTGAAAAAGAATAAAATAAGTGTCAAAAAAGCTTTAGTACTAATGTACTACCTAAAATACTGCTAAGGATCAAGAGCCATTGTTATTGTATTCTTTGCAAGTGTACCAAAGCAGTGTATCAAAGACAACCGCGACTTATGGAAAGATTTGAAAACCTATATATTCTGTGTAAGAGAGGTGTATTAAAGATACATAGCTTTTTGTTTGGTAAAGCCAGAGGATAATGATAAAGTATTATTGGAGAAAATTAACAAGGATACAAGGCTTGTTCATTTTTTAAAAGTAAAGCACAAGTAAGGTTATAAGATTATCGTTATGTCAAAGCACCAATGCAGACATTTCTTACAGGAGAACATCTTTTATTGTTTGATAATTTATTACTTTTAATCTATTACTTGCAAAGACCGACACTGTTAAACATTTAAAACAAGTTTATTGAAATAAACAATTAGATTTTACATAAAATTCATATAAAAACAAAGCGTTTTAAAGTAAAATTAGCCTGTCATCATTCCTTCAATTGGAAATCGTGGAGTGTCACACCCTGATGTATGAGTTTAATTTTCAAACGAAATTCTCTCTCTCTCTCTCTCTCTCTCTCTCTCTCTCTCTCTCTCTCTCTCTCTCTCTCTCTCTCTCAACTTTAGATACAATCAGACAACAGTTTGAGGAATGGTGATATTTTAAATAATAAGTTATTTAAAAATAGAAATCCCTCCAATCGATATAATAATTATGAAACAGAGGACCAAATACATATATGGTTGCTGTGGTTACAATTTCAATTATCTTTTTAAAGCATTTACAGAAAAACAGGGCTGTTTAGAGGTAGATATAGAACGTTG
This sequence comes from Magallana angulata, assembly GCF_025612915.1. Lineage (NCBI taxonomy): Eukaryota > Metazoa > Mollusca > Bivalvia > Ostreida > Ostreidae > Magallana > Magallana angulata. The sequence goes on from NC_069111.1 coordinate 48,609,774, forward strand.
GTTTTGTGATTGATTAAGTGGTAAGCTCCTGTTTTTTTTATCGATGCGTAATATCCTCGGCTCACAAATCTGTTACACCACGATAAATTATTCTCAACTAAAATATATGCAATACTAATTAAGAACATTCTCTACACTGCATAGGAAAGAGTTCTAATTAATGGTACTTTTTCTTTATTTTGCCAACTGATTTGAAAAAGAATAAACTACAGTTGGTAGTCTATTAGCCATGCGGCTCATCAGTATTGCATACATATACAAAATATAACAAATATAAAAATATGCAAGGCACGCAAAATGCGAAGCCAGTAGGCACCAAAGAGTCTCTGCAGGGCATGTATTCTGTTACATCAACTATTTCATCATATATAAACAACATAAATATTATAAACATATAAAAATGTAATATATACGTTGATTTGATTATGGTATAAGAATTTGAATAATTTTTTGTCTGATTTAGCTAAAGCAATGAATTTCTCAACAGATTTGCTTAAAAAGGATTATACAACTTATTGGTATTATTAAACTAAATAATTGGACAATTTTGAACACAGATGATTTTTTGACATAGAAATACATAATAAATTTTGATCTGTATGAATTGTAAACTAGATAAAATGAAAAACATCTCGAATATCATTATAATGTTGGCTTAAACACACTGGATATTTTTAAGCGCTAGAGCAAGGGTTGGTAACACAAAACTTAGAACAATAGCACTATAAAGCAAAAAGAAAAAAGAAAAAAAAAAAGAAAAAGAAAAAAAACCCCAATTATACTAGTCTTCTGTAAGTAAAAAATATCTTAAATGCCATTATGATTAATGATTATTAAGAGAACATCTTCTTTTATTTCTACAATCTTTTAGACTCAATTTATAAGGAATACGATTCTGGTCTATACTTTGTAATGCATCTTCTGAATTTCTGAGTCAAATGTTGGAGTGAATACGACTGCATACAGTAATTATCAATCAAAAGTGAAAATATAACATTTTGATGAATTGCTAATAACAGCAAACGATTCTTGATAATATACATATATATGATTTAAGCATATCTGATCCTCAGCAATGTTTTATAACTCATTATTTCTGGGATGTTAGATTTGGCTTGCGTATTGGAAAATTTTGATAAGATCGGGGGAGGAGAGGGGGGATATGTACCCTACCTTCTCAGAGAACAGATACATTTTCTTTATAAATGGCCATTAATGTAAAGAAAAAATATAATGAACAGTCCTATTCAACCTCCCTTCTTTTCCTTTGAAAAATGACAACACGTGTGCATTTCGATTGCAGGTTGGTTCTTTGTATGTTAGCGGGGAAGAGTTTGCTTTACAACCCCTTGATCAAGGAGCGAGGCGTAAGAGACAGGTGAAATTTAAGACTGACCGTAACGGCAAAAAGAAGACCACCGTCATGTATGGACTGTTCAAAAAGAAGAGGCCAAACATAGGAAAGAACTGGGAAATGAAGAAGGATGTGAAAGATTTCAAAGCGGCGTGGGATGAAAGTAAGTTAGACTTTATGTAACAAGTAGAGAAAAGTAAGACTTATTGTAACAAGTAGATAAAAGTAAGACTTATTGTTACAAGTAGATAAAAGTAAGACTTATAGTTAGAAGTAGAGGAAAGTAAGACTTATTGTTACAAGTAGAGGAAAGTAAGACTTATTGTAACAAGTAGATAAAAGTAAGACTTATTGTTACAAGTAGAGGAAAGTAAGACTTATTGTTACAAGTAGAGGAAAGTAAGACTTGTTGTTACAGGTAGAGAAAAGTAAGACAAGTTGTTACAGGTAAAAGAAAGTAAGACTTATTGTTACAAGTAGAGGAAAGTAAGACTTATTGTAACAAGTAGATAAAAGTAAGACTTGTTGTTACAAGTAGAGGAAAGTAAGACTTATTGTTACAAGTAGAGGAAAGTAAGACTTATTGTTACAAGTAGAGGAAAGTAAGACTTATTGTTACAAGTAGAGGAAAGTAAGACTTATTGTTACAAGTAGAGGAAAGTAAGACTTATTGTTACAAGTAGAGGAAAGTAAGACTTATTGTTACAAGTAGAGGAAAGTAAGACTTGTTGTTACAAGTAGAGGAAAGTAAGACTTGTTGTTACAGGTAGAGAAAAGTAAGACAAGTTGTTACAGGTAGAGAAAAGTAAGACTTGTTACAGGTAGAGAAAAGTAAGACTTGTTACAGGTAGAGAAAAGTAAGACAAGTTGTTACAGGTAGAGAAAAGTAAGACAAGTTGTTACAGGTAGAGAAAAGTAAGACTTGTTACAGGTAGAGAAAAGTAAGACAAGTTGTTACAGGTAGAGAAAAGTAAGACAAGTTGTTACAGGTAGAGAAAAGTAAGACTTGTTACAGGTAGAGAAAAGTAAGACAAGTTGTTACAGGTAGAGAAAAGTAAGACAAGTTGTTACAGGTAGAGAAAAGTAGGACGTATTGTTACAGATCAAGGAAAGTAAGACTTATTGTTACAGGTAGAGGAAAGTAAGACTTATTGTTACTCAAATGATAGATCATATATTTCTCTTAAATTTTCAAAGATTGCATATCAATGATACATCGATGTATCAATCAATAAATCATTAACAACATAATAGTTTAATAAGAGAAGAATGTAATCGCTAAACTTGGAAAAAAAATGTTGGCTTAAGCACATTGGATATCTATAAGTGCTAAAGCAAGGGCTGGTAACACAAAAATTAGAACATTAGCAATTGTAATCAATTTAACAAAAAAAAAAAGAAAAGAACTGGTAGTGTTGGTTTACTTGAAAGAAGAGACTCGCGTTACTGCTAAACATCTCTCCTAGATTATGATTAAGTCAAACATTTAAGAAATATGCACTGATTTCATTTGTTTCATGAATGTGATAGATTTTCTTAAAGTGTGAAACGATGTTTATTGTCGTTATTACAATTTTGAAAACAACATGTGTACATAAATAAACAATTAGCAGCCTTTGCAACAGGGTCACTGGATATTTAAATCTTATGAAAGTAATTTGTACACACTAGCTGAAATCTCACTAAGGAAAACTTTTATTGCTGGTTGTGTTTTAAATAAATAAAAACAAACAATACTCTCTTATGCCAGAGATAAACGTCAAAATAAGTTAAACTATAAGTAGCTGGTAAAAAAAACCCACAGAAAAAGTTTCTAAGAGTAACACATGTTAGCACTGGCGTTATTACATACTGGACGACGAAGTTACTTTTGTTAAACATATTTATTTCAAAGAGGACTATGTCTCTTGTCTGCAAAACAAACAGAATTATTTCCTTTTGATGCTTTTCTAATTAGTCAAAAAACTCAGAGGCAAGAAACGGAGACCTGTCAGCAGAAAACCAACTTCCAGATTCTCCCAATCGTCTTGGAAAAAGGCCTCTAACGTCAAGGGTTTGACGTTTACCCCACCCCCGATCGACCGTGACGCTGCTAACACCGGAAGTGAAAGCGATCCTTTGCAAGCTTTTACGGCTCTAAGCAGCAGGAACAAGAAAAAGCTTGTAGTTGATGCAACCGAGTCAAAAGTCCTAGGCGAGAGCATTGTAAACGGTCAAAGGCCTACAGCCTTTGCAACCGCAAAACAAAGATTGGTCGTGGCAACGGTGACGTCAGAGTACCAAGTTGGTATCCTGATTGCCCTGGATTATGCAACTTATGAAAGGTTTGTTTCGTAAAATAGAAACTTTTTGACGCAGCAATATATATATATATATATATATATATATATATATATATATATATATATATATATATATATATATATATATATATATATATATATATATATATATAAAACACAAAGGGTAATTTCATCTTTATCATCTGCTTTGAATTGTCCATTGAACAATCTATAATTATAAATGTATCTTTATCACTTATTTTGAACTTATTATCAAAATATCCTTTTAAAAACAAAGGTTTTACAAAAAAGCAGCAGGTGCCACAGAAAATGAACGCGACACAAAGGCCAAACAAGATATTCGAGCTTACTTCTCTCAAGTAATCAACGGGGTACGTGCTTCAGCCAGTTTTGGTATTAAATCATATGCTTTAAAGCCTACACTACCCATGCTTGAAATGTTAATTGAACAAAAATATTAAGTTTGCAAAAAAGCTAGCTAAATATTATAATTGTTCTACATTGAAATACTCTGAAGGCGCAATGAACTTTGATTTTGTGCGTACATTACAGCATAATGCTTTAGATAAAATTTAGTTTTCACAAAGTTCTATATTATTTTCCCTTAAGTAGATGGAATTTTGTAAAGAGGAAACCACCAAATAAATTTTTACTAATTTCAGTAACAGTATTGCCTTCAACGGCATGCTATAGGGCAGATCTATTGTTTTTGACCAGTCCAACCTGTATATTTCATCTCACATAATCATATATTTGTTTTGTTTTATTTTGTTTCTGTTTTTAATTTTACCTCTTGTTGCTTTATTGCAGGTTGCCCTGAGATATAAAACCATACAAGCAGAATTTTCATTAAACATTGTGGTCACTGGTTTCATCATTGTAGATGTAAGTATATATATAAACAAGATGTATTTCTAAGTAGTACCTTTGACTCGGTGGTTACAATGTACTGTGTTTTCTGGTTTGTTACCAAAGCGACAAACCAAGACTGTATATATTAATTAATAAAATGTGCATTAAAGTAACCCAATAATTAGTTACTTTTGCCATCTAATTATTTTTTGAAAGAGGAAAACACACTACATTCAATTTGATGAAATAAAATATACATTGTTTCTTTTGGTTATACATTTAATTGCTTTAAATGAAAGATTGGCAATGCAATAATTGCAACGTAAAATTTAATATCATATTTTGCAACGTATTTGCAAGGTAAATTCAATATCATATTTTTCGGTTTTCATTACAAAATATATACATAGACACACCAACTTATTGTGTCGAATTATTTTGAAAAAAAAAACCCACGCCTCTAGAAATATATTTAAGAGAAAGAATAATTAATTTTTGTCTTTGTTTGAATCAAAGTTGTACTGTCGAATATATTTCAAGGAAGACATATGCATTATAATCATATAGGTATTTGATTTAAACTAATTAGTTTGATGACGAATAAATAATTATGTAATATACGGGTAATATAATAGCGGTATCAATGCTATTTTGGTGAAATAAACGCAAATGTCGACAAAGCTAAGCTTCTCTGTGCCTATGTGTACACAGTTATAATGTCAAACCTTAAAGATTTCACCCAACATTGGTTTTTGAGTCAAAACACGATATAGTAACCATGACAGAGAAAAAAAATGATATCATTCTCTAACTAATTTTCTGTCTTTGCAGACTAACGATTATCCCTGCTTCACGTGTGGAAAGGTTAAGAACGTGTTCGATGACACACTCCGGGACCTGACCGATATCGAGTCCTCCCTCAAGAACATCACAGAGTTCCGACAGAAGACACAGCTACCCGAACACGACCATCTTATGATGTTTACAGAGTAATAAAATTATTACATTTAACGTCATTGCCCGCATTCTATTTAAGTCATAGAAGAGAGAGAAAGTTTGTTTATTCAGTTGAAAAACCAGTTATTGTTGCGATAAAAAATAAGTTTAGGATATATTTGGAAATACGTTCAGTGACATTATTGGTTGTCTTGTCTTTTGTAGCTTGGATCTTTACTACAGTCCCAGCAAGAACAACTACCAAACCGATGTTACAGGTAACGTTAACAATTGTACACTGTGACAGTAACCTTTGTTATGGAGGCTGGGTTGTCAACAAATTAACCATTATATCTACCTTAATTTATAATTATTAGATATAATCTTTAAAGCTATAAAGTATTAACTGGTTAAGAAAAATTCCATATATTTTAGCTTTGAAATTTGAATATTTTCTTATATCTGTATACAAAGCTCTTTATCATAAGGAAAACAATATTGTCTAAAAAGGCGACGGCCATCCAACGCTTTTAAGATTACGATAAGAACTGTAAACTAAATAAAAAATTAAATGAGGGAGAACTTCATCATCATCGCGTACAGTCCTGACCATTATCAATCTTGCTCGCATTTATTTAGCGTATCTTGCTAGAATAGGCCACATAAATTACCCCTGACGTACACATGTATTAGAAAATAAAGTTGGTTTACAGTATTGGCTTTTAGATTGTTTTTATCATAACTTGATAAAAATAGCAGAAGATGTTTATTTTACAACCTTGATTTTCATTAAGGTTTCGCATACGTTGGTGCTTTGTGCACACAAGCAAGTACCTCTGTTATTGAAGATTTTGGAAACTTCGAGAGCGTGTTTACAGCTGCGCATGAACTTGGACACAGGTAAAAGCCTAGATCATCAAAAACGTTACAAACAACTTAACAAAAGGCTGTCTTTTTATTCATTATACAGTCCATATTTACTAAAATTCTTCCTAATTATTAAAGTAAAAAAATTGTTGGTGAAGCGAGTAGTATATTGTATGGGTCTATTGTTATCCCAGTCTAGGGGCACAGCATGACGGTTACGGGAACACCTGTTCGGAGATGGACCAGTACCTGTTAACAGCGGTGTCCGGTCAGACCACGGAAACAACCAAACGCAACCCCTGGAAATTCTCCTCTTGCTCCATTAATTATTTCAGAAACTATATTGCCAATATGTAAGTACAGTAAAACACGGTTATAGCGAACACGCTTATAATGAATTGACGCTTACAGCGAGGTGATTTTCATTCCCTGTAACTTTATTACATGTTGTAAACTTGACGGATATTACGAATTACGCTTAACGAAGTAAAAACTTTGTTTCAAGCGTCTTTTTTTTGTACAGTTACTTTGACAACAATTAAAGCTCTTTGTTGGTTTTAAAGATATACCTACTTTAAACTCTATTTCTTGGAATCACCCATAAGGAAATATCCCGTTTTTAAGATTAATGAATCTATTTGCTAAAAATCTCATTAAGAAAGTGATGGAGGAGGTCATTTTATTAAAAGTACGGAATTTTTTAGTTACAGTAGAGTTACGAAAGAGTTTAAAAGTCCTTATAATTATTCAAGTCCTTCACATTTTCAAAGTTTTTAGAGCGAATCTAAGATTAGGTCTTCTCTAATTGTCATTTATGATTAGGTAATAAAGAGTCGGTTTTTGAGTATAATGCTATGATGCAAACTCCGCTTAAGCATAACAGCGCGCCATTAGCGTACCTATATATTGTTTGATAATTGATGTAGATCTAGACCTATACACTCACGGACAAATCCGCAACGTCTGTAGACTTTGGTATAGATTCTCCGTTTAAGGACTTCCTCTGCACAGCCTAATGTCAGTACATGTACTTATCGCTTGTATGCCGTAGAAAAGTATCAGTAAGTATCAAAGCATGATAATGAAAAGAATCTATATTTCTGTATACAGAAGCAGTGATAGCTCTTCCGTCAAAAACTGTCTCACGGACGAAGCATTCCTTTACGACGCGGAGGAATTCAAACAAAATACTGGCACACACCCAGGGCAACTCTCTCATCCTAATGAGCAATGTAAAGCCACTGTTGGACCCCTGTCTTACTACGGATGGGTGAGTCTGATTTATTCATTTTGCAATTACAAATCTGATTAAAACCAATTCTATTATAATTTGAACACTACTGATGAGAAAGTATGATGGATTATTTTGTTGCAGGGTGGCGCTTTAAAAACGTTTGATGACATCTGTACTTCGATGGCTTGCAATACAGGGGAAGGTGCATCGTTGTTTGTATTTGGAATAGCGTACAGGGGAACTTCCTGTGGAGACAAAAAGGTATAACTAGGGTTATATGTATAATAATATTCATCGGTTTTCAACATCATTGAATTGCGTTTCAATCTAAGATGATCAAGGTACGTTTATGAACCAATAAACTACTGGAATATACTTTATTTGTACATTTGTATTTTAGTGGTGTATAGAAGGCCAGTGTGTATATGACCCACAGGCTCCAGCGAAAAACGGTGAGTCCTTGTTCAATGTAAATGTCACCGTGTCTCGGAAAAAAATCGTTATTTCGTTACGGCGGCCATGTTGCCGTCTATTATTTGCTACTTGCGGACTACAGAAACAAAGATACCAATGAGATGACGCATTTTCCAATTATGGTGCCCCATTGTTATCCGTTGACGGTCAATGAATTCTTTATCAGTCATAAAAGATAATTCTGATCATGAGTTTTATACATTTTAACTGAATTTTTAGCAAATTGTGTGCATGGGGATATGCAGGAGAAATTCTCCTTCCTGGAGAAGACGTGCGCACAGATAGTGGCCGAAACGCCGTCCCTGTGCTACAAAAACCCTTATGACTACAAGTGTTGTGACTCCTGCGAGAAAGCTGCTGACAAGTCAAACCCAGGTAAGAGATTACAGAGGGTCGATTAGTTGCGAAAATTAACACGATGATAATTAATGAAATACCGAGATTTACCATTTTGGGAAACCAAAAACCAAATATATGCACATGCGTTTACCTTTTGTAACTATTTTTCTACGGATGGTCTTTGTGTTGATCTAACTTCCTCCAACTTTACTCTGTACAGATTGTCCATATGGAGACAGGGCTGATACATGCTCCAAGGTTCTCACTAATCCATCACTGTGCTACTTTGAGGAAAGGGAGTGCTGTGCTACGTGCAAGAGCGTCAATACTGGACCCGAGGGTGAGCTAGGCAATGAATGACGAATTAACATTTTGATTTATCAACTCCTCCGATACAAAATTGTTGCTATCCTTCTATATTGAGAGCAAGAGAAAATTTACTTGCTTAAAGCTAAACATGGCTCGTAAAAGGCATTGTCAAATTAAATTTTACGCACATTTTCCAAAACAGGGGAAAACTATTATCAATATACAGGTCAACGCATTATTTACAAACAGAAATTGTACATAAAACAAGGAAAACGCACAAAATTTAATACCACGAAAGGAATTCTGCAAGTGGAGTATGAGTTTCGGGTGTGCAATAAAGTTTTACGAAATCGAAGGGCTTACATACTTGTGTGATGATACATATTTATGAATTGTGTTCAGCTTTATAAACAACAACATAAAATAACTAAAGAAAAGCTTTTCAGTGTGTAATTGCATAGTCTTAATTTAATCGACATCATGATGTTTGTCTCATTAAATATAAATAACTAAAACTTGACTAAAGATTGGGTATGCACACTAGACCAAAAAAGTAACTTGCCTTCAGGATACTTTTTGTTTTATCAAAATGATTAATCAGTAACAATCAAAATTTATATGCGTTCCAGGTTGCCAATATGGAGATAAGATAGACTCGTGCAGTAAGTCTGAATGCGGTAAAGATGCTGCCTATAGAGATAATTGCTGTGAAACATGTGCTGACTATGTTCCAACCACTGCCGCTCCCATTGTACCGGAGCCAACGCCAGCACCGACGCCAGCACCCACTGAAGCACCAACGCCAGCACCAACGCCAGCACCAACTCCAGCGCCAACTGAAGCACCAACACCAGCACCAACGCCAGCGCCAACTGAAGCACCAACGCCAGCGCCAACACCAGCGCCAACACCAGCACCAACTCCAGCGCCAACTGAAGCACCAACTCCAGCGCCAACGCCAGCGCCAACTGAAGCACCAACACCAGCGCCAACACCAGCACCAACTCCAGCGCCAACTGAAGCGCCAACGCCAGCGCCAACTCCAGCGCCAACTGAAGCACCAACACCAGCACCAACTCCAGCACCAACTCCAGCGCCAACACCAGCACCAACGCCAGCGCCAACTCCAGCTCCAGTGCAGACAACACCATCTAACTTTGTCTCACTTGTTGATTATTATGATTCCCTATGTGTCAAGCCATTTGTTGAAGTTGGTTTTAGATCCTGTGCATCTAGAGCAGAAGGCATGTCTTATCCGTGTCGATTTCTATCATTTAGGACTTCGTGTTGCACACAATGTACAGGTAATGTTTATCAATTCAACAGATTACAAATCAAGTTAGTGTAAAATTTTAAGTTTTCCCCATGCATGCAAAATTCATTTAATATTCAAACTTATCTAACAAGGCCGAATTCTACTGTTTTTACCATGCATGTAGATCTTTCATTAATTAGACTGGACATTCTACACATTAACTATTAGATCTGTATTATACATTTACATTAGGTACTTTAGACCCTAAACTGTTATTCAGAAGAAAAGCCATTTAATATTTTGGCTTATAATTTAAGCATTTTCCTATATCTTTATGTAGTCTTTTTTGCATAAAGAGAGGTAAATATATAACTAAAAATAACCCTGACCAACAAAACTTCAAATCCTGTCATTGATTAATAGCAGTTACATGTATTTAATTTATAAAAGAATGCAAAGACTGTGATATTATTGTAAACGTAAAGTTTATATGGAACAGTTTCAAGTTTAATATGACTAACGAGCTAATTCAGTCTACAATAAAGAAAAAATCCTCAGGAAAAAATAAAAGCTTTAACTGTGTAAAATTTGCTTTAAAACAAGTTAGAATGAGAAAATTTGAAATCTGAAATGTAGGTGGTTAGGGGGAGTCTTGGATTAGGGCATAGACACTTAAACTTTCGACTTCATTCACTGTACTTCTGGATCAAGTTTATCCAAACTTTAAACATATTATCCTTCGTTGATTGAAATTCAAAATTGTGAAAATAAACTTTCATATCTAAATTTGCCAAAACTCTCAGGCAGAAGCGACGCTCTAAAATGGCTACAAACAGAATAGGGGAGCTCTTAAATAAATATTAGGGATGTATAGTTTTCTCGAGAAAGGACACTATGCTACATTCTGATTCACATATAAGTATGCAAGCATCCTAAAATAATGTTGGTTAAAATCGATTTATACCCATTTATTTAAATCGATTTACATCAAATCCAATCAGGTACCCCCTCCCCCCTCTGAGAAAACCAAAAACTCACAATAGGGATGTGCATAAACAATTTTGGTCGATCTTCATTGATACTGTTTAATATAATTAATGTAAATTATATATATCGAACAGTGATCGCATTCTTCAAAACAATGCGTTTTGAGAAAAAAAAAATCTAAGAAAGAGATACAAATAAATGTATTTACTATTAAGATGTAATGCACCGGCAAGCAAAATAGTCAGTGGGTCTCCGGTCTTGTTTTTTGTTTGATTTTTATGCTGGTATAGCAAAATGATGGTCGAAATATTTTCGTCTTCACCATATAGAATGTTCCGATAAACAACTTTGTGGGGATGTGAAGCCGGGTTACTGTTACTACAATCAGACAAGAAGGGACTGCTGCGAGTCATGTGCTAGAGCCGCTGAATTGGAACCAGGTAAAAATATTATCCCTTAAAAATGTAACCAGAGGTTTTTTACGATATGATTTCTATAAAACAATATTTTTAAAGTTTTCATCTTAAGGAAGTTGGACGATCAACAAATTAACCATAAGATTTGCCTTAAACTTTTCAATATATTTTGTATACTGTAAACTATTATAAAGTTAAAAATAAACATATTTTAGCTTCACAATTGGACCATTTTACTTAATCTTCATTCAAAGACTGTAAATATAGCGACCACCCAGCCCCCTTAAGGTTTAATTGAAGGCAACAGCTTGAACATGATAACGACGAATATTCTTGTTTAAAGTACTAAAAGGACAGACGTTTTTTCTGTAATTAAATTTTAGATTGCTTGGGGGATGCAAGTCCATTTTGTGCACACTTTGTTCAACTCGACGCAGAATATACCTGTTCGAGATACGGAAGAGCTTGCTGTAGATCATGTGGGTTCGTGAAGTTCAACAGTCTTTTTGCCCGTTCTGCTAAAAACGACCCCTCAATATTAAAAGCAAGATCTCGGATAGACTCAGTCATGGTAAAAGTCGCTGATCCAAACAGTCTTATTGATCTGAGGAAAGATTTTCTGCACACTGTCGATGAATCGGTACAATTGGAAAATGCCGGAATTTCAAACTCAACTCCAAAGCCCACAACCCCGAAACCACCAAGGAAGAAATTTTCACCGATGAACCGCCGTCGATTTGGTCCCAATTCAAGAACACGGCGACCGACTCGGCGATTCTTTAACCGGCCTAGTCAGCGCCCTGCTGCTAGCAATCGGCCCGCTCCGACACCAAGACCAAGGGGTTTTAATAGGTTAAGACAAAGATTGCAGAACTTACGGGGCTCTTTGGCTGGACGAAGAGCGCGTGTTTTGGGATGAAAGGTTCTCGTCAATCAACATAGTGCTCTGTTCCGTTTGTGAAGGACATGTGCAATAAACAAATCTTGTTTTTCCCTTCACTTAGAGTGTAAACTTCTCAGCTAATATGAATTTGTTGCTGTTTCAAGTAACTTTCGTCTACATCGTGTATCCGTTGGTTATGACGTCTCACTAATAGTATAAAATAAAGTAAAAGGAAAATGATTCACTTTTATTTTCTTAGATTATTAGTAATTATTGTGATGTTGTTTCTAAATAGTCACGACAGTTCTTCATTAATTTGAGAACTTATATGGATAGTTGCACGGTATCGAAAATAATTTTTATGTAAACTTTATTCTATTTGTCCACATTTAATTAAAGCGTGTAAGTTTTATATTGGAAGTCAACGAAGAACGCTCTTTCAAGAAGAGATAATACTCAAATAGCAAAATCTGATGAGAAAAACCAAAAAGGTGGTTACACAAAATTTTCGACAAGTTCTCGATTTATGGTAGTTTAAAGTTTGCCTAAGCGTTAATACTCGAAGTCAGCATTATAGGAAAAATTAGAATGGGAGAACACTTAAGAATCTTGAAAAAAATGAAAAAAGGAGGTTTCAAAGCAACATTTATGTTCTTATTCATATCCCTCAAACGAACATAAAATGTTAGGATACGTGAGTAGGATATGAAGCGCTTTGAAAGTGCAGTTTAATTACATTCAATTTAACAATAATTTCTTTTCTTCGAAACCACATCTTCCATATCTACATAATAAAATTACGAATTTTAGACAATGCATACATCTATATATTGGATAAGACGAACACATGGACGGATGGGTGGAACTTAAATATACATGTTTATGATTGCACGAAAAAGAGCCTTTGAATGGTTTTACTAGTACACAATAACTTTCACGGTCATTCATAGCCCGTGCTATGAATGTTAATGTCACCTGACTAGGTGACAATAGATGTAAAGAATAAACAAACACTACCACGTGTTTGAGTAACATTAATAAATACATTTCTACATAAATAAAAATGTAAAAAGTTTTTGAAATAGATAGGTTAAACTCAATTTAAACGAAGTCAAAGGACTTAAGTGGATCTACTTAGTTAACCGGTAATTTCTAATATTCATGTTACGTAACGTGTTTTAACCTATGACAGTAAAGTGTGCATTTTAAGAGCTGTCTTCTTAGGAGAAACGAAGTCTTTTAAATATAATTTAAAAGATTTATATTGAAATGAATAGGAATAAATAATTTCAAATAGAATCTTTAAAAACCTTATAACAGTTTGTTTTAAGATGCTCATTTTTCTTGCTCGGAGACAATATTGTGCTGAAAAAGATTTATTTGGCATCATACAAATAGCTTCATCAGTGACTTCTCTGTATTTGTTTTATACTTCTCAATTTGTATTACTTTTTAAAAAAGAATTGTGAGGAGGTTTCCGGTACAACATGACGTGTCCGATGTAGCCGTCATTATTCTCTCTGTTGGTAGTGAACAAGTTTGCTGTTTGTAAAAAATTTCAAGAATTTTAGAACCATTCTAACAAGAGCTTGGACTTCGGGTAGTTGTGTCAAACAGCAATGTGTCGTAGGCCTGTCTATTTCATTGCTGGCCACTCAGCCATGACTCTTCGAAATCAAAAAGATTTTTATGGTTTTTGAGCTAAGACTACGCAATTAGTGCATTTTTTGCTTGAAACCGCGTCCTTTTTAACTTGTTTTGACACAAGAAATAGATAGTTACGTCCAATCGAAAGTCCAGGGTCTTGTAAAAATGGTTCTAAAAGCACCGCTTAAAAAAATGAAGATATCCGAGAGTTTGTAATATTTGTACTCCTTCTAATCTAGGTTTGCTGTAGAAGCAGGCTAGTGTAAGGAAGTGCATGGCAGGACTGTACACTACAGGTGGATTACAAAATAAGTTTTGAGAAAACGTTGTATTGGGTGTAGATTATTCAATCAGCATACAATACATACATATAATTAATTCAATCTTGCATATATATTAGTATTACATGTATATAAAAGGATCCCAAATTACGAAAGAAAAGCATTTTTTTGGAAAAACAACAAATGTTCCACAACTTTCACAAATGCATCATAACCATAGAATAAAAATAATAGGGCCCTTTTCCGTTCTTTGTAATACATGATCAGCTGCTTACATGTACATGTACGTTTAAAATTCAACAGGATTTAAGGGTAAGTAAAAAGAAACAATCCTGATTGAAACGGGAAAATATAATTAGCGTCAATTAAAACCACGCATTATTCTCATTGGCTGAATAGGAGAATTTTTTATATTACTTTTTTCAACATTCAACCATGGTTTTGATAGAAATGTAAGTAAAAGTCTACATACAATCTAAAAGTAGGGGAGATGTCACGATCGTAATTAATTCAAAACAATCTTTGTTTACGATATTGCCAAATACAAAATAGGTATTCGTAACAAAGTGATTTCCACCGGTAAAACCTCTGTTTTATGATATATTTATACTTTACTGCCTCACATTTTTTGCATTTCCCTCGGGCTGCCTACGATATTGGATTTACTTTTCTGACAACCCCTGTGGTATCATGCACTATGTGTATACCCACAATGCGCAATCACTTTCGCTTCAGTTTGCCTTTATATGGAACAAGGACCCGATTAAACAAGGCGTGGGTGATGCAGGTAAGTATAGATAAATCGTAAACAAAACGTTTACCTTTAAAAACTTTAGTTTACATCAATATCTATACTTTCTATTTATGTTCAATCCTTTTCGACCATCTTGAAGTGTCAAAGACTGAAAAATTGGCAAACTGGTCTTCTCCTTGAGATCTGGCCCCGCCGTCACCAACTTTCCTCAAGTCAATACTCAGCCTCAAATCTGAGGTTTGACCTCAAATTTATGCACTTTTCTTTAAAGGATTTGAGTTGAGGAATGAGTTGAGGGATTTGAAAATTTTGGTGACGGTGGAGCCTGGCCCTTATTTAAAACACATTGGCTTTTGTTACTCAATGAGCTGTCTGCATTATTTCCTCCTGTGTTGCACTATTAAAAAGGGCAAATGAATTTGACATTCGTCGTCTAGCAACATGTGTACGCACACTATATAAATTCTCACTAGTTTGACCATACACACATTTCACTAACGACATAATCTACTAGTATTTTGAAATGGAATTATTGAATGCTGAGTTCTTACTTTTGGGAAAGAAACCCAAACAATCTAAGGGCAGAGTTACAAGCTTGGACTCTACAGGAAACTTATGGGTTTAAATTCCGCCATCTTTCGTGGCCAGGCTATGCATATCTATCACTTAAGAACTTCTCCTTCGTAGCGAAAAATATGATTGCTTTATTTTTTGCTCTAAGATTTCGGCTGACTTTTCTCTATCTTTTAATTCCTTGCAGGACTTAAGGTTAAACCGTCTCTCTGATTTGAATTTCTGAAGTGATGCGTTTCTTTAGTATCTCTCAGACTCTCTACGCCCGGTTGAAGAATTTCAAAATGTTTTCCACAAGAGAGTTTTTAAAGATTAAGAATATATTGTATAAGAAGTTTATTTTCATTTGTTTTGTTTTAAAATCCAGATCCTCGAATTAAGAATTGAAGTCTCTACTTTGACTTTTCATAATTGTTTTTAATTCTGATTTTTTAAAAATTCTTCCATTTTAATCTATAATTTATTAATTCTAGCATGCATAATTGGTTTCCGTATGTACAGAACATGCAGCAGACTGCGTTATCACTTTCTAATTGATTGTTGTATGACATCATGAACAGATACATTATCACCTTTATGTCTTACCAAATCAGCGTCATCCGAGTCTCGAGTGGGTTGATCATCGGATGGTCGAAAACGATCGAACTTCTACGATCTTCTTTCTGCACGGGTTTTGGTCCTTTTAGCTGGTTGCTTACCCGTGCCCTTAAACAAATCTTTAAAGCTGGCGTCAACCATGCAAATTTCTTATGAAATTGTTGCCCCTGATGTTCAAAATTCCCCAACATTAAAAGTGGTAAATTGTCAACTTAAAACAGAAAGAACAGCTGATTCTCCTTATATGTAAAGGTTACCACGGTAACTACAACTACTTGAAAGTCTGAGATCAGCCCGCGTCCAAGACTGTGTATCTAATTTTTTCTCTCTGTGTCCGTCCAGTGAGGATTAAGTACAATAAATTGTATTATTACCTAATCAAAGGGATTTTGGCCGAGGGCAATAGATCATACTGAGCTGTTCCCTGCACCAAGGGAAAAAATTCTGGTCTATTGACTGTTCAAGCATTAAATAATTGTGTACTGTCATATCCCAGTCTTCACATATGTGACAACCGGGGTTGATATGTTCGATTCTGTCGGACTCTTTGATGTTTTTTGTGATTATGGCGGAATTGTGGTTGCTTTTTCGGAGGTCACTTGTTTCTCCAACTTATTGTATTGAGCAAGCAAACCTACAGCTGATGAGATTAATGCAATTGTCTACGCGACAAGACGTGTTTCTTAATATGTTTAGGTGCGACCCATAATGGAACTAGTTATTCTGTCCATGTAAGTGCTACTTGCACAAACTTTCGTTAGTACAAGAATGGAAAAATTCTTTCTTAGTTCTTGGAAGGGGACCTATTGTCTTTTTTCTTTGTTTTCCAAAAGGATTTCCTTGTCTTTTGTGGTTATGTCATAAAATGTCTAACATTTTGCACTGGTTGGCTTTGTAGCATCGAACACATAGATTGGATATAACGGAACTAATAAAATTATAAAAAAATATATATATATATTGGAAAATAGAAACTGGGATCAAAAGTGAGCTCGTCTAACATTTATGGCCCCAGGGCCTGGTCCAGGGAATTTTAACATTAAAAAAAAATTGACTGTTGTTTCAAATATATAAATTACATCTACCAAGTATTATTTCCTATATTTCTTACGGAAACTTATAGTTCATAGCTCAATAGAAACAGCCAGACTGAAATCTACACGCCCCGTTTATCGATTGGTCGAAATATACAGCGGCTGAAACTGAAATGCTTTCTTTGATGATTCATGCGGGTTATGAAGGTAGCGATCATTGCAGAAAAAATATGTTTTTTTTCTTCTGAAATGTCGCTACCTTCATATCCCGAATGAATCACCAAAGAAAGCATTTTATTGTTTAAGTAAAGCATATGCCTCCATTGCGCAACGGCCGTTCACGCGATGTCTATACATAACTTCACGTGATTATCTCACACCGTGATTATCTCACACCGTGATTTCTCTTTCCGTGATTTCTCTCCTTACATTCACGACAATTTTTTAATGACTCAGGCATATTTAAAAATCGCCGGCTAACAAAGAAAAATTATTGAAAGAAGAATGTCGCGCAGCCTAAAATACCCAAACAAAGCTGCAGTGCTCTCGCATTATGGGTATCATACACACACTGTATGATACGACAAGGCTGGACTCAAAAAGGTTCAAGCAAGATGGAAGGTAGCCCGGGGAAAATGCAAAATAATTGATGTCAGTAAGTATACTTATTGATGTAAACATACTTGTGGTAATCAATTTTGCCTTTAAAAAATAAAATATATTCATTAAACTTCTTTTGTAAAATAAAAACAAAACTAGGATAATACAAACGAATTTGACTTTATTTACATACAATTAATAACTTTGCAAAAACACATTGCTATTGTAAACTTTCATATCAAATAAAGGATCAATAATTACCATAAGAGGGGCTTGAAAAGGGTCAATATTTATTTTGTGTCTTGTTTCGAATGGATATATGAATTGACAAATAATTTGCAACAAAGAAACACTCAAGACTTTGTTTTCAAAGCTATAGGTCTATTAGATTGTACCAACCCATTTGATCAATTTATTTAAGAAAATGTAATTAAACAGAAAGTAATCAAACAGAATAGTTTGAAATATGATTGTTCTGTGAATCGACGAGCTATTGGTAAACACTAGATCAGTCGATATATAGTCCAATCAACGTGCAGATTAATTAGGAAATGTCCCAATGGATTTTAATGACGTATTTCTGCAAAGTTATCTTTGATAGAAGTTCGTACGGTGGATGAATAATCGGAAATTGTCGCAAAGTATCGACAATGAAGCGATCGTTTCAAGATTATCTTTTCACACTGGGTAAGTGTTTTATTTTTAAATTCTGCAAAAAACATTTTATATGAAGAAAGTTCATAAAATCGTGAATTTATGAAATTAATGAAATAGATAATGATAATCGTAATTTAACTTTTAACCACTACAAGTTATCAATGTAAAATTCTATATTAACTTTAAGATCCCTTACTTCTGATCTTTAACTTGGTCCAAACACTGAATCGTTCAGAAGCTAGCATAACAAGCATTCTGAGAGTATTGCATAAGCAATACACGTCCCCTACCGGTTTGTAGAAATGTGTGGAAACAATGCACTGTTATGCAGAATATCATTCTTACCGTCTTGTGTACCCCGAATCAACAGACCAACCCGATAACGAACCCGATTGTAATTATACAAAAAACCAATTAACAACACAATGCTTGAAACTATTTTAGAGAACTTGTTTGTTTTGTTAGACACAAGTAATGCACAATATTATTACTGACTACATACTTTCCTCGTTTATTCGTTACACCCCGGTGAAACCGGTAGGGGACTAATAACTAATACGCGTTCTTTGATATTGTTTCTCAGCTGTTTTGACCAGCGTTGTACGACCGATCCTTTCCCTGCCTCCCTCCAACTACTCCTGGGGCCTGGAGAAAGCTCTTAGGACGGAACTATTTGAGAACGCGAATTACTCCGCCTTCCAGCGACCGGTCAAGAAAGTGGACGTTAAGGTGGCGCTGACGTTACTGACCGTCAATGAATTAGTGAGTAAACAGGCACAAAGAAAATAATAATCCGGACTGAGATACAACAGTAAAGCACAATTCATTAGACTTTATATATTACAATGTAACCAATACTTGGCATCGTTAAAGTTCGTGGTGGCTCAGTTTTCGTAGAATTCATGGGCACCTCTCATTCAAGAATTAACCTCCTCCGCGAATTTAGGAATAAGAGTAATAAATTCATATTTTCCTTGTATGTATAAGATACATGTACTACACGAAATTACGTCCCCAAAAACCTGTAATATTGATGCCATCCACGAAAATTGGCCCCCACGAATTTAAATGATTCCATGGTAGTTGGTGTGACGAAATCTTGCACTGGAAGTAACTATTTTCAAATTTTGACTTATTTCTACAAATATTATATAATGAAAAAGTAAACTAAAAATAGATCATGTTTTCTGATATGAAAACTTTCAGACAGTCTAAATTTATTACATTTAATTCAATTGAAATCATCTGGACCTGTTCTACATTTGTTTTATTTGTTTCTCCAGAATGTGAGGGACCAGATTCTGTCAGTGTCCGGTTACCTATCTATAGTGAGTACACTGTTTAAAAGGAAGGGAAAATCCATTCTCTTTGTTGAAAATGAATCATATAGATTAGTCAGTACTTCTTCTACATCAACCTTTTAATCACGATGCAATTTGCATCACGGCTCTCTTTATGACATTTATGTAAATAAAATGTGTTATCAGATTTTCTATACATTATGTTAAAACCTTGTTGCAGACATTAACTGATTACTATAGTGACATCACAGGTGTTTACAACAATCTGTTTGGTTGGTTGTAAAAGAACCTGGGGGAATAAGCCGAGGCATATGCCCACAAGTGGTCACAATCCTATCACTATTATGTTTCAAATGACAATCACGCGTTTAGAATAATACATTTTTATTCCTGTGCTTACATATCTCCAGAGAATTTATTATGTGCGTGTAAAGAGAATAATTCCAATCTTTCGTCTTAAAGTCTATAATTTGTACCCCCTCGACAAAGTAACATGTTTATTTAAAAAAAAAATATATACTTAAGATAATCGTAACTTATTTAGCAGTTAACTAAAAAATATAAGAGAGGTTTAGCAGACCAACGTGTACGTGTACTTGTACGTGTAGGTTACAAGTTAGAACTACGCGTACCAGCTCAATTACTTTTCTTGTTTAGCAGTTGTAACGTGTACTTGTACGTGTAAATGTTTTAATGTAATTATGGATATCCTCTCCTACTAAGCTGAGAATGTGGGTTATAGACGAAAAGTAGGAATTCTGCATTTGTTAATTTTATTAAACATCATTTATTATATATGCACATTTTTATTTATCGCAAATTAATAAGATAATGGAGCCACTGCATGTTTTGGAGGAAGAGATGCGTGAAATAAAACTCCAATAACATATTAAACACTAATGAAAATTTATGTTGGTAGATATCAGTATTCGCACTGAATATTCAGGCTTAAGAAAAGTTAACATTTTTATTAAAATAAAAAGACAACAGGGAAACAGAGGCTACAAGTTCGACCTTACGGGTACTTTGCAATTTACACGTATGTTCATTCGGGTACATACGTGTAGAAATTCGTCATTACACAAACTGATGACGTAATGCACATATTTTCCGTTCTACACGTACACGTACGCGTACACGTTGGTTTGCTAAACCTCTCTATAGTATGATTAAGTGCGTGTGTTAAAATTATAACAACGCAATTTTTAATTTCTTTACGTCAAATGTGTTTTCGAATTCAAACAAAGACATGAAAATATTTTACAACACGATTTATTAGAATCGAACACCTTCTTCGTCATACTTATATTCCAAGAACTCCTCGCTAACCCCTACACCACGGAATCACATGTTATAATCCCTTTAAATAACAAACGCAATGTAGTATTGCGCAAGCACAATTCGATCTTTGCCATTTGATGATCATCTTGAAAATTGAAGGAGGAAAACTTGCTTTTTACCATAGAGTGGGTCTCGGTACCACTTTTTTGAAAATTGAAAAAGATAGACATTTACATGTTTAATCAGTATACGTTCTTTAAAAAATTGTATGATGACCCACTCTATAAATCAAAGTACTGAAGTACTGTCGGGAGTTGATTTTATTGATTATTATCAATTTTAAAATCAACGATGTGGTATTTTGCCTGGCAAGTAGTTTCTAATCCGTATTTGAATTGCGCACATTTTTATAATATGAATTGTCAAACTTTTCCGACAGGAATTTCGAGAAAACCCCATATGAATCATGCTGTGTAATATTTAAAGATAGAATTAATTCCATCAAACTGTGTATCAGTAATCGAAATGTGTCTAAAAATTGTACACGTCTGGATTCAAGCAATATTGAACTCTAGTCTCGTTCAACCAGACGCTCGGCTGTCTCCGTTAATCTCCGACTACCAAGAGACGTAGATTTACGGAGACAGCCGAGCGTCTGGTTGAACGAGACTATATAGAACTTTGGCGTAGGAATACATACAATAACAAAAACCAATTAAATTGTTCGTACTATATAAAATCTGACTATTTTCAAGGTATTTATAAATACGTTTTTTGAAAAACTATGGTATAGTATACAGTACACCGAATTAATCTATTATTTTCAAGATCTACGTCTTGTCAGCGGTGATAATTTGTGCTTAGGTCCAAACACTGTTTCACTTTCGGTTTGTCAGAGTAACTGCATAGGAGAGTTGATTAAAATCAACTCCCAAAAACTATAGTATGAATATCAGATTTCATTAGCATTTTGTTGCTCAATTAGCATATACATATTTTGATGTCTTAATATCAATTAGATTTAAAGTCAATTTTTGAAGGTTTTGGCAATACTGAATGCAAATGATTACATACGAGTATGCTTAGTAAATGTAACAAAAGTAGTATTTGTAAGGGAAAAAAAGGTGTGGGATTTTAAATGCACTTAAATGGGTTTATGCCTAAATAAAGCGTAGCGCTTCGCTGAATTTTAAAACTATTTGAACAAGCATTGCAAAACCAGATTTATCTTTTCTCGTAATGAATAGTTAATAAAAGCGAGATCTTCCAGGAATTTTCTTTAGTAAATTTCGTTTGGTGGCAAATTGTACGTCACATTTGTTTATCGTCAATGAACAGTTAGCATATTTTGTAGCAGATACAACACATAACTTGCACGTACTGCTCTGGCCAAGCATCTTCCATGCAAAGCACTAGTCATATTTCAGAGCTAGAGTGAGTGACTGTGGTTTGTATTTTCAAGTTAATTTTCGACCTTGACCATGATGCATATAAATAAACTAAAATACTAATCATTGTTATAATCTGTGAGTCATTTACCTCTTCTGTAAAGATGGGTGGCTGTTGTCGGGGTGAGCAAATCACATTTCCTCATTGACTTAACTTCATTTTTCACCCGGATACCCTCATCAATCTTAGGACGGGATACAATTTAAATTACATCTGTATCTCTAAAGCAGCGTCATATGAGTTTGTATACGTTGAAATTTCTTGTTTTCTTGTCGATGCTGTGAATTTAAATTCTGACTTTCTGTTAAAGAGCTGGGATGACTGGCGGCTCTCTTGGAGCAACACTTCCGCAACATCTCAAGACTATAGCAACATCGATTCCTTGTTCAGCACCGAGGTGAACGTCTGGACGCCCGCTCTCATCATCGAGAACTCTTGAGTCAACTTAATACATATTGAATCTTAACAAGTTTTGTTTCATTGTAAAATAAAAAGCGTCTATGATAAAATAACTGAGTGTACGAATATAATGTCTATGATAAAATAACTGAGTGTACGAATATAATAATTTACTCGTATCTCGTGTCTTTCTTTTCTTAGCTTTTTAACTTTGACTTTTTTTGACATTAGAATCCATGATATGTCAGTAATTAGTGACATCAAAATTCCCATGCGAATCAAAAGTGATGGGAAGATTTTTTGGAGTCCCTCGGGAGTCTACAGAGTGTCCTGCGAGTCTGACATTACCTACTACCCTCTAGACAGACAGACGTGCTTTATAAAAATCAGTACATGGGGGTATACAAAATCAGAAATAACCCTGTTCATGGATGAAAACACTCCGGTAGACACAACATTTTACAGCGAAAATGGCGAGTGGGACTTCTTGTCCAGCGCTGGCCACACCCCTAGCTCTCAGGTCCGGGGAGGGACTTGGTACTCTACTCTATCGTTTTCCATAACCCTGAGGAGAAAGCCTGTTTATCACGCACTAAACACGCTGTTTCCGGTTATCCTGATGACGTTTCTGATACCTATGGTGTACAAGCTGCCGACCGAGTCCGGAGAAAAGATGAGCTACAGTCTGACGGTTCTGCTCGCGTACGCCGTGTATCTCTCCCTTATATCTGATAACATTCCTAGCACCTCTAAAAGCGTCTGCCTCCTTTGTAAGTATTCTGAGCAATTGACGGAAATTTCTGATAATTTCTTTATATATGAGTATAAAGTGATCATTCTTTTATTTTTTTCCGCAGCGCTATATCTTGGAGTGACCCTGGCTTTTAGCACCGTTTCTGTTAATATTGTCATTTTCATAATATATGCGTATTTTCAAGAAGAAAAGAAAGCCCCCTATTGGGCAAACAGGATATACAAAAAGATACAGACGATGCGCGCCAAAAAGAAATGTGACGCCGACGTAAACAAAGTGGTGCCCTCTATCAAGGGAGAGAAGAATGACACTGACGTTTTAGGGACAGTTTCAGAGAGTGAACAAAACAACAATGAAATGAACACACTGACTTATCGCAGACTGTCGGAGATTTTAGACCATCTCTTTTTTGTAGTTTATCTTACCGCCACAATTCTGATAACAATTGTATTTCTTGTTTCAATTATAATCAATTTCTACAGCAGCGACTAATCAACATGATACCGGATTGATGCCTGTGTATATACTTACATGTAACTCCAAATATAAAATTAATCGGATTATGGATATAAAGCTGTTTTTTAAGTATCTTTATATCTTTTTGAAGCAAAACATTTTTTGAAGATTAAGAATATTCTGCATGAAAAAGAATTGGAATTGGAATAAAGCATCAAAATCCTGATAAAAAGATGTACGCCGATGATACAGATACAATTCTGTAAACCTTCCACTGTTGTTAAATGGGAATACTTTAACAATTACCGCAACGTTAAGACCTCGAAAAAAAATCCGAAGAACGGTTGATTAAATGAAGACTTCTGAAGACTTCTCTAAACACTTCTTTAAGACGATATTAAGAAAGAAATTACTAGCATTGTTCGACAATTCCACAAAATTGCGTCCAGGGCTGCTGAGGCGGGTACAATCAGAGGAACGTTAATGTCACAACGGGCGGCCTTTTTCCCCCCATCTTCCTTATCATTTTTTGTATTCATTATTATCGACTTCGAAACTTCAATTAGGAAACATTGATGAAAAAATCTCAACCGATTCCGTTGTGTTAAATTCTGACCTGAATGGCAGTTCAAATGAGTTTACAACTAAGTTCTCCAAAATTGTAGCCTATAGTTTACTGCATAGCTAATATCAAAGAAAGGAAATTCAAATATTCTCTATTTAAATGGGAAATCGTTTTTTGAAACATTGTTTCAATTGGTTTTAAGGTCAGAAAAAGTTTTAAGCCAATTCTTGAATTAAGGTCTTGCGATTAAGACTACCGGTCATAAATCAATTAAATACCAATGGCGTATACAGAGAATAATATACCTAAGGAAATTGGTATTGATAAATATTAACACTCTCAGTATGCATTGTCAAAAACAGAACAATTGGAAAATTAAAGCGCAGATCGAAAATGGACAAAAAATGTTTGGTCTATCTGTTAACATACATTAAATGTTTATGTTATATTGATCATTTAAAACGACAATACAATAAAAAAAATTGTGCTTGCTGTCCGCAAAAATGTTATTTGGTATGAATTCACAGACATTTCATACATACAGTCAACTGAAGAAATCGTGGAATTAGAATTTATATATTCATGCAAGAGCAATTAAAATTGATCGATTTCAACTTAGTCCGAAGATTTACCTAAAATAAAAATGGACATCAAAATTAACAACCCGATTATATTTAATTTAATAAGTTTCCATTACACTCATCTGAAATAAAACTATATACAGAACAGCAAAATCTATTTCGTTGATTGTTGAAGACATGGCGTTCCGGGAAATTATCAACAATATTGTTGTATTATGAGTGTGATGAAGGATAATTCCACAAATGGTTCTAATTTTTGGTGAAGCTTTAAAGAGTACAAGAAAAGTCTGTACTCTTTCTCCCACCACTTTCCTCTCCAGATGAAATATATCTTACAAATATCCTGTCGCCGTACGCGGTAGTATTTGTACTATTATCCACCATGCAATGGTTACAACAACCATCTCGCCGACTTATGTACTGTAGAAATAGCGGTTTTTGTAAAAAAACACATAAAGAAGATCATTCTTGGATAAAACATAATTTATTAAGTATTCTATTATTTAAGTCAATTATCACAGCATATTTCGTATTTTAGAAGGGACAAATCCCGCTTTCTTCTACCATATCTAAAAAAAAAAAATGAAAAATAAATGTCCAAGCATTTATGTAAAGCCTGTCAAGTCACAGATTGAATCTGGGGCGAGAAAAAATATTAGTGGTTTTGTATGTTGCTTCTTTGAGTGATGTATACGAAAAGACTTGCACACTTTTGTTATAAGTCCGTTGATAGTAGTACTTACTTCATGAGTTCGTAGTACTGACAGTCGACAGTAGGACAGACGTTCCGGCGGCTCAGACTGGCGATGATAGAAGGCAGCGTCAAATCAGCCATGTACCGCTTATGCAACCTGAAAACAGCTTTTCTTTTTAATACAAAAAAATTATTATTAAAATTTCTTCATTTTTTAAGACTTGAAAATTGCGATTTTAAGATGATAACTAAATATGATTAACCATAAAAAGGGGATATCATTTTTGGGGGGAAAGCGCGGCAAAAAGTAAGTGTATAAAAGTTGTTTCTATCTTTGCATTTCTTCAATAAAAAAAATATTGCAAAAATATATTAAAACACAAATTCACAAATGACATTTCGAAAAAAACTCATAAATAATTTAAAATTTATTTAGTTACTGACCTATGTTTAATGACGTCATCTTGAGCAAATGTGTGAAGGATAAATATCGTCATCGCTATGATAACAATCCTAAGTTTCATGTCTACGCAGACTGAAAAAAAAATGAAATATAATTTTACATCAAACAAAGTTCAAGCAAATAAATGCCAATAGAGTTCGGATTTGTTAATATATTCAGTTTTTACGCGACTAATTCAATTATATAAAGTAGTTTCTCCCCTTAACATTGTTGGTCTAAATACACGAGGTTTATCACAAATACATGTAGATAAAAGTAAAGTTTAAATGAACGTATCTAAAATTGGTCAAAACAATTAATAAGAGAATCAAAAACCTCATGCAAAATATGAAATCAACCATAGATACCTAGTTGATTCAACAGGAATTTAAGAAAAATCAACAATCTTATTTTTGAAATTTGTTTTGCAAAATGTAATAAGACTATATAAAAACATCCTAGAATTCATTAACTAGCCTTTCTGTACTATAGAAGCGATAACTAGAAAACTTCTCTTACCTCAGCACTTCTTGTGTGGTTGACGTTCTAGTGTAAATGACATTTATACAGAATGGATATCGACGCAAAGAGTTTATAATAATGAACTGTAAAAAGGGGGGGGGGTCAAATTACATGTCACCGACCACTGCTGTCCCACATCGGTTAACGTTTCTTATTTGATCTGGTTGACATTCATTAAAAGGTGAACACAATTCTTAATCTACGTCAAGGAATTTATCTTCATTAAGAAATCTATCCAAAAAAACCCAAAACACTATGTAGTACGAGGATTGACGAGATTTGAGCGAGATTACGATTGACGAGAATTGGCGAAAATTTAACGCCGCCCCCTTTCCCAGAATATCAAGATCATTTAAGTTCTTTGCGAGATTAGATTTAGGTTTGGTAGAGGATGGCAACTCTATAAAACGACATTCAGGACGATCTTGAGATATTGTTATAAAAATTGCTTGTTGTTGGTGAAAAAGAAAATAATTTGTTTGTTTATCTCAGAACGATTGGTGAAAGTTCTCCATTTCATTAACCAATAAATACTACCATAATCCTCACAACATTTTGTTGACGACATACCTTCTCAAATTGCAGGTTGTTGATTCTTTGAAAAAAATATTATTTTCCGTTGGTGATAAAGTCAGTTGTTCACGCATGCAAATTGCTCTATTATTGTCAACGGTCAAACTGGTTATGGATTTATCTTGTTTATAGACAATTAACTGGTTAGGAATTTCTTATTACCCTGTACATGTACATAGAGGATAAAGTGTCCATCTGAGAATGTGAATATACATATCAATATGCATTTGGGTACATACATGCAATGCTGAGGGAGACAACTCTCTTTCTGATATTAATGACTAGTAGCATTATTCCTTAATAAACGCTAGACGTCCTTTGCTAAATAATATAATAAAATGAGTGAAGAATCAGAATATTAATTGATAACATATAAAGGGAACTTTTTAAAAAATATTTACATAGATCTTGTAAATTAAGAAGAAATTTTTATTGACCAACGAAAAAAAATTACAATAATTTCTATCCAGATTTTCCCTTAGTAGATCGTTCATAATCCCACTGATATTTATCCAAAATATGAAATTTTTCAGCAGTGTACAAAAAAGAGGAAATTTTTTTTAAAAAAGTGTGTTAGAATGAGAAGATGAAGAATTAAGTTTTTTTTTCTTTGCTAAAAATGTAAATATGTCACATTTTTAAGTAGAATAAAATTACTCATTGTCTAAATTGCAACAACAAAATAGTTTTTCTTGATTTGTACAATTCATTAAAACTCAAAAAATATTTTGTTGCAATAAATCAGCTGCTCCTTTTTATTGATAAAAATAATTATGAATAAGAATCTTACGTTTCGCTGACAGTGTAATACAATATCTCCAAAGGCGAGGGCGTTGACACGAGAAAGCAGATTGAATGGGATTATCTCGATAATCTCTGGCTGGAGGAGGTCAATGCAGTTTACATGTTGCGGATAGAATCTCTGCAGTCATTGTTACGCGCTAGAAAGGCATCAGAGAAACCATTACGTTGCTAATGACGAAAGATAAAAGGATTAATAATTTACTGTTGATGGATATTAATTATAACAGTATTCAACTTATAGTCTCAATAACGGTACAAGGTTATTTCAAGAATTGTTATTGATCTTTATTTAGTGTTTGCATTCGAGATGAATTTATGTGATGATCATCATATACTTTCAAAAAAATGATAAAAATCATAAAAAAAATCAAAAATCGTAAAAGTGACATTATGTACCAAAACTTTGTTTAACTTGTATTGCCAATTTGTACCGTTCTTATTAATCACAAATATAAATGGACAAATAAAAACGATTCTTATAATTATAGATTGTGTTTACGTAGATTTTCATGATTAAGAGCATGTTCTGTATAATGCGTCACTGTTAGGACTGAATTGTCACTAAACATCAAGCTTCACCGTCACCAACATTTTCAGATCCCTCAACTCGATAATTTCTCAACTCAGTCCTTTCAGGAAAAGTGCATAAATTTGAGGTCATATTTCAGACTAGAGGCTGAGTATTGACTTGAGGAAAGTTGGTGACAGCGGGGCCAGATTTACATCACTACATGGCAATATATCAACAATAATTAATTATTTGCAAATTTTGAGACAAAGACACACATTCCAACGGGGTTTGTTTTTATTTTAGATGAATCATTGCATAAATGTTAGAAAATGTGAGCAAATAATTGATAGGGTATTACATGTAATATCTAATTTAAGATGAAGGGCCGTGTTGTGACAATTTGACAGAATACCAGTTAAGGGGTCACGGTTAAGGGTCAGTAAAGACTCAAGTATAGAATAGCAAACGCGCTGGCAGAAAAAATAAAAAAGGAATCAATCAATCCAAAGTCAATGCCTTTGTAAACTCTGTACCGTGTACAGTCTGAATCATAACTGGGCAAAGTTTGAATATTCAACTTCTACTGATACTGATATATGACGCCAAAATCTATCAATTTTGTCCTCGACGTCGGTATCATTATGACGTCATCAGAATTGTTACGTTTACACCTGAAACGCCAAAGCTTCAATGTATTTGTTTCATAGCGACCTTGGAAACACTGTACATGACTCCATTTTTGGAGAAACAACAGCACAATTGGTCCGAACGAGCAAACAATTTTCAGAATGCACAGAGCATATCAACCTCTGACACCTGCAAACAACATCTACCTGAGGCAAAGGTGGGATCAAGAATTCTATGAAGAACACAGAAAAAAGATTTCTCTTGGTTGGTACTTATCATGAAAGCAAAACGAGATGAATAACGTTATACAGCCAAAGTTTTAATATTGTGAAACTGTCATGTTAAATTTTTAAAAGATTGAATCAATTTGTTTTACGCGTACTGGCAATGCTATTTACTCACAACTTTTATCTACTATGGTTATATTTCGGAGATGAGCAATTTTGTGATCCGTGATTTTTTTTAAAGCCAAATCAGTGATAGATAATAAGCCGCCAAAGACTTACATGCATCTTCATATCAAACTCAAGAAGTTACAGGTAAGTTCTTAAACAATGCCCGGATCAATCTTCTTTGTTTATCATTCTACGTTTACATAAAAAGACATAACACAACATCTTCTACTGTAGATGGAAGGAGAACGCCTCGCCATTGTTGAGAGAGATAATAGAATATTGTTGGAGAAAATGGCGTTTATCATGAGAACAGGCGGAAGTGTCGATAACCGGAAGGAGGATTATATGCAAAAAAGGTACACTTTTTGAAATAATATTTTTATATTTACGTGCATTGTACGTACATGTATGTCTGTTTTCATTGCAAATTTGTTTTCGCTTTTTCAGCCTGAATAAAACTAAAAGGCAACGAGAACTTTTAAGAATTACCCATGAAAATTTCGCCATATTAAAAAGGTTGACGGCCAAAGAACCGCATTACCATCACATGCGCTGGCAGGATGAATGGAATGTGAGTAGAGTTTATCATGTACATACTACATATTACCATCCTGTAAATTTACAACGGTCATTAATATAGAGAATGGTAAATATTTAAAAGAAATTATTATAGTATTGAGAATAGAGTGTCAGTGATCAATTTTTGTGCACGTAGTCCTGGAAACTTTGTCTGAAAACGTTTAATGGTCGACGAAGGTCCATGTACACTGGCGTAGTGTCCTCTCTCATCTCTCTCGCTCGAAGCAACGAAGCGTGAAATCGGACTCTATGAAGAGGCATCACAAGGGGTATTTTTATGGGGACATTTTATGGGGTATTTTTTCGATTTAATTTTTTGCGATTAAGACTTGATCGCAGAGTTTCGCAAAAAATAGCACCCCGTAGAAAAATCCAGTTATACGGTAAATCATTACATGCCATTGAAGTTAAATAATAAAAAAAATTACATATCTCATAAGATTGGCATCCTAATTTTTGTTTGTTTGTTTTTGTTTTTTAGGTTTTGTTATTGTTATTCTTTTTTTTAGTTTTGGGTTTTTTTTTTTGGGGGGGGGGGGGAGGTGGTAGGTTTCAAGAGCTCAATAAAAGCTCTCTTGTACTTTTAGATCAATCAGCGGTACATGATGAACATCTCTAAATTCCCCCTTTACTGGAAGAACAAGCATCTTGTTCCGTACGAGGTCCATAAAGAAAAGATAGCCGAAGCAAATAGACGCATCAGGAATCAGGTAAACGTTGTGGAATCGCTGAGAAACTGACCTATCCATTCGTAGAAAAATGAATTGCCTGCAATTAAGCAAACTTGAAAAACATTATCCACCTCCCGTATGGATTAAATAATGAATTTATTCCACTTGTTACAGCAAGAGCAGCAAATGAATGACAAAGGATCGAAACCGGAAGTGAGCGGCTCTAAAGCGAACGGCACCGTGTCCCCCCAGTCCGGTCTCCTAAGCCCCCAGATCCGTATCCAGTCCCCCTCCTCTGATCATGTGGAAGATTAGAAATTTTTTTTATATCTTAAAAAAACAAGAGCTACACTATTAAGCTCTTGCGTTTCTTTGGAAATTGTAACCAAGATTGAAGTTATTAGTTGTTTATTCATACGTCTATTTTCGTATTTTATGCTATTTAAAATCTTTTAGAGAATTTTTTATATATACATTGTAATTTTTTCCAGTTATTCAAATTCAGAAATTCAGTCAATGAACAGTTTAACTATAGTATTAACTTATTTGTTGAAACTTTCACAGTCGTCGATTTATGAACATTATTCAAAGGATAGATAACATATAAACTCACTCTCTATCAACCCGGAAATTCATACATCGTTTACCGCATGAGAGAGGGTCGAAGTTTTATATTGTGGTTGTGATACTACATTTGTAGTATATTGGCAAAGGCTACCGCTTTCGTCACATTTTGCTTCAACATTTTGATATTTCATTAATGCATTTCTTAATGTCAAAACCAGAAATTGGGATAGAAGAAGTAAAAAAAAAAAGGTTTTTAAACGCCCCCTTTGTCGCGTTTGGTTAAAAGCACGGCTAAAATTCAAATAACCTACCGGAATTGCGCATTGCGAACGACATTGAAACAACGGATGATAATGTAAATCAAAGTACTGAGGTACTGAAAGCCACGCTCTTTTGGTGTGTCTTTATGCATATTGTGTAGTAAAGACTGGAGATCTCTCTCTCTCTCTCTCTCCCTCTCTCTCTCTCTCATGCTTTTAATGTTGACAAAGCGTCAGAGAGCGACCAAATTTTGTAAGCGGCTATAAACAAAAGTATGTCTGTCTAGTAGGAAAAAAAGTTCAACGGTTGATGCCTTGAATTTTGCAACAAGCGTTATATATTTAATCCCCATTTCGCGCAGCATAGTAGTTCATAAAAATTCATGCGCATTGTATGTGTCCAAAATGCATAATATTGTTTTTAAAGTACGTTATTAATAAGAAAACTAAAAAAGATAGATAATTCTCTCGAAATTAAAAAAAGAAACAAAATGCCAGCACCTTTGAAAAATATGGCTCTTTGTGTAACTATTTGGTATAGCGGAAGCTTTTACTTTGACGCTGTTTGGTTTTCAATTTACTTTTGAAGTTGTGCTATCTATAGTAACATAAGCGATTTGCCTGCCTACAGCAAGCACAGACTGCTTTCAGCAGAGCCCAGCTAAAAAGCGTGGTGTGTTCCCAAAACTTCTAAATGGATATTTTAAAAAACAATTTCTCGTAATGAAAAATTGTTAATAATGATTTTGTTCGATCGTGGGAAAGACAATGAACTTCGCTGAAAAATATGAGTATCTAAGAAGAAAATTGACTAAATGTGACGAAAATAGTAACTTGGCTCAGAGTAAAACGGTCTAAAGATAAAATAATATTAAATAAAAGATGATAAGCTATTATATTTTGGCACAAACAATCTATTGCGATTCCTTGCTGCAATAGAAAACAATTAAAAATCACTTTACGGAGTGTACATGTACAAGTAAAAATATATATAAATATATCTAGATATATTATCTACCACTTCATATAATCATACCTCAGTTTTTTTCATTAGTACACAAAAACTCGACTTTAAAAGAATTAATTGCATGCGCGGCTTGCAACCAAGGGGAGCCGACAAACTGCGATATGATACAAAGGTTTTAATATGTAAGGTAAGGAGCGTATGGGTTAATGGAAGGACGGTTTGATTATATACAGGTCTAACATACTTATTGTCCCAAAATTGTTTGTTATCACAGATAAAATATGTACAAAAATTGCATATAATCATGAAGACAATAACCTCCCAATCTGGCAAAATGCGGTAGTGATTAAGTAAAGTGTATGTCACTTTTGCATTGGGTTAAATTCTATTTGAACGGTAATTGCAGCCCTAAAGCAGCTTCGTGTTCACGAGCCTTCATTCGAAGTGACGTAATACTTCCGGTGCGTTGAGATGGATCGGTAAACGTGGATCCGTATCTTCCAAATATGGACATTGTGGCCGCATAAGTGAGAGGATTTAGTCCATAAAAAGGAAATGTGGAAGGAAAGTAGGACACAGATGATTTACTGGTCAAATTAAGGGGTGTGACATCCTCATCGTCACTGACCGGTTCCTTCTTTGCCGCGTCGTACATTTTTGGCATTGGTACCTTAAAACAAAATGAAAATACGTGTATAAATGAAATGAATAAATATAAGTAACAGATCACGAAAAAAATAATGTATTACCTGCATTGGCAAAGGAGGCATGTCCATTCGAGGAGTTGTGGTTTTAGGGGCGGGTACATAATTTCCCGGTATTTCCTTCAAATCCTGAAGGCCTCCAAAATTCCCTAGCTTCTCATATTTTCTCCATTTTGCTCTTCGATTTTGAAACCAAATCTGGTAAAATTGAAACTCAAATTTACTCTACAGTTTAAAGAGAATAGTGATGATAAAGATCATCAAAATGCATTCATAAAAGCACGTAAACCGGAAACTTTATACACATAGTTATAAAAATAAGGATGGTATGATGTGTATAGTTCACTTCATTTGCACTCGAATTATGCAGACAGAGCTGGTCACGAGCAGTGGTTTTCCCATGGATTGTTTCGGGTTAAAACCACTAACCTGTACACGAGCCTCGGGGAGACCGGTTTTCTGCGAGAGTTCCTCTCTGGAATTGACATCCGGATAATGAGTCAACCGGAACACGTTTTCCAGACACCTAAGTTGATCAGCCGTGAACGTGGTCCGGAACCGTCTTTTCTTGTGCGAATCCATGCTCAGTTCAGCATCCGGTGAATTCAACTTCCGTTTAAGTGTTGTTCCGGATATGACGAATGAATCTGAGGACGAGCATGGGGAATTTGGTGGTGAACTGCTTCCTGGCTGTGATTCCTCTGTTAAAGAAAAAAAGATATGTTAATCTACACAAGTCGCTTAAAACCTTTGAGAATAAATTGTTTAAGTACAAAATAATAAAACTCAAAAATTATTTGTATTTATGGCATACATGTAAAAAGAAAATACTGCCTCTTCATGTTATCAACTACAAAACGGAGGCACGTGCGCGTTTGTGTAATTTAATCACACTAATTAAAGAAATAAATGTTTTATGGAACAAAGGAATGTCATTGAATTGTTATTGAATATGCCAATATCAACTTTGAAGTATCCTTCCTTAAATTTAGAGATAGCAATTTTGATCAAATTGATCTCGCACCTACTCGAAACATGACAGTGCTTGGGAAACAATATGGTACGGTTCAAAGACGTGTTTACACGGCGATGAAAACCCTTTCCCTGGCAACAGAAAAGACGCTGTTTGCTGAGTTGAAAATAAATACCTTGTTGGTTAAGAAATATTGCAACAATCGTCTTTTGAAGCTGCGATGACATATCGCAGAATTTACAGATTATGCCGAGTGGAGAGGAAGGTTGTAATTTTCATTTGCTGTATCCAGCATTGTAATGTATCAAGTCGTGGTGGTAATTGTTAAATAATCACGTCTGAAGAAAATGTAATTTATAAAATTTCCTTGGATTGAGTTTTTTTTAGCCTTTTTTCTGAATCATGCTTTTACAGTGTGTGTATTATGATTTTTGTAGGTTTTTTTTTTCAGGGGAGGGGAGTAGGGGTTCGGTTTTTAAAATTCGTTCTTTTTTGGCAGTGACATTCAAATATTTTCAGAAACCAATAGTTCCGTCTTTTGCTTCATAGTATTATGAATACAAATAGTACTATTAATTTGTATCACTCTACATATTTCCACTTCTACAAAAGATTTGCTCTTCAAAGGTCAACAACACGTGCATTGTAAATATTCACGTAAACAACCCGACCATAATTCAAAAATGTAACTTCCTCTTATCTCAATATTAAACCAATTATATTTTGGTCCAATATTTCAAATAACGTTTAAATTTTATTGATGACAATTTAGTGTCGTAAAATACATCTGATTGAGCGTATTCGGGTCAAATGGACATAATCGAATTAGATAAGTATAAGTCTCTATCATCTCTTGACTTTGAAGACCTCATAATTTATAGACCAACCCCTCGTGCCTGGCCAGAAAAAAGCACATTTTCTCAACATCTTTTATTTGGTATATTCTTACCCTGGATCAAAACAAACCCCCCTCTTATTAAACTTTTTTGAACCATGTTTGATAAAATTAACACTCTAAATCCTCAATTACCCAATAAAATTGGCTCTTGTTTGATACCCCGGCGTGAACAAACGATAGCTTCAATTTTAAGCGACATAAATTACAATATTTCAAACATGTTCATGTAGTCCGCTCTTGTACTTTGTGGTGAGAGGGTCAGTCGTAATTTATAATTTTGATAAGAATTTCCAGAGCTGTTTTTTACGGCGATGATTCAAACAGAGAAAAAGGAGGCAATATCTCTAACCACAAGGGGATCATTCGTTGTGTTGTCAGCCGGTACTAATGGTAGTTTATTACAGCTGAGAGCCTAGAACTGGAGCGACATTCCCACGGATGTCTATGGATTTGGTGTTCACGTTCGATTCATTGATATTAACGAGTTTGTTCGACTGTTTCTAGAAAGAATGAAGTTTTGTTATATTAAAATATATTGATATTTCAATTGACCGCCCTCAATGTTTTAATTTTGTTATGCGAACATTTCTGGCTCGCGGGCCTCATACCAATAGCTTTTTGGTCATTGGTAGATGGGGAGAGTGCATGCATTATTTACGTACATTTATGATATTTTTTATCTTCTGAATTATAAAGTTACAGTTTTATTTAAAATATAAAGTCATATTATCGACCGTTAAAAATTCTTGATGAACTATTAAAACATAGTTATTTCAAAATTGAATTTTACAAAATAATGTGCATATCAACTCATCACTTTTAATCTAATGATTAAATATTATACTCTGCATTTGGACGAGATGCTATCCTTCTTAACCCCGTCATTAGGAAATACCCTGTAGATATCGATTTCATAATGTAAAATCAGTGATCGAGACTAATTTTAACGAATTTATTGTGGGAAAGTAGCATGTTGTCAGCTAATTGGTGGGACATATAGTAACGATCTAGCGCTTTATCAATGTAATAACGCGGCTTGGATATTGTATACAACCTTTATGGCAAAAGGAGAATTATTCATTTTTATGAGAAAAAATCACATGGGACCCGGGAAACATTTTTAATGATGATTTTTTATGAGTAATGTAGAACTTTTCTTTTTAATTAAAATAAATCGCATGGGACACAGGAAGCATTTTAATGGTGAATTGTTATGAGCAAAATAGATCAAGATGAAAGACTAATGTAAGATCTCAGAATATAAAAAAACCTGAATGTAAATGGTACAATTTGTATAATCTTAAAGATTAATTTCTAAGCAAATATGTCTTCACATAATCTAATGTAAAGAAAAAAATATTGACTTTATAATACAATATATATAATGTTTCATTTCATGGTGAAATTTGCAAATTAAGCACATAGGAAAACTGCGGGAAAAAGTACAATATATTTGTATTGTATGGCCTTGTTAAAATATCAACAAATCCGATCAATTGTACAATATTTTACTCAGTAATCAATAAAAAGAGGGAAAATTAAAACTTATTATTTGAAATATTAAGATCGACAAATTCATTTTATTATTATTTGAGTTAAGTTCAAATAAATACTTAAAGCCTTACCCAGTAATGTATCCATGTCTGTGGACTTCATTTTCTTGCTTTCGTCGACTTGATTGGGACCTGTCTCGTCACTATTTGTTTCCGCTTTCTCTGATCTCAGTATTGCGTCTATGGAATGAATTGTCACTCGTCGGGAAGCATTAAGGGTAGATGTTTTGTCGTCATTCATATCCGGTAAATATTTTGTAAAGTTATAGACAGTTTTCTAATCTATTGAAATGATACTCGGTTCAATACAACCCAAAGTACCCAAAGAATGGCAAAGATTAACGGATGTGTCAATGTTCATGTATCGATTGTTTAAATATGATAATAGAAAAGGCCATAAATCTTCCCCTTGTCAACTCCCTCTGAAGTTTCTATTTCATGTATTGGTCGGTTAAAGTACTTTAATCGTTAGCACTACATGATTGACACATCGAGATCCCATGCTGTCTAAAGGTAAATCTTTTTGGAGAGTCGGCTGAGGTTTCTTTAGTTTTATTTTTCAAGTAAAATTTAAACCTTGCTTTGAAAATTGAAAGTACTATATATTATATTATTATATTTCTAGTTTACTCTATCATATGTTTAATATTTATTTTTAATTTTGTGTAAAGTGATGTGATATTTGTTTTAAAAAGTTTCTACATGATTG
This sequence comes from Magallana angulata, assembly GCF_025612915.1. Lineage (NCBI taxonomy): Eukaryota > Metazoa > Mollusca > Bivalvia > Ostreida > Ostreidae > Magallana > Magallana angulata. The sequence goes on from NC_069111.1 coordinate 48,647,361, forward strand.
TAAAATTGAACAGAAATACTTTTAATATACATAATAAAATTGATATTTATTTTTTAATTTGTCTTATTGAAGATTTATATTCTAAGTATGATAAGTGATAACGCATTGATATAATTATTTGGATATAAAAATATATTTGATATATGTAGTATAGTGTAGTGTACTACAAATTAAGAAATTAAAAAAAAAAGATGGTAAAAAGATCTTCGACACAGATAAATGTAGTGTAAATACACAACTGCGATACTTTTACTATTTATGGATAAATGTTTTTTTTAGACAATTCTATGATAAATAATGGAGTATATACGTCTAAAAATCTTTATATGTAGCTTTTTTTTCCGTGCAAGTGGCCAAAATATTAGATGATTCTTTTTGTGTGAATTATTTTAAATGTTACTAAATGTTACAGAATCTTGATTTTGGTAAATGTAGAATTTTAATGGCCATTCTATTGACTTCATAAACTCATAGTAAATTCTGTTTTAGATACTCAAGACGAACCTATTGGAACTCAAAGCAGTCTTTGACATATGCCACAACTGTCTGAAAGTATTGTCACCGAAAGCTAATCATACGAGATGTTATTAAGAATCAACTACCTAGACTAACCTTGATTGCATAATGCCAAGCGCCAGTTTTTGGTATTTCATGAAGAATCGACATTTGAAATTTAAAGGATTAGTCTGTTTTCTGATCCTCGGATACGGCCTACTGAATATTAATATAACTATAAAAAACATATGCGCCTAGTAGCTGGGAAGAAATTTAGAGGTTAAAGGGGGAAATGCCACAGGAGGGAATATACGGGTATTTAGAATTGTTCTTGATTAATTTATTTTATTTTACTTTTCAGTTAATTTAACCAATGTTTCTATCTTAAATCTTGTTTATTTTTCATTATAAAAAATACAATGCTGATGCTGAAAGACAACCTGAATGAAAACATGTTCTTGAGGCAACAATATGACAAATCAAAGAAATGGTGTTTAAAGATTGTCGAATAATTACAATTCAAATCAAAGTTCTGATAACCAAGTCAACCATTCAACGAAAGTTCAAAAATCGTAACCAATTTACAGCCCGGTTTCTATTTCTAGATGAATTTTGGCGGGAAAGGGTGGGAATGGAAAAAAAAAGTTTCAGAAATGTTAAAATTATTTTGGTTTATTTAAACCTAAGACAGGAACTCCTTGTTCTCTCCAAATGTCAGCTTAACAGGTTTTCACGTAGCCGTTAATTCTCGATGGGGCAACCCTTCATTATGCAAGACAACGAAAAGGGCTGTTGTTATTTCTGTAAGGTTTGGCTAGGTGGCTGAAAACAAATCAATGTGCTTTTCAGTAAATTATCTTATCCAGCAAAATTTCCTCGAAGATCTTGTATCCCAGCCTGTGCGTTAACACCAAGCTATACTTACTATAGGCTGATATTTTATAGTTTAAGTTCACGGTAATCACTGAGTCAAAGCATCCATCAACACAGTTCTCAATCTAATTGGTTGACCCGGCTCCATTTTATTGCTCCTGTGGTCATCTAGCATCATATAACAAACTTAATCGTACTTATGTTTCAACAGTTTGTGTAGGATCGCGAGAGCAAGAGTAAATTAATTGATTTAGTCATCAGAAACTGACTGTTCCAATTCAATTCAATTCAGTTTATTTCGCTCACACCATGGAATGGTACATGAGGTCAATCATTATATACAGTTCAAAAGTCAGAGGTACATTGTATAAATGAATAGATAAGAAGTTAATAAATAGTACATAAGCATAAATATACAATATATACAATGAAGATAGGAAAAAGTATAATAATGGAGGACAGACTATTATATCAAACTGTATATTTTGATAATAAAATAACATAATTTTTTCAGGTTTGTAGCATTTGAACAAGTCATAAGTTCACAAAACTTAATAGTATTTGGCGCTGACAAGTATTTTTCATCAAGATATTTACGTCTAAATGTCAATAGTTCTTTACATTCCAGAATATAATGAAATTCGTCAGCAATTTGACCAGAATTACACAGTTTACGCACTCTTTGGTTTAAAGGTGTATTGTACCATCTCCCAGTCTCCACTGGGAGATGGTGATTTGAAGTTCTAAATTTCATAAAAACCTTTCTGAGCTTAAGTGGCAATATATTAATGTAATTTTCATAATTAAAATTTTTCTTAAAAATCTTGTAAATTTGCCCTTTTGACGAGTCATTAATGTCACTAGACCATTTTTGGATATATTGGTCTTGTAACCTTTGTTTTACAATTGTAGAAATCCACTTTACATTTACAATATTTTGTTCGTACCAAATATTTGAAAAACCACACATATCTAAAATATTTTTAACACCTACAATCCAAGAGTTTGACACAATTCCCCTTTGATATTGCAAGACCAAAAACTTATATAAAACAGATACAATTTTGCTTTCGGAGTTTGTAAATAACTTTGACCAGTAGGAAATCATTCTTGTATATACATTGATACATAAAGGGAAACGACCTGTTTCCCCGTAAACCATATAGGATGGTGTACTACTTTTTAAATTAAAAACATATTTTAAAAATTTTAAATGTACACGTTCAATAATTTCTATATTTTCGTAACCCCAAATTTCGCACCCATACAATAACACTGGGACTACAATTTTATCAAATAAGTCAAACCGACAATCGACAGGTAAATTAAATTGTCTTATTTTTCTAATAACACTGTACATTGCTTTCTGTGCCTGTTCACACAAATGTTTTTTAGCTTTAGCAAATGATCCTGTTCTGGAAAAGATTATACCCAGGTATTTAAAATCTTTGACATTTTCTATAGCAACCTTATTGTAATAAAACACATTTTTCGGTAGAGGGCCTTTTGAAAAAATCAAAAATTTTGTTTTGTCAGTATTGACTTGTAACTTCCATTGACTACAATATACATAAAATTCATTCAGTGCATTTTGAGGTCTTCGGCAGTCTCAGTCATAATTAAAGTATCATCAGCATAAAAAAGGATAAACAGTTTCATATACATAAATAATTCATTTTCTATAGCATCAGAAATACTCTTGAGACCTTCAATGTTTTTGTCTAATAAGAAATTCTCCAAATCACTGATATACAATGAAAACAAAAATGGTGACAGGTTTTCGCCTTGGCGAACTCCAACATTACAGTTTATAAAGTCAAGATCTACATGACATAAATAGCGAAAGAGAACAAAAAAGATTAAGGATGTGAATTTAGGCGCTTTTGAAAACTATAATATATGTGAAATTAATTTTTTTATCCAGTGTAGATTTGCATTAACTCCTCTTTTTGTAGTTATTTGGCTATATAATTGTTTTAGCGAAAGTGCATATTTCATCGAAATTGCACATGCATGAACGAGAGAAGAAACAAATTGCTGTCTATTGAGTAATCTTTAATTTCATTTCATTTCAATTCTGCAATTTTTTTTTTATATAAGTAAGGAACTAAAAAAAAATCTCTAGTTTATATTATCATAAATTTTTTCCGTAAAATTATAATTGCATTCACAAATTTTCTTAATCATTTTTTTTTCTTTTTTCTTTTCTTTTTTTTTTTCCGAATAAACGTGTAACTTTCGCGAATTAACGCGAAACTATTATATAAATACTGTCATTTCATACAGAACCCATATGAAGAAAAACGATGGAAAACAAACACATTTTAAGTTTTATAAAATAAAATACTTATTATTCATTATTATATTATAGTATCCGTGTTACGTTGATTTATGAAGACAAAATTATCTTTTTTGCATATAGATATTAATAAATCTGATAAAACTTTATCATAACATTTTTATATGTTATATGTCCAAAGTAGATAATGAGTTTGAGCATCATATTACAATTTTCAGTTGTTCGCCGAGCCTTTGTTCGAACAGGCATTCATTGATGATCTTTTTCTTATAAAATTGATATAAATTTAACCGTCACAAACCTTTTAAAGCTTAGTATTAATTTCTAAATGACATATGTGATAAATTTGGAGGACGAATTTACGTCATCTAGATTTGAACAAAAGCTTGAAAATTTCAATTCACAGCTTGACTTATCTTTCTGATATAGAACTAGACGTTAAGTTATGTTGCAGCGATATAATATATATTAATTTGTATAAGGTTAAATCTAATTCATTTACATCTTTATATAATATTATTTTGTTTTATTTAAATTAATATATCTGTTTTCGGTAATAATTCTTCATAGGGTTTCTTCTATGAAATAACAATATTTATATTTAAGTTTCGCGTTTATTCGCAAAAGTTTCGCGTTTATTCGCGAAAGTTTCGCGTTTATTCGCGAAAGTTACGCGTTATATCGCGAAAGTTTCGCATTTATTCGCGAAAGTAACGCGTTATATCGCGAAAGTTTCGCGTTTATTCGCAAAAGTAACGCGTTATATCGCGAACGTTTCGCGTTTATTCGCGAAAGTTACGCGTTATATCGCGAAAGTTACGCGTTTATTTGCGAAAGTTTCGCGTTTATTTGCGAAACTTTTGCGTTTAATCGCGAAAGTTTCGCGTTTATTCGCGAAAATAATATTTTTTTTACCTACGAAAATGAGCTCAATGGGCTTTCGTACAATTTTCCTGTTTGATTTCGGTTAAAAAACAAAGAACTGTTTGTGAAAATAACATTTTGTTTGGAAACCTATTTCAGAGCTTTCTACCCTAAATTCCTTAGAAACACGAGTTGTGTTCAATAATTTATAAATGCAACGACTCGCATCAGATCATCTGATGTTTAAGAAAAAAAATCAAGAAAACACGTGCTGTTTGTGAGAGACGTGTAGAAAAGGGGGGGTTGTCGCGTTTTTGAAATATATTGTACATGTATAAATGTCATCAAAAATATATGCAGAAAATGTCGGTCGCCATCATAATATATAAGATGGATGACATGTATCACAAACATACTGTGGAATCATTAGAATTCGTGGTGGTTCAATTTTCGTGGTATTCGTGGGTGACCCTCCCCACGAATTTAAATCCTCAACGAAAACAATTTTAGAAAGAGTTATCTTTGTTGCTGAAACAGTAAACCGACGCATCCACGAAATTACGTCACCACAAATGAGCAAAAAAGTCATAATCCACGAAAATTGGCCCCATGAATTTAAATGATTCCACAATGTTATTCAAAAATCGGACATTACCTATATTTTTTTAATCGACAGCTAGAATAACAAAACACAAGACAAAACAAACAAGTTTGGCACTAAAGCTTGGGTCAGCCAAGGAAAAGAAGGTAAATATTACAAGAAATTGAGTTAGATTATTTTGATTAAAAGTAAGTAATTCAGAAAGGACTCGGTCGCTTAGCCCATTCCGTCTTGTTTAAATCACTTTTGAAATATTTCATGCTTTCCCAAGTACTTGTATTTGCAGGGTCTGTAACTGTGTTTCCCATGTGTATGAAAACTGCATCAATACTCATTGATCCGTGATGTCCTTGTCTGCGTCATCAAATCAGGATTACAAAATGTGTACTTGACTTCTATAATTGATTCCTTTCAATGAAGCAATTTATTGCTTTCACAATTTTGCAATGGAATGAGGCAACTTAAATTATTTTGAACATTAGCCTTAGACTTTATTGGGTATAAAGCCCCATTTAATAGAAATTGGACTAGAGGTATTCTACAAACAACTATGCTTCTTGCGAAATTTTGCTAATTTTTTACTTTCGCCGTGATCTATTTATTCACAGCTTTTATTCATTTAATCATTTATAAATGTATTAATTAAAATTTGACCGAAGTCTTCGAGTTTTTCATTGGCCTTCCTTTATTATCAAAGATGTTACTTTCTCAAGTGTTTGTTTGGTTTTTATTGAGATATTTTATATGCTATCTCCGTATTATCTTGAAACTTTGAACTCAGAATAAGATGTCTGTTGCTTCGCTGTACGTGAAGCTTGTTTCTGGGGTCCTTTATATCACAATACCCGCTTGTTCGATCAACAATAAAGCGTTCGTTTCTCCTCACTTTCCAGTGGCGTCGGAAGCAAATTGAAAGGGGGGGGGGGGGGCTAGACTAATTATCCAGAAATCTTTTGTTTCCCAGATCAGGAAATTCCTACTATGATTCCAACTTTCAATATCACTATTAATATTTCAATCTTGAAAGGTATATTCAGGAGCAATTTTGTTTGCTGCGAGAAAAAGTGGGGGGCTGAACCCTCTCCGATGCTATGTTCCTAATGGTTAGGTTTAACTTTGCAAAAATATTGGGGGGGGGGGGGGGGGGTTGTTTAATCCCCCCCGGTTCCGACGCCTTTGGTTTCTATTCGGTAACTCAAGGAATTAAAATATACATGTAAAGTAAATCTACCAAATTTAGGTTATGTTGAAAACTGATGAATTTAGAAAATATATCCAGCTTTGAAAAGAATTTTAAAAGCAAAACATTGAATGACCATGCACAATGTAAGAGACAAAATAGTCCACCATGTACTGTTTTCTTTGTTTAAAATATTGGTGCCTAAATATATGGCATGGTTAACCACATCTAATAAAAATTAACTTAATATTCTACAATCAACTTTGTTTTGTTTCATGACACGTAAAGTACTTCCCAGATATGTTTTATGCGACCTGAAGATGTGAAAAGCAAACGGTTGAGTTGCAATAAGTTTCGATAATTTGAATTTTATTCCAGAATCATGACAATAGTATTTGCATATAAACCAAGAAATCTAAGCAAGTCAAACAGAAAATGAAGTACTGCCGATCCCTTATCTGATTCTGCTCCAAAATAATATAACTTTGTTTTATTTTCTCCATAAATCCATTCTTAACAGATTGGTATATAAAAGATAAAAAACCGTCATATATTTGTCAGAGCAAGCATTTATTTTCACTCCAAAAGCTCTCCTACCTCGCAAGGATCTTTGGGAGAATGGCTACTTCAGAGAGTTAATACACACTTAAATTTGAGGCAATTTAAGCGTAATTTGCCGGTTATTCCTACACTTTATCTAGCGAACAGACAACTCAATAGACCCTGTATGTTAAACAAATAAATCCCCAGCATTATTTATGGGGTATATTTTAAAAGTCAATGGGAACATATCGGCGTTAGCCTAACTTTCATATATATTCATTAAACAGGTATTTGGCTCTGTTATGAGCAGTTGAAGAACTGGGTTTACGACTTGTAGATAGCAAGCGTGTTTTAATTCATGATAAAGAGCATATTTGTTTTCGTTTAAGGGTGCGAATAGTGGTTCTAAATTTGAGCTAAGGTGTGAAAGGGAAAAAAGTATATATTTGCCAAAATCTTCAGTCTATAGTTTAACCTGTAATTTACAACCCTAGGATTAAATTGTCCCCAAGTGTTAAAAGATCAAACTCGATATTTGACACTTTGTACTTACTTTCATCTGCACAAAACTCAGTTGTTTTATATTTGAGGGGAAAATTCACACGACATTCAAAATGAACTGCTTTTGGAGATATCATAATAATTGGTTGATGTCCGAAACTCTTTTGTTCTTTTAAACTACTCACATTTCGCCTCGATTATTTTTCCCCACCTAACCTCTCCCTTGCTTTGTCATTTGGTATGTGTATAAATAGAATCTGCTGATCAGTATCAAGTCTTGCCCCTGTTTATGTACAGTAGAGACATTTATATCTTTTTAAAAAGGACATTAGGAATTAAAACTAAGTCGAACACATAAAATGTATCCTTTACAGTGAACTGATAACCTCAATTCATTTTATTCAATATTGACACCGAGTATTATTAATTTCAACAGGGAAGTCCATGTGAATAGAAAGGAAATAAATCAAGACCAATTAAAATTCGTCTAGCCACAATATAAATCAATAAACTAGAGATAGGCTTGAAAAGAACAAAGTGAGAACTGTCCCTTCCTCCCTCAGTAGTTACACACTGGTCTCACCCTGGCCGGACTCGAGGGGTGCAGGTGTATAAAGTCGAGTTCAGGCTTCTGTATTTTTACACAAATATTCCTTTATGACCCTCTCGGGTCGCACCTTTTATGGTCCTTTACTGTAATGATCTTTGCACACCTGAGTCAACCTGTTCAAGGACAACTGGGGTGGGGATGGGGGGGGGGGGGGGGAGTCACATCATTCAATGAATCTTTTACGTTTTCTGATTTTTCTGTAAATCTAGCCAGTTGGAACTAACCCAATGAACGAGATCACTCTCAAAATTATTATCTGAAAATTCTTCTTCGGTATTTCACATTATGATCAATTTGTATAATTCAGCATGTGTATTAAAAGAACTGAGTATTGTTTCCTAACCATGATCAAATTCTTATGAATGATATTCATCAAAGAAACCTGGAACGAATAAAATTGCCAATAATTGAAAAGATAAGCAAATGATGTTGTCTTATTCAGAGTTTGGCATTTTGAGTATTCCTTTGCTTTGGTTATCAAAATGGAGGATATCAAATAATTTGAAAATCAAAATCCACAAATATTACAGACAATCTACAAAGTTATCAGTGATAGAAAACCAATTAGAGATTGCGCGGTGAGCTAACTGTGTTCCTGTTGACATAACACGTGATAATGTGGAGGACAGGGACTGGCCATCCATCTTATCACCAGGGCCGAACTCTCGATATCTCTCGCCCCGACATCTCGTTGTGCGTTATCTTGTCACTAGCACCCCTTCTACATCTAAGACAGTTTTACAATATTTCTGATTTACATAGGTCGCATTTTTCGTGTGTACTGACAAAACTGAAGGCTGATAAATGTTGATGCATCTAGATCTGTTTTATTTTTATTATAATATATGGAATGCTAAAACGAAATGCCAACAAAACTTTTCTTATTCTTTTAATTCTACGAAACTTGTACACATGTTTTATAAGTGTCCGCAGGACTGCTCTAATTTATCTGTGATTTCACGTATCAGCCCGATTTACTGTGACCAACATGAATCATTTGTTTTGAATGGCATTTGAAATGAATCAGCCATTTTCAAAATCTCAAAAGATCAACCTGAATAAAAATAACTTAGTCTTAAATAGGCCATAAATTGGATAAAATTTCGAGGGGCATTAATCGTTACTACAGAATCCCGATTTAACATGCATTATAGACAATCGAGTAAGCAGCTCCCCCCAATAAACCCATATTTCCTCGACCCTGGGGTCGGGGGTAATAATCACATCACAGTTGCACAGAAGAGAGACTCGGAAGAAATTGTTATTTTTTGTTTGTACAATTTATTGTTCCTTGCTATTAATTTATGCGTACGTCAACTGAAAGTTTTTATGGTCCTTAGAATATCGTTAAATTTTAATGTACTACACCCCTTTACATAATATATCAATTACCCATCGGTTTTAAATGGTGGTTTCTAGGGAAAATGAAGAAACACTTGGAGCAGGCATAGTTCGGAGTTTCGCTCCCCGTTGGTGCCAGCCAACATTGGAGAGGGCGGGTAGTTTAACCGTGTCCTGATAACTGTGTGACAGAAGAAATATCTGGAATTTTAAATTTGTTTTCCATGATAAACTTCTTTATCTAACTAATTACGATTTAATGGTTGAAAGTGATTTAACATATCGTTCAACATTGAATTATCATTGAATAATTACAGTAAAACCACGATAACTCATTTTAGTGATGAGTTCAGTATTTAAACAACAGTGATGTTTTAACCATATCCGATCCTTCACAATAATAAATTTTTGTAATCTTCAATATCCGAAAATGATTTTGTTAATATCTTTTATTTGGCTTTTGCGTTGGACAATGTGTAATGATTTATAATGGCGTTTGATACAATAAAGTTTACTTCAACAACAATAGGTGTTTTGAATCATTCGAATGATTTAATGGTTGAAAGTGATTTAACATATCGTTCAACATTGAATTATCATTGAATAATTAAAGTAAAACCACGATAACTCGCAGGTTTGTTAGGAACAATTTTAATGAATGACGTAATTCTTTTTAATTTTGATAGTTAATTAGATGTTTACCCGTATTTGTAATTTTTGTAGATATTGCAATGGGAAACCGAAAAGACCTCATTTTTGCTTTGTCACTTTGTCAACGACAACGGTCGGGCTCGTACTTCAGCCAAACCTGCGACAGAGAGTTCCACGTAATGGGCTCTCCACACCTTACAGAAAAACCTCGCTCAGTACATGCAAGTGTAAGCTTCCTTAGCTAATATTCCTTAAAGATCTGAAATTAAAGCAACTTTTAATAATTTATCGGTATTTATAATCCAAGAACCTATTAGTCTGGATTTTCAAAAATAGGCAATTTTCATTAAAATTGTTCCTAACGAACCTGCGAAGACAATCAATCTAAACTCCCATTCCCTCTCAAACGAGAGAGAGAGAGTGTTTGAATATGTGTGATAAATCCTCCGTTTTTTAGACGTCAGCATATTACATAAATTATGTCTATACTTTTATCTGGTAACTGTTCAAAATTGAAGCGATTACAGCTAGTTATTGCAGATTTGACAGCTTTAAGATCGTGCGAAAAATCGTTTAAAGGAAGTGAAGCTTCGGCGCAGGACCTTAGTGTACATTTTGAGCGTCGCCTTTTCTAGACTAATGTGCATCATAAACTATTACGTAACTAACAGGAAAATGTTAGGGTTACGTGTCAACAGCTCAATCGGTAAATAATTCACACATTTGATTTAGAGTCTCCCATTGTATTGTAATTTTAAAAATGCCTCCTGGAGAAAGATAAAAACGGAATGATGTAGACCCCTGTTCAAGATTCGTAATTTGTATATTTTTACTTAGCATCTACAAACTATCTACACTGCCAACAAATATACAGCAGTGATATTTTTATGGAGCGTTTTTGACCCAATTTACAGCAATAGCCAGGAAAATATTTGGGTCATCACAAAACGGCTACTGATCACACATTCTTGTGTTATGCTAATGTTATTAAATATACATGTAACTAAACTATAAGTGGCGCAATTGGGGAGCTATCAAAACGTAATTACCCATTAGATCTACTGATGATTTATATATAAAGGCATTGATCCTCTACTGTACCATGCAACTACAATCATCTCTACATTCGTTATGCAATAAATTTTCCCTCCGTTGACAATAGTGTAATAAACTTCAGTAGCAGGCCAATTTATGATCTAAGCTTCTATAAGTGTGTAGTTTTGTCAATTTTAAATCAAAAAGTGCTTAGTAATCAGAGTTCAAAAAGTGGAAATAATTTGTAAAATTTGCTATCTAAGACTTTTAACCCGCAGTTACTGGCGGGGAGGTCGTTCGGCGTGATATACGAGGGCGCTGAACAGGTCGGCTGTTCTAATTCTGTAACTGTAAATTATGTCGAGTGCTGCGACTAGAAATCTGGTAATATTTTACTTAAGTTTGACGGCTGCCTCACTAAAGATGTCTCAATTACAATTATTGCTCAATTCTAGCCTAGTGATCACTCTCTAAAAGTCGAGTTACAAAATATCACATTTAAGGGGTCTTCCTTCTCTAATTCAAAAATAATACTCCAGCCAGTTTATCAAATTATAAACCAAAAAAATTCAAAAATACATGTGCATTCTGAGACATTAATTACAAGTATTTATTACATCATGTTCATCAACTAAAAATCTGAAATAACAAAACATTGCAGGAATCCCTGCAATAAACAACAAATACACAGCATCACTGTCACTGTCTCACTACTCCAAGCTGCCTTATTCACAGGAGAACTTGTCACAGAATGTTTGGATCAACAGGCAAGAGTTCCACATTTTTGAAGTGGTTTCTGGGGGTCACAGAGAGCCTGCTCTGGGACGAGTTTGTTTGGTCTAGCTGACAGAGGGGTCCCGGCCTCACCCCGCCTGTTTGACCGGGGCGATGGCCTGGTACAGATTTTTGATGGCTGTCAGTAACACTTGCTGTAACTCCTCGTCGTCACATCTCACCTCCTGCAGAATAGCAGAAAACATGTTACATGCAATAAATAAAAAAATCCACCTCCAACAACAAATCAAGTCTATAATTCACTCCTAAAGCCTCCCAATATTGTCTACATGTAATGAATTCACCCTCAAGAAATGAAGTTAACAGCATTCTATGAAACAATTGCCCTCCCCTTTACACAGTGTTAATCTAAGCTCACCAGCGAGTCCACATTGACCGTAGCGATCTTCTCGTCCACGGTGACCGTCACCATGTTGTTGCGGATCATCTTACTGATTCCCTCGCTACCAAACATGTCCGTTAACATCTCCAGCAAACATTCCTGTACGTGCGATTTGTCAACTAACAGGGGCGGTGGTACGCCTACAGGATATAAAAACATGTATTTTAACCTCTAATGGTTATTTTTAAAATTCATATATCTATGGATTCATTCCTTTCATTTAATGAAAAGGTTGTTATTCAAATCACTATTTAAAAAAAAATAAAATGCCAGAGAAAACAATCTGACAGAATGTAAATAAGGTGTATTTTTTTCACTTTTTTGAGGCATAGGATCACTTTCAGCTCTCAATACAACAGTCACCACAGCATCAGCGTACATGTCCGTCACTGGGTTGGCTATCCACTGATAAAGATATCAAACCACATGTTAAACAAAAGCTTCAAACAGGTTCTATTTGTCAGGATCCTCAATAACAACTCAATTTTTTCTTAAAATCTCTATAATAGCTTTATAAACATTGACTAAGAAACTGACCTCAATAACGACCATCTTGGGTTCGATGATGAGGAAGACAGACTTGAAGATCCTGAGTGTGGGTTTGTCGGCTTTCTCGATATGTTCGATGTCGGATGAGAGCTGAGTCAGGTAGTACTTGAGCAGGGCCACAGTCCCTGTGTACGCAATACTCAGTCTCTGGGTCACAGTGCTCATCGCAAGGTCAGTGTAATCTGTGTCACAAAGGAAAAGTTACGAGTAAAAAAGTGAAAGTACATCACAAAGTGAAAGTTATGTGTAACACACTGAAAGGGAATTTGTAACAAAATAAAATAAATCTTACCAGATCACAGATTTCAAAAGTAAGCACAGTTTATTAATCAACCATAATGTTTTTATCTACTGATGATACATATAATTGAGTATTTTTCAATCATTTCTATAAAGTTATCAAAACAGATTTATGAGAATGAAGTGACTGCAAGAAACAGATAATCAACTGAGCAACAAACAAATAAAGTATTCCTTACTTTCTAATCAGTCACAGATTATCATTGATTTTTACAAACATCTGCTAAATAATCAAAGTGATCTTTTAACATTTTTGTTCTTTTTCATTTAAAATAAAGTCTAACTTACTTGATAGATCAGCGGGGGCCACTATGTGGTAGTTAAAGTTCCGCTTCACCAGTATCCCTGAGATTCTTTGATCCTGTTTTGGTTTTTCTGCTGCTAGACTTCCTACAACCTATAGAACAAATACTTCCAGATAAATCAAGCTCTGCTACAAGTAGCCGAGAAAACTTTGTAGATATATAGATTAAGAATGAATTTTGGCGATCAGAATGCTTTGCATATATACAGGTTTTTCATGCAGATAAAATGTCTCAGCACAAAATAATCACAGCACAATTCAGTTGAAGGAATAGGGAGATATTTTTTCAATTAAAAAAGATCAATTTTGACAACCTGAATCTTCATGAGGGAAAAGTGGGATAGGGCACTAATGTTATATTTTCACAAGTTATTTGAAAATCTAAGAATACCTTTGCCATTTTTTCTCCCCTGAAGTGGAGTTCCACAGCCACTGTGTTTTTGGGATTGTGAACATTCATTTGATACTCCATATCATCCTCGTATTCTCTGATCAAAGCTGCCTTTAGGCGGGACATTTCGTTTTGTTCTCCATGAACAAGCACCTGCATATGAAATCTCCTTATAAAATCATCGTTATTGCTTACAACAGTGTCATCAAAGATGGTAATGAAAATAAAATAGAAAACAGTAGTCAAAAACTTTAACATTTTCTCTTTACTTATTCATATTTTTTATTTGTTCTTCTCTAGATTTTAGGTCCACTAAGTGACTTACTACATGAGCTGGTTTGAGAGCACGAAGAAATTCACTGGTTTGTTTGTAGTCTGTGTGAGCGGAGAATGATATATAATCCACGGAACACTTCAGAGGCAGCTTCTGTCCAGTCATTGTCATTATCTCGTCAGGCTCAGACAGAATGTGCTACAGTAAAATACATCAAGTACTGAAACCCTTGAGTCACAAATAATACTCTTCGTCATGCTTTTTGAATTTTTAAAAAATCCTTTTATTTAAATCAACACTAGTATCTATTTAAATGTACATCTTCTGATAATAACTGCAGGACAGCAGTCTAGCTAAAGCTTAAACTTTGTAATGCTATACTTTAAAGGGAAGTAAGTACATATACATGTGTTCTACATGTATATACAATATGCATTTGTTAATGTGTATTTCTTCATGAAGCTAAGATTTCTCTTTTGCATTGTAATTTTCGTTAAAAAACCCCCATTTCATAAAGTTTTAGAGATGCTTAAATTCTAACATGGGCACAATAATTTGGAGGTTGACACCCACTGCCTACCTTAGCTAGTGTCCCCTCTACACAGTACCCCGCTATAATGCACCCATTTCTCTTGTCTGTGCACCAGCTTTCAAACAGCTCTCTGGATAGCCCACTCTGCATCATCCCAGGGCTGGCCAGTACCACGGATGGACCTATGTCCTCAAAGTGCTCCATACTCTGTAATTACAGCCATCACCAAATAAATCAACAGCAATACAACACATCAGGACTGCTTTCAACATCGTAGCTGCTACGTAGCAGCTACACTGTTGAACGGTAGGCTAACCTAGCCACTAAATAAATATTCGTAGCCTAGATATTTTATGCTAAGCATCAAATTCAAGATGGCCCCCTTAGTTACCACTTTGTAACAATCATGTAATTTATATCATTTGGTGATATTTTGTTCATCCTTTAAGTTACAATGAATTTTAACATGTATATTTCCACTTGAAATTAACAAATCATGTTGATGTAATTAGTCTTTAGTCGAATATTTCCAACTTCAAATCAGAGACCTAGAGCCTAACCTAGTGGTTCGTTCAATGAACATAGGTATGAACGACCTACAATGTAGCAGTTAGGCTAGCTGCTATGAATGCAGCCCAGTAAAACCATTGAAAGACTTTGAAATAGAAGTTGATAAAGTTAAACTTCTAATAGAAAATAAAATTCAAAATTGCCAATATAATTAGCACCAAAATAAATGGTTATTAAACTCATTACAATGTCTAGTTTTACTCAAGCCAAATTACTCACTATATGGTACGTGTAATTATTATTTTTTAGCATTTTAAAAAGACGAAATGTTTAATTTTTATCATTATGCGACCCTCTCATACTTTAAAAGTGAGTATATCTTTATTTAAAATACTATTAGTTGAATAGTAATGCATGTACATTTTGAAGCTAGGAAAAATATAGGATTATATTAAAAATTTCAATAGATACCTGTATATGCAGACAAATATTAGATACCTTGAGATTTGATATATGCTTGAACACAAAGGGGTTACTGATGTTGATTTGTCTGCGGATCTTCTCATTCATGGCATTAATATAAGTCTGATACACACTCATACATTTCTTTGCCAGGGAGGAGGCGTAGTAGATTGGTATATCGTGTAGTTCTGGGTGATTGCTCCAGTACTCGTCTGTCCAAATCAGAGAGACAATAATAGTTTACACTAATTTCATCTATTTATCAGGACTTGAAAAGCTCTACATAAAAACGGTATTTCTAGGATTCCTAAAATTAATCATGCTAAGAAAATACATTATGATATTCTTAAACTGATTTGTGACCTCTCAAATTGTTAAAAAGTAAATTGAAAGAATCAATGACCAACATTTTCTATTTAAAAAATGAACAGAATAGACATTTTGACCAAATGGCCACCTTTGCTAATACGATACTATGTTAAAGAGTAAAATATAATCCAAGCATAAAAATGTTTTTCGTTGTATTTCACCACTTACCTAGTATGAGAAGTAACTCTTGGGCTCTTCCAAGGGCAAACACAGGAATCAGACACCTGCCACCCCTACTAACAATGTCATGGACTAGTCCAGTAAACCTAGCTTCCCGATCTTCTCTCTTCTCATGGATGTGAGTACCATATGTAGACTCCTAAAACAAGGATCAGCAGAAATCATTCACAAATGCTATATATTTGAATGTAAAAATATGCAGTATATGAAATAATCCACACATTACAAGACTCTCCTTGAATGAAAGAAGTTTTTAAAAAAAAAATTTCGCATTTAAAATGTGAAAGAACTAAGACATGATGTGTTTTTTATTCATCATACATTGTCAGTACTTGAATCAAATTAAGAAACCTCAGAGCTCAGTTACTGAAATAATCAAAATATGCTTTAGAACATACAATGATCACAACGTCTGGGTGAATTCTGGGAATCTCTGCAGCCATTAAATGTCTGTCTTCCTGTCGGGAGAAGTCTCCTGTGTATAAAACCTAAAGAAAAAAAGGCAAATATAACTTTATAATGGTCATATAACCATCTTTTAAATGTGTAAATCTTCGAGTTGTAGAAATTCAATCACAAAAGATTCCAAAAATGAGAAATATGGTCTTGAACAGCAATATGTTTTGTACAAACTTTTTTTTTAAAGCTGCTTGGTCTGATTTTTTGTTTTTTTACAGTATCAATTTTGTTCCCTTACAAACCATTTATCTTAGAAAGTTATGGACTTTCTCCTAATTACACCAGCTGAATCAGTCTCCTTTCAAAGTTAGAAATATTCAAAGTAAATAAAAATCATTTCTTTTTGGGCAAACGAAGAAACAAACCAAAATGCATCACAGTAAATGTTTAGAAAAAGAAACTGTTTGGTTTTGTCCTCCGAATGATTGGGGTTATTCAACCCGCATGCTATGCATAGATTGTAAAGAAAGCAAACTTCAGAAATATTAGCGAACAAAACGTACACATTTTTATTTGTAATTTGTCTAATCATTTCGACCTTTATTCACAGCGATGACAAAGTTGTAATACATCCACACCCGTCTTATCGTCAGGGGTGAAATTTAACATGAGGCGAAATAACGCGGTATCCTTTTATGTCGTTTGTTTTGTTAGCAAATTTTGTGCGCATTTTTCTTCATTGAAATTTGGCTTAATTGACTGGGAAAAATACTGCAATGTCTATTATTATATATATACTTAGCATAACCATCGTTTAAACGTGTGCATAAAATTTTATATAAAAAAGGACCAAGCAGCTTTAACTTAAAGAGAACCTACTACAGAAGAATAAAACAGAGACAAAAATTCAAGAAGATATGAACAGTAAAATATCATCTTTCATTTCTGAAATACTGTATAGATTCTTGTCATGAATGATGTTAAAAATAGGACAGTGCACAGAAAATTAAGACTTTAGTATAGAAGCTGAATATAAATCCGGACTTCACTGACCCTGACTCCAGCAATCTCTATCATAAACATAGCCGCCCCCAGTACATGGCCGGCGGTGTAACACCAGAACTTTATACCATTCACTTCTACTTCCTGCAAAATAATCACACTCAGGCAAGGTTTTGTAATTTTCCTTATTACTTAAAATATTTGATTTCTTTAATAAAGTGGTATGTACCTAAATCAAGTACCTTTAAAAAATTTAAAAAATTCATTGAAAATTACAAAAGCATTACACCATCCCTTATTACTTCTTATTTCTATAAGTAATTCAATCAATACCTGGTGAAAATTGATTGTTTCTATTTTATCCATGCTGTTTTCTATATCACTTTCTGTATAAAGCATATCTTCTGTGGCAATATTACTACGAAACAAAAAACAAAACAAATCAATTATGGATAAAGAGTAATTTCCCTTTGAAATTCTAAAATTTTATTAATTTTACCTGACTTTAACATAATCTGACAGAAGCCATCTGTAGATAGCTTTAGATGCATGAGTCATAAAACATCGTCCTTTAAACTGTGTTTTCTCCAGAAAGTAGGGCAAAGCACCACAGTGGTCAAGATGAAAACTGAAATAAATACAGAAATAATCATCACCTAGTTATTTCAGTATACCATACATTACTGTTGTTCTACCTTTGAAACAATATTTCAAGTGTCAATTACTTTACCACTGCATGTATTCTCTATTTGTCTAAAAATATCCATTAAACTTGTAATAAAAGTCAGTGTTTTTTAAAGATGTTTGTTCATACAGGTCATCCTGATTTTTACATGTAAAAATATGCATTTGACCGATATACAGATGAAAACTATAAACTGGTATTTTGATAAAATGACTACTGTAAATCAACTTTTGTGTGCGAGAAATTTTTGAGACGTTCGTGAGAGCCTTTTCGTCGCAAACCAGTTATTGTCGTATGGTTGTTATAAAACATAGGTCTGGATAAGTCTTGGTCGTGAAAATTAGACATCAATTAAGAACTAGTTTGTCCCCATTAAATTGCTAATTAAGTTGTTGCAAATAAAAATTCGTTTACACAATGCGGGTACATTGCAATAAGTGTCAATTGGTACAAAAGTTAATTATTCTTTTACCAGGAACAAATTAAATGATTTGTTTTCATCATGAATGAGAATGTTGTTACATGTCCATTGCATATAAACTGATGTTAACCTGGGCTACCACACACACTGTAATTAGGCACACACAAACTCATTTATAGTCACTTACTGGCTGATCAGGAGTAGATCTACTTCTTCCACTTCCACGAGATCCAAGAAAGGGAGTGAGGCGAAACCATTCAGACCAGGATGTATTCCACAGTCAAGCTGCATGAAAGTAATTAAACTTTTATTGTTACATTCATGCTAATCATGAAACATATACAAATTAAATTGGCAACTTCTTCATTGCCATTTTACACCCCAAATCAATATCATCCTAACTAAGCACTTGGTTTTTTTTGGTGTGGTTAAAATGAATTTCCAATTTCCCTGTTCCCCGACAGATACAAGATTTAGTCAAGATAAACCTAATAGTTTATGAAGTAAACAAAAAATAACTGACATATTAAGAGGGGCGAATAACAGATAGCAACAGATCACCAATGAATGGAAAAGTCTAAAGGATTTTACTTGCACATTAAAGAACATGAATGTACCAGGATAATGATGTTGAGAACTCTGCAAGGTGTTCTTAAAAGTTCTATTTTTTCTCTCTTTTTTTTTTAAATTTCAATATTCCCTTATAATTTGTCTTCAATTTATTATTGTCAACCTCCATGAGTAGAAAGAGGTGTTAACACATATATAAAAGAAAATAAGTGAGAACTGAAATTTGAATGAGCTAAAGTGATCTCCTCCAGCTTGTGGGCACTGCTGAACAGCCAATTTGTTTTGAAAAAACATTTGCTCATTGGTGTATCTTGTCTTTAACTGCCCCTGAACTTGATAAAACAAATTTCTATATATCTATACTATAAGAATGATGGAAACATTACCATTATCTTTTTCCCTTTAAATTCCAACAAATGACATGACCTTCCAACTTCTTGTCCTGAGCCCCTGAAATGATAAATATAATGTACAGCATATTAAATTGTAAAACGTGAAGGCGATCAAGCTGGTTTTCATGCCAGGGTCAGATAGCTCATTCGCTAATCAAAAGATCAGAGATTCAGGGGTCCAGGTTCAAATCCTTGTCTTGTCTGTCATGTTTTACAGATTCGACTCAGCCGAACTGACCAAAATTTACTTCTACTTGTAAGGTAAAATGAGGGTAACGTGCAAGCGTTTGGGAGTCAAATCACCAAACCGATGGATGTGCCCAACTTACACACGATTTCTCCCATCCCATTTCTAAGAAAACCCTAATGAATAAATAGTTTGACAGCTTTTGAAAACGTTTCATCGTTTGTCTATGAATAATTAGACAAGAAATAGAAACCGATTTCTATGAAGTAATCCTCTGGTTTTGGCAATTTTAACACAGAAAAATTATCAAGGAAATTCGAGACAACGAAATCCTAATCAAAACATTTTAATATTCGCACAACTATTTGACGAACCTACATCTTCGATTGACTTACAAAGGTCTTATTAACAAATTATCACTTTCATCAGCAGGAACCACTGTGTCCCCTGACTTGGCCATGTTTTTGCCTAAATATATAACTTTTCACAATTTTTCTCCCTCCACATTGATCAACAAAGGTAAGCCGGATTTCAGATTATATATTTACAAAACGGTTCTGAAAATTTGTACAACAATTTTATTTTCATCGGTAAGAACAAGGATGAAGACGTAAATAAATGTAAACTTTTCTGTATATTATTGATTTATTTAAACCCACAGAAAAAAGTTCGACAAACAATTATGGACGAGATATTTTCGTTTTGTAAAAGAATTAGTATTTATTTTGATTAACCAAAATGTCTGCGCCCATGAGTTCACAACAATATTTTAACCTTGCGAAGCCTTTAAGTGTTGAATACACTCGCTGAGCGGAATAATCGGGGCCCTAAATTCTGACTTGAAATAATATGATTTACAGAATTTTTAATCGGTTCATTTCAAAAAACGTTCTGTCGATGCGAAATTTCAGAGATAGTCACATTCATGGATGTGTCAAAAACATTACAACCACCAGTTGCATGTTTGGTGGTTGTCGACGACATGTCAGAGATTTAAAACATGCTTTGAACAGCAGGAACAGTGATCATATAAGTTGTCGGCGAAGGTTTTATGCAACAGATGCTGAACCTTTGTATGACAAGGAATTATTTGAGAAGTATTTGGAAGCACTTGAACAATCCGTAAAGAAAGATGAGACAGAATTTACACATGAAAGACATGCTAATCACAAAATGAACTCCTTGCTTGCAATGTACATTGAGTACAAAGACAAAGTGAAAGAAATTGCGGAGCTAAAGTCTCTAAAATCAGGTAACATGAATTGAAAAAACTTGATTACTGCTTAAACTATATCACATTAGTCAATAGTATTTTAGACTAAATGTCTCTGAATTGGAATCTTCAACTTGTTTAAAGTCATGTTTATTATATATAGATAGGGTATATCGTGAGTAAAATCGTGAGAAGCACATCTTGCTGATTTTAAAATCTCGCTATTATTTTTATACAGATGTACAGTACTGGTAAATGAAACTGTGATAAAAATTTGGCGTTTGGGATTTTATATTCTTGTGATTTGATGCAAAACAGTTGAGTCACAGAATCAAGTACTCGCATAAAATAAGAAATCTACAGTTAATATGTCTTTTAAGTTTCCCCCAAAGAAATCACAAGGTTATACAAAGGAAAGATTTATTCACAGATTTAGCAATAGCAACTGGGGAGATTTTCAACATTGACAAATGATGAGGTTACTTATTGCATAATGAATAATTTACTTTGTTATCTTTTGTATTGCAAATTGCAAAAAAAAATTTTTTTGTCTTTCTTAAAAACTTAACTTAATTTGTGAACAAATTAAAAGATGTATTTGCATGACTGCTTGTGTGATAGGTCTGAGTTCAGATGAAATGGAGATGCAGGATTTAGCCGAGCAGGAACAAGCTGAATGCCAGCAAAGAGTGGCAGAGTTACTGGAACAGGTAATAAATTATCGTTTTCATTTTAAAAAAGATATTTTTATCCTCAATCAATTATTGAGAAATTCAAAATGTATCAGCTTTTGGAGTCATGAAAGTAAATATCATGATGTTCTGAAAAAGAAAAAAGATGACTGTGTAAGCGTTTTGCAATATCTCCTTCATGAAAAGTTAAAGTAACCAATTAATATTGGGCATGAAACATGGTGTATTTATCATGTTCATGAGAATGTCAAGAAAAATTCAGCAAGTTGCCCCATTGTCATTTAACATATGCCAGACTGGTTGAAGGTTTTTGATGATGATAAGATACAAATACATGCTGCGGCTCTAATTCATAGATGATAGAACTTGTGCTGCCTCCTATCCCCCAGTACAATGAGATCATCATGGAGATACACTGTGCTGTTGGAGGGAAAGAATCCATGCTGTTTGCCAGGGAAATCTACACCATGTACAGAAACCTGGCATACCACCGAGGCTGGGAATTCAATGAGGTGGATGTCATCTCTGAAGAGAAAGGTAACTGTTTGTCAGGGAAATAATATTAGTCAGTCCAAAAACACAAATTTTTATTGTATTTGAGGAGCTGTAGCTCTATTGCATGTTTCTGAAATCTTCACATAGAGATACAGATATAAAGTTACTAAGGCGAGCAATGTCAATGGGAAATTAATTTACAAAATTAAAATTGAATTATTACCATGATTTAGTACTAATGTAGTCAATAGACATGAAGTGCATTTTTCAGACTCTTTTCATGTAAGAGCAAGTGCATTAAATAGAAAGCAATCTTGACAAATTCAACAGGCTGTTACTTTTATACTTTTTACAGGAAATCTTTTTTCTTACAGACTGTATACGCAGAGCAACCATTTCTCTCTCAGGAGATGATATCTATGAAGCCATGAAATATGAAGGCGGTGTCCATCGAGTACAGAGAGTTCCCAAGACAGAGTCCGGCGGGCGAATACACACCAGTACAATCACCGTCTCCATACTCCCACAACCAGAAGAGGTATTATACATGTAGCCTAGGCACAGAAGTCTGGTACGATAATACTTTAATATTACAGGCTTAAGTGATCTTTTTTTTCTATCACCATTTTACTCTTCTTCTATACAATTTTATTTCTTCTGTAGATCCCCAGGGTTTTGGAGTAGGCTTTTATTAACAAAAAGTTATAGAGGAAAAATCTTTAAACATTCATTCCAGAAATGAAGGAGGCTACAATTTTTGAAAGCTACATGTATATGTCAGCAAGGTTTTAAGATTTTGCTATTCAAAAAGCCCAGGTGGTCAGACAGCATTGCAGTGGGATCCACATGTTTACATAGACACACATAATGTGTTTACATGGTCACATATATGAAAAAAATAATAAATAAGTTTGAGACTTTTATCTTAGAAATTAACATCAAAGCAAGTTAGTTTGTAAAATTTCTTGAAATTGTTATTGACAGGTGAACATAACTATTGATCCTAATGACCTCAGGGTGGAAACGTTCCGGGCCAGTGGTGCAGGAGGACAACATGTAAACAAGACAGACAGTGCTGTTAGAATAATACATATTCCAACAGGTATCCGCAAACTTTATATTAGTCATTGAGTAATTAGTGTAAAGCATCAAAACATGTATACTGTCAGGCACGTACTACATGTATATAACTTCCATTTTACTCCTCATTTCCATATCAATTTTTTACATACTCCCAAAAAAGTGGGGGGCCAACTCCATGATAATTTCATTTTTTATATTTTTTATATGTAAATTTTAAAAAATTTGTTGCTGCGAGAAAAAGTGGGGGGGCCAGGCCCCCCCTGATGCTACGTGATGCTACGTGCCTGACTGTGTATCAATAGTTCTGGGCACCAATTTTCTTGGATTTAGTAAAATTTAAAGTTTCAAAAAGAAGTAAATTTATGGATAATGGTTTCATTTGTTTATCAATGCAATATTTATGTAAGATGCTGGGATCCAGAAAATTTTCCATGGGGGTTTGGTTTACAGTGGGGGTTTGGGTTGGGGGGGGGGACTAGTTTTGAAATTTGGTCACCAGACTAAGTGAATGTAAGAAGTTGGAATTTTCCAGGGAGGGTCCAGACACCCTGACTTTTTTTTTTTTTTTAAGCTCAGATATCAGATATTTAACTTCAATGAAAATTTAAAATTGTATGAATGATTGAAATCCATGAAAATTTGTGCCTAAAGAATATTTGATGAAACTCAGGATGACAGGATCTCGTGGTTAAAATACATCATTGCCCACCATAGGAACTCAAACAGTTCCTTGCTTGGACTGAAACGTGTCAAATATATATTTCTATACATGTATGTAGCTGGCTATAATTGGTAAAAACTGAACAAATTTGGTTTTAGTTTTACATGAATTTACTTATTTAAAAAGAAAGAATACCGGTAAACAACATTTTTGACGTAATTCTTGATCTAAAGATAACTGTCCTTCTTTACATAATCTAATAGTCAAAAACCCACCAATCATTGAGACTAGTAGTCAGTTTATTTTGAGGTAGAGAAATATAAAAAATAATTTGTTTTACAGGTGTTAGAGCTGAGAGTCAGATAGAAAAATCCCAACACTCAAATAAAGTTCACTGCATGAAAGCCATCCAAGAACGGTGAAACATTAATATCATACATATCTCTAAAGATTGCTGAGCAACATTTCACACATCTATATACATATTTTTGACTTCTAACGTCACATGAAGGTTTTCACATCGAATTCAAATGTTGACTCACTATTAACTCCCTTTCTTGCAGCCTTTACCAAATAGAGTTTGACAAACAGTTGGAGGAGAGTCAAAGATTTCGTAAAATTCAAGTTGGAACTGCCTCTCGTTCTGAGAAGATTCGAACCTACAACTTTCCACAGGACCGAGTAACCGACCATAGAATTCACTTCAGTACAAACAATATCCAGCAGTTTCTGAATGGGGGCGAGCCACTCCTTAATATGATGGCTGTGATTCAGGAGAAGTCAAAATACGAAATTCTCAATGAAATACTTCAGACTTTTCAAAACAAACAGACTTTAATTCATCTTCAAAATTGATGTTTAATTCAAAATTGTTTATAATTTCTAAGAGATGAATATGTATTACCAATTGGAAAATTGTGGTGTCTTTCATTTTTTTTTCAACATCACTTTCATACCAAGTTTAAATGCACGGCACACAGAAATTAACAGGTTTTAATTACAAATAAAACTAGATGTGACGTAATGCCACGAAAGCCCCTGGGGAGACAAAATTTAAATTGCAAACATTTGTTTGATTGCAGAAGTTATATATCCCTGAAAATTACTTAATTTTTTAAGTTCAAGAGCCTTCACTCTGCAAAACCAAATTCGAACTTGACCTGCGTATTTCTATGACACATCTACATATCAAATACGAGTTGTATGTGTGCAACTTTTGTTGAAATAATGATTGGAAAGTGAATGATCCGTTTTATGGCTGGGCATAAAAAAAATCATTGGACCAGAACCAAATTCGAATTTGACCTGTGTTTTCTAGTAAATAACCTACATAATTTAGAGAGTGAAAACCGAGAATTTCTGGGTTTTTTTTAAAAGTACAAGTGGCTTAACTCTGTAAAAAATCATTGGAGTGGAACCAATTCAAACTCAACTTGTATATTCCTGACACATCCATATATCAAATTTGGGTTGAATGTGCAGTACTGTATCTGAATTGATTAGGTTCCACTGTACAGACATTTAATTTCAAAATGAGGTGGCAGTGTTCTACATTTGGCTTTGATATTTTTTCCTCTCAGGATGCATTGTTCATGAAAGTTGGATGAGGTCACAGTAAGCAAAACAGAAATGAAAATGACTGACAACCCCCCCCCCACAAAATGTATCGAGCTCTTCTTGCGGAGATAAATTCAGTACCTGCAATGATACTCATATACAAGTACGGTAATTCATCATTTTATCTGAAAATTGCCACTTCAAATGGGCATGGTCACCATTTTAGTCAAAATTTATTTTTCTGTTCTTAATGTTTACAATGCTTCAGCAAGACATTTCTAATAGTAAACCAAAATTTGAGAGTCAGTCATCCAGTTATAAGCGAGATACAAAGCTCACAAGGCTTTCATTATGTATACAAAGCACAGATCATGTGTTTATTTACATATTGAATGATGAAAAAGAATTTCCAGGTTTAAACCAAAAATAAATGTGACAAACATTATTTATGTTCAAAACAAATTGGCAGATAGAAAAATCAGCTTGAAAAAAAAATAATGCATGTATATATTGAACAAATGTCAATAAAAACATGGCACGAGCATTGTGTACATACCCGGTACCAAAGAATTGTGAGCTTTGTATATTGATTATAACTCTATAACTGACACTCAAATTTTGGTTGATCATTTGAAATGCATTTCTATAAAACATTGTAAACAAGAAAAATATAATTTGACCAAAATCATGACCATGCCCCTTTAAGCATAAAACACATGCAGGTGTATGTTATCAAAAGTACATCTTTTTAACATTAAAAACAGTAACACATGTTGAGCAATTTATGCTATTTTAATAAAATTAATTTAAAACATAAACATATACATGTAATTTAAAAACTGAAGTAAATAAGGTTAAAGTAATGTATTTGAATAAAACATAGGTACTTAATAATACTTCAGTGAACCTTTTCACATTAAACTTTGAAAAAAGAAATTAAAAGCTGAATTTTCCCCAAAACTTAATCTGGTACAATTATAGAATAAATTTATACATGCAAGTTATTTAATTGTTTCTACATTTCTCTCGATTTCAAGGTTTCTATAACTTTCAGACTTAAATTGGTAAAAAGACTATTCAATCAACACACACAGCATACATGTTCATCATTAGATAATTGTAGATGAGACATTTTTGGATAGCTGCAAGTATTTATTACCAAGCCAAGATATAATTAGTTCATTTACATGAAAAATGTAAAGTCCATGTCGCTAACATGTGAGATAGTGATATTTTGCACTGCTGTAGTACAAATTACAAGTACATGTATTTAAAGGAAATTTAAATTTTCCTCTTAGATCCTAATCTTTGAACTCTTCAGACAGTTCAGGAAATCACACCTTTCAAAAACCTGTGCATTTATTTGAAGTGTGCATTTACTACAGCTGAGCATTACAATAATTTGTTACATGTATGTCAATACAAGTTCTTGGATCAAGTGCTGTTATTTGTTTATTCATGCTCATTTGATGCCTGACTGGAAATCATACTGAAACATGACTGTCAGTGCTGAACCTTAAGATTTGGGTGGAGCGGTTTAAGTTTCATATTGCGAGACAAACCGAGCCGTAATCCTGACGTTGGAGACTGAATTGAGGTCGCGTCACTATTCTTCTGCTTAGCAGGACCTGAAATGTAGTAAATGTAAAAAAGAGCATGAACTTGTGTCTTTTTTGGCTTTCAAAAGTATACAATCAAAAGCATTTTAATAGAATAAGTAAGACTTTTATTAAAAATCGTGGTTTTATTAGTAATTCAATGAATACACAAAAACTTCTCACAGATAAAGATATGACTATGTATATATATCTAATTATACAGTCAAGATTGAGTAAAACAAAGGAACCTACAGTTTTATTCAATTTGAAAATTTCATACAGATTTCCTTAAAACTATAAAATTGAGCTTAGATACACCTTATTCAAAAAAGATATTATCAAACCCCACTAAAGGAGTTCATATTGTCATCTTTAACAAAATATGAAGAATATAAAGCAATCATTTATGACATCATGATGGATGTTGCAGAGACCCTTAAAATTATATACTAAATTTTGACCTAAATACAAGACAAGTTGGGTGGCTTACCTGGGGGGTTCCATCGTGTTGAGGGGCTACTCAGGGCCGGCCTCCTCACAGGGCTGGGGCGAGGAGCCAGAGGTTTTGCTGCACTGGGAGTTTTAGCACCTACAGGTTTCACACTAGATTTACTTGCTGCAAACAAAATACAGTGTATTGATACATTTTCTATAACAACTAAAAGTTGATGTTGATACAAAAATAAAGTCATATTCTGAGCATGAACTCTATTTTAAAATGCAAACAACTTAAGATTCATTATTTGACTAACCACACATGTACCAGTATATACACCGTACATACAATGCTTTTAAAAAAGAAAGAAAAAGATTGCACTATTAATTTATACAATTTATCTTTAGACTAATGGTAATAACCCTTTCACTAAAAACAAAAGAAAAGCTGTCAATATGACAGCAAACTGAATTTTCTTTTGACAGGGTTTTCTTTTGTGTGAACAGTATCATAATCCTTTTGTCAACCCTGAATAGATAAACACTACCTATCAAGAAAAATTGGATATACATGTATACATGTACATACAATATTTTGCAATTTCATTAACTAGTATTTTTTTTTTTATAAATTGTCAAAAATCAAAATCCAAGTATTAAATATGCACATCTCTGATACATTTTCAATTAATTTTAAAAGTAGCAACTTTCTATCTTAAAAACTGTTGGAGGAGTTATCCGTCCAATAGGGATACCCAATTTGCAAGATTTTGTAAGAAAATGACTAAGTTTAACAGCTTTTTTATCATAGATAAATAAAAATCAAAGTAATTTGCATATCTCTGATATATATGATCAACTGATCTTCAAAACAACAACTTCTTATCTTGAAAATTGTAAGAGGAGTTATCTGTAACTATTTGCAAGATTACATGAAAAAAAGACACCTAGAAATAAAAATAACAAATAAAAAAACCAAGTAATATGCACATCTCTAATTAATGTACTATTGATTTGCAAATCAACAACTTCCTATCTTTAAACCGTAGGAAGATTTATCAGTACAATAGGGGTACCCTTATTGCAGCTGCCCACCATTTTCACCTTTTCAATAACCAGATTTTTCCTTTGGAAAACAAAAAAATCATTGCTTAACATCCATAATTTGTATTTGGTCTCCAGTCTCCACATTTATTTTTTAAGCTTCAGATGTATTTCTTTAAGAGATACATGCAAAATTCAAAATTTGTAAAGGTTCAATTTTATTTTTCATGTAGTGGTTAGCTTTGATTAGTATTTTTGATTTTTTTTCCCCCTTTATATAGGTATACATGTACATGTGCACTAAAAGGAAACATTAAAGGCAAGTACCACTTGATTTAGAGGCTGGTTTAGAAGATGCTAGCTTTGTTGCTGGCTTTGTTGCTTTCTCTGTTGCTGCTTTAGATTTTGTTGCCGTTGTTGATTTGACTGGCTTTTTTGCTTTAGATTTAGTTTTCTTCCTGCAGTCGTCAAAATCACTATCTTCTCCATCGTAACTGTCATCATCATCATCTTCTTCTTCATCATAGCTGGAAACGTCTTCCATGTCATCTTCAAAATCACTTTCTGCAAAAGAGAAATCTCTTACAAGAAAGGATAATGGAATGAAACCATTATGAACATGTAATCTGATATCACTGTCACATTTATATGTTACAATACAGTTTTCATATATGCTTTGATAATCAACTCTATTAGAGGTGTGTTATAGATGATAGAAATGTTCAACATATTTGTATGTGAAAAATGTAGAATTGTCTGATTTCCTGGTTGATCTTATCTAAACAACAAATGCAGAGGACCTATGGAATATCATGCTACGTGTGTATACATGTATCTAAATTGATATACAATCTTGGATCTCTCTCTCTCTGGCATACACACACCTTCTTGCTTCTTTACTTTCTTCGTTGCTGATGATCTTCTGGGTTTAGCATCCTCAATTACATCTGTTGCCAAGACCTCAATTTCATCATCACTTTTATTCATCACAGTTGCTATTAACCAAAAGGAGTTAAAACTTCATAAAATACATTGCAATGAATAAGA
This sequence comes from Magallana angulata, assembly GCF_025612915.1. NCBI lineage: Eukaryota > Metazoa > Mollusca > Bivalvia > Ostreida > Ostreidae > Magallana > Magallana angulata. The sequence continues at coordinate 48,676,883 of NC_069111.1, forward strand.
ACAATACACATGTGTTAATGATGCAATAGTTTCTTACCTGGTTTAAAATTACTTTCTCTTTTACTGTTTATATCACAAATATTGGATGGACCATCTGATGTCATATCTGTTTTATCAAGAATATTAGATGAAACATCTGGATTTTCCTCTGCTTTTTCACCCTCCACCTCTACCTGTTGTTGATTTTCTTTATTACTCTCCACTAGAGGGATTTCTTCCTTCACTTCCTGTGATTCACTACGAGACATCTCTAAAGCTAACTGCAATTCGCTCTCAAAGGCCTCATCAGTAGGTGCAGAGCTGTGAAAATATGAATCTTCCCATTATAAAAAATACATGCATATAGCACACAGAGTATAGTTCATTCCCGCATGATGTATTAGCTGATACAAAAAGAGTTTCCTGCATAACTAATGCTATTTAGTCAGGGTTTAGCATTAAAGTAAGGCTTGTATAACATAACACACAATTTCAATGCGATTAAATAATTACAATTACAACAAACCGATTCAAGGATTTACGGTCGGCTCTCCCTTCCTTGGTTTTGTTTGTTTTTGGTTCTTTGGACTTTGCTTCAGTTTTTGAGGTAGAAGTTTTAATCCTTTTGGAGGCAGGTGGTGTGAACTCAGCAAAGTCATCTTGTAATTAGAAGAAACAGATGTAATAAGTCTACAGCATATTTGTAAATGCATAACAAAATATTCAGTATAAATATACATGTATATTCTTTTCATTAAAGTCCAATCCTTGACAAAATATAATAAAATATAATTTCTTATTGAATTAAATGCATACTGGTAAAGAGCCATGTTCAAACCCAAATAATGACAACAATTTCTCAAATCAAACAAACCATTTGATAAATCATACTTGATATTTTCTTACAACTATTTAGGTTTGCTAATTCATTGAGTATATATATATGTACTTTTAAAAAAAGATACAGAAGTTTCAGTAATCTATAATTGGTGCAATGTACATTATGACAACATAAAGTTACACTCCTAGTTTGATATTAAATATTGTATACTCTTGCAAATTGATTTGCATTATTTTGAAATAAGGGAATCGTGCTTGTTGTTTTCTTTTTAATCCGAAACCTGATATCTTAATTTTGTCAGCTAAACTTCGTATTCTCGGCTGAAAAAAAATTATCTCATAACACCGGTATTGGATGTTGCAGAGCAGTCACATTAATCCCTTGGATGACTTTAAAAAGTTTGATTACTTGTTAGTAGGGGGATCATTGCCCAATTATTAAGCGATAGACAGTAGATGCTTATAGTAATCTGTACAGTCAGTCAGTCATCCATCAGTCAAGGAACAAAATCAGCTGACAGTTGATCCTAAATCAATTTTCAGTCATCAGCTCTGCTGTGTCTGGCTGTCTGCTGGCTGAAATTGGGGTAAACCCAAATGCATAATGCAGACCAACTGTCATCAGACATAAAAAACTGTCTGCTGATGGATGTATAGGACTAATGATTAAGAATAAAAAAATTATAGCTTTAGAAGTTTAATACCATCATCTTCATCCTGGATTCCGAATTGAGAGTAATCAACCCTTTTTTTGCTCCTAAAAAGAAAAACAAAATGATTCAAACTTTCACATTCATTTAGATTTACACATTAACTTAAAAATAATCAAACATCCACCCTCTCCCTCTCTCTCATTATGATCATTTGGGTATAACCAAACTGGTAACACTGATTAATGATTGTTGGGTTTTGTCGATCTCGGTTAAATAGTTCAATGTTTCTTTTAAGTCGGAACCTTACCTTCTTGACATACTGATTATGGGTAAATAGTATTCCTTCAAGCTTTATTCAATAAATAAACGGTTTTTTTATTTTCGTAATAACATTTTACTTTTTAGTTTTCCCTCCAACATCGCAGAGGAAGTAAACATTGTGGAATTAAACGTTAAAACCAAATTTGATACATCTTTTCCGGAATAATTTCTGATATTCATAACTTTTAAAAATTCGTTAGTAATATCATTTTAAAGTTCTTTTTTGTTCTTTTAGTGCTGTCAATACATGTAGTACATGTAGCATATAAACACAAACGTCTCAACGCTTGTAATCTTGTTGCGGAATGATGGCCAGGTACTTAATTAGCGCTGTTGAACCCATTCGTCAAACCTCGGCTGATTCTGTAGCCTACATCATGATGATGAGATACGAATCGGCCGATGTTGCAGAACCGTAGCTCTCCGTAGTATGGGATTTGGTTTGACGGAACGTTCGCCAACCCCGTAAAACTACGGCATACTCTAAAACCTGGCCTGGCCCCTTTGGCCTGGCCTCAAAGCTTGCCTGGTCTCAAAATTGGCTTGGCCCCAAATTTTGCACTGGCCTCAAAAATTGGTTTGGCCTCAAATTTGGCCTCTGCAAAAGTTTTTGGCCTCAAATTTGTTTTTATATTTTCTTCAAATATTCGATGATTTTATTGAGTTTTTATTGCTTTATTTTCAATGAACATTAAACATCCCACTTGGAGGCTTTATTGTCTTATAGTGATGGTCTATTAAAAATAAAAGTTTCAATTGAAAATACAAATGTATAGTACTATCAATGTATATTTATGACTACAGGTATGTCGAGTACATGTAATCCATTCTATTAGATTTTTATTTAGTCTGTTTTAATTTTTTAAGGACTTAAGAATGTGATTTTGCCCTGCCATTGTATAACAATGCATGTTTTTGCAATGTACTTAGACCAAACTGCTCTCAGGATCGGACAATATCAATGTAACTCTTCTTTTTTTTAGGAAGATACAAGGCCAACTTTGAGGCTAGGCCAGGCCAATGGGGCCAAGCCGGGTTAGGGTTTAGAGTATGCCGTTATCGGAGGATGCAATGCTGCAGTCATTCACAAATGCCATTAATTAAATAAGACCGTGTTAAATGTTGAATGACAGGGTAGGCAATGAATGTGACCCCAATGTAGCAGATTAGCGACAGAAAAGGTTCTGCTGGAAAGAGAAATTTGGGCTTGATCGGTGTTGACAGGTAATGTAAACAAACTGCAAATTTTAAAGTGCATTTTTACTCAGTGATAAAAATTTGATGCTATGTACCAGTTTACAAATGTTTTAGATATCGGTCAGGTCAGTCTTGACTTTTAAATGGGGGAGGGGGGGGGGGGTGGGGGCTGCTCTTAGTTTTAAAGTTATTTGCTTTGGTACATGTACATGTATTGCTTGACAATAGTAAGAGCAGTGGTTTATATGCATGTCATATGTATTTTTTGTGTGTTTATGCATAGATTATAATAATTAAACTTGAACAGTCTGTCACTTGTAATGTGTAATATTTTTCCATATGGTAATTCCTTATACATAAAAAAACAGCATTGAATTTTCAATTTCTTAAAGAAATCAATAAATATTCAATCTAAATCTAAGAAAATTAGAATTTTTTTTTTTAAATTTGCGGCCAAAATTTTTTGAAGAGGCCAAATAAGAGACCAGGCCAAAATTTGAGGCCAGGCCAAAATTTTGGGGGCAAGCCAATTTTGAGGCCAAAACTGAGGCCAGGCCAACTTTGAGGCCAGGTCAGGCCAAAGAGGCCAGGCCAGGTTTTAGAGTTTGCCTAAAACAAGAATATGCCAGTTAACAATTAGACCTGGGGCAATAGGGCCGCTTTAAGCCCCAAAACATACACGTATAGTTCAGTAACTATATTGATTTGATTTGACCATATTTTATTGTGTAATTACACAAGAGGATTGGAAACAAATTCTTACAACTTAATTACGTGTTCCTCTCCTAATGGTTACATGCGCGGATCTAGAGGGGGGGGGGGGTCGGGGGGGGGGGGGGGGGTCCCGATCCCCCCTGGAAAATGAAAATTTATTAAATTTACATAGTAAAATTATCGCGAAAATATGCCTCGGACCCCCCCTGGCAAACACAATTATCCTTCGGACCCCCCCCCCCCCCCTGGAAAAATTTTCTGGATCCGCGCATGGGTTATACATACAATATACACAATTATCATTTTTGTTACATGTTACTTATAGCTATATAATAGAAATATTCATAAATATGCATTTACAAAGTATTTGCAAATATATAATAAATAGTGTTAACATACAGTATAAAATAGCATAAACAAGAAAAATTAGTTATTAAATCTTCCAGACTTTTTGATAAAATTTTGAACTGCTGCTGCAGTTTGTATTATAAGACAGATTGTCACTACCCCAAAGAAGCAAATGTGAATCAATTAAGATTGTTTCTTCAAGCCTATTAAAAAATAGTTCAAATAAATTGTTTCTAGCATTTACATAATTCTTGCACACAAAGAAAAAATGATAAACATCCTCCTTTTGACCACAAATACAATTCGGTGATTCAATAATGTTTCTTCTGTACAGATCATAATTCAAAAATACAACTGTGTCTCAATTTGGTATGCAAAATATTGATAGTGCGTTTACCGAATGAAAAATATTTCGGAGGTTGAGTAATACTTTCAGTAATATTTTTCTTGAATATGTTGAGAGACATTGCTTCCCTAACTTCTAAATTGAGAGAATTCCATTTCCGAACAGTGTCGGGTACAAATAATTTTTTATAAAGTTCTAATCTGCTGATTAGAACAGTATAATTTTCACTATTTCTTGTGTGATATTTTGACACATTTATGGTTACAGGAGGAATAATGTTGCTCAAGTACTCAGGTACTTGATTTGTGTGAATTTTAAACATAGTTATTATTTTAGCCTTATTACGTCGACTGACAAGAGATTCCCAGCCATTTCCTGTGTAGAGAGATTCTGTAGATGCTAAAATGGGTAAACCAGTAACAATCCTTGCAGCGCTTTATTGAACTTTTTCTAATCTCTCCATGTCAAACATATTACAACCGTCCCATACTACAGAAGCGTGTTCAAGAACTGGTCTAATAAATATGATATACATTTTTGATGAATTTGTTCTATGCACTATTTACAATATTATTAATATATTGAGACCAACTTAAGTCGTTTGAAAAAAGTAATCCAAGATGTCGGTGGGATGAAACATAGTCCAGTTGACACCCTTGAAAAAATAACCTTGGAAATTCTTCTACATGTTTGGACGGATTAAATTTCAATAACCACTTGTCAGACCAGTCGCTGAGAATTTTCAGATCATGGTTCAATACAATTTTAATGTTTTTAGTATATAAATCACAATGCTGTAATGAATTATCATCAGCATAAAGTCTACAGAATGATAACAATTTTAATGTTTTTAGTATATAAATCACAATGCTGTAATGAATTATCATCAGCATAAAGTCTACAGAATGATAACATATTCGTTGCTACATCATTAATGTAAATAAGAAACAATTGTGGTCCTAGTACTGACCCTTGATGAACACCACCATTAATACATAAGCTTGATGAAAACGTGTTTTTGTACATGACTCTTTGTGTTCTATTGCTTAAATAATTGTTAAACCATTGTAAAAGATGTCCACTTATACCGTACGTTTAAAGTTTAAAAATTAAAGCTTCATGCCACCTCCTGTCAAAAGCTTTCGACAAATCACAAAAAATCATACAACACATTTTCCCATCTTCTATACTTTTGACAATGCTATGATATGTCTCTAATTGTTAAAATACCGTGGAATGGTCAGGCAAAAAAACCTGCCTGGTATTTAAAGAATAAATTATTTTCATGAAAAAAATTGTAAACATGTTTAAAAATTATTCTTTCCATAATTTTGCTGACACAGCTTAGCAGGGAAACCGGTCTGTAGTTACTTGCAACAGATGGATCATCATTTTTAAAGAGCGGCAATGCATGGACTATTTTCCAATCATTTGGAAATGAATTTTCTAAAAGTGATTTGTTAAAAAGCATACATAAAGGTTTTGAAATGGAAAATTTTGTATATTTCAACATTCTATGGCTTATATTATCAGGGCCTTATTAACAACCAAGATTGATATAATGTCAAAAAATTTTTGAACTTCTATGTGAATGTCTGAAATATTTTTATAACACATATAGTATAAACTGGGTAATGTACGATTCGCAGATTCAATATTTGAAATTGATGAAAAATATTTATTCAAAGTTTCTATTTTATCAATATCAGAGGAAGCTAATTTAGACCGTCCATTTTCAAGGATTGCAATGGGGTATTTCAGTTGTTGCTTTAACAAAAATAAATCTTTCATCAATTTCCAAAATATTTTACCATTCTTACTACTGTCGTGCAATGCAGATTCGATATCATCGTAATAATTAGCTATAGCGTATTTCTTCATATTGTTTACTTTATTGCTGACGTGTCGAAATTTTGTCTAGTCGGCATCATTATTGGTTCTTAAAACTTTTTTGCGTAAGCGATCCCTAATCCTCATAGTTTTACGAAGCACCGAGTCGTACCACGGTTTACCACGAGGACGTATAGTTATATTTTCGGGTACACATTCACGAATATATGACATAAATGTTGAAGTAAATTGTGCAACTGCCCCATCAGTATTTGGAGCGCTATTAATTATAATATCCCAATCGCAGTTGTAGATAAAAGAATTTAATTTTTCAAAATCTGCGTCTTTATATACCCAAATATTACGCTCGTATGCACGGTTAAGTTCAATATCGATGAAAAGGGAAATGTAAATAGCCTTGTGGTCGCTAACGGACGAGTCTATGTTAAAGCTGACATGAATTCATAAATACGCTTTATTTCCCTTTTATCTCCGACTAACGCCATATTAGTTGTCGATTTATATTGTTCTGCTCATCGCTACACCCCCTATATAATGCCGAGAGCCCTCGTCATGCTTCACTGCATTCAGGAATTTCATACACCCGAACACATTACCTTGGACGAAAAGACTGTAAAAACGCGTTTTGAACAAAAATATTATGACAACCACTTAACTGGCAAGATTTATCCAATAAACGACGAAACAAGACAGACTGAAATCCAGGCGCAGATACTTAAAAAATTCCTTGATAATTGTAGACCGTTTTCTTGTGTATGTTATAACATAGCACATGCGCAAACCACACACTGTGGCAGATCGAGCAATGTCAATTATCGCATGGATTTTATAAACGGGGAGTTTTTGTAGGAACGGATGGAAACGTTGCTACTTTCTTGGATTTACTATCATTTAGCTACTGTGTTGGATGTAGTGTCGCCGGGGTTTTCAAGAAGATGCAGACGTTATGCACTCTGTATGAACGACATACGTGTTCGATGTGCATGCGAAGTAAGGCAGCACTGTCTGTGCAAAGTAATACGGATACCTTAGACATCCTTTCAAAGAATAAATATATCTTGTATTTCAATTATTGTTGTTTCCTTTATTTTTTATTACTACATTTTACTACAATGTGTTGTTCATGCATTTAGAAGTCAGTGCAACGTGAATGCCTCGATAGGAAAGCAACCGACCGTAACTTTCTCAACCGGTATATATACTACTACCCCAGTGGCAGTAGAGGAGCGATCGAAACTAATATGGCGACCAAATGCTTTTATGAATTCATGTCAGCTTTTAGTACGCCGGACTCGTGTACCTTTACAGCCGGTGTTGACAAAACTAGGTCAATGAGTGTGCTCGAAGTGTTTTTGACACGGGTGGGTTCATTGATATTGTTAACAAGGTTTCCGTTGGATATAATATCGTGGATTACATGCATGTGATTGTGGAATACTTAACAAGTCAACATTAAGATCGCCTATTATAATGATATTGTCTGTGATTTCTCCGACCTTTTTCAATGCTCCAAGAAAGACTGGTCCAAAAATTTCTATCGGAATTTGGGGGTTGATATACACAACAGAGAAAATAACTACAGGTATGGCTTTCAATTTCTATCCATATGCTTTCATTACGTGTTGTTTCGAATTCAGGACCCTTATTGCTCGTAATAAAGCTGATAAATATATCAATACCCCTCCCCCAAAACAATTTCTGTCCTTACGATAAATAGTTTTAAAACCATCTAACATCAAGCTTTCATTAGTAACAGTACAATCGAGATGTGTTTCCGTAAAACAAAGTATATCAAAGTCATGAACTAATGTATTAAGATGAGCTACCTTGTTTCTAATACTGCGAATGTTCAGATGTAAATTGTCAAGGACATTGGCCATAATAGGTCCCGGGTTGACCTCAATATCACCGCAAAGTAGTAAAAGAAACATGGAAAATTGGTAATAAAAGTTCAAATAAAATGAAAAACTGTTGACATACGATAAACAGTATGCGAATGCTTTAAATGCTTTTACATTGGCAAAATAAATATGTGTTCAAAAATAGAACAATGAAAAACAACTTGTTTAATAACACAACCATTTGAGAAATAATAACTACCGATTGCGGCTCGGTATTGTTCTAGTGTGTTACCCATTGTCGTACATAAAATCCGTCATAATGGAGTGTTTACAAGAGTTACCGCAATCGGGTGAAAAATTGGGGGGGGGGGGTGATAATATAAACCAGTCAAAAAGCGATACATAATTGAAAATTGAGCATATAACTAAAAGGTGACAATTGCGTATTAATTGTACAATGATTAATGAGAAAAGAGAATACAAAAAACAAAATAATACTGAGAAAAAACAAACTGATTGTGTTTTACAAACATGACAAAAGAAATATGTACAGAACAGGCTGAACAACTTGGGTGCAAGTTGATAGTTCATCCATTAAAAATGTGTATGAAACAAAGAAAAAAAAGACTATACAGAACAAAGCGACATACATAATAAACGCTATGGAGAGCTGAGGTGTGAGCATAGTGTAATAGGGTGAATTCATTTTTGGTTTATGTAATTCATGAATTATTCGTTTTATACCATAAATACTATGTTAATATATGTCAACAGACAACACTAAGAAACACACGCACTGGACAACACTGTCAGTCAGGGGACTGCATGACATGCCTAAATCGAACGAGGGCAGATTCTTGACGGATAGCATGTGTTCGTTCGCAAAGATCTTTCCATTTGTCGACCAAATTTTCTTGAGTTGGTTTGCGCGACACAGTTTTCTACCAAGAAACACCAGCCGATCTCTGTATTTGGTGAGATCCTCATTGATCGTAATGTTAGTAGTGTCAGAATTCTCCTTGAATTTTTTGGAGTTTTTCACTAGTCGGAACTTGACAGACGTCTACACTTTTTAGCCTTGCTATTATTTGTCTCGTAGTTGATCGGTTATGGGGACGACCGACCCTGTGAGAAACGATAACGTCGTCGGGCTGAAGTGGGACTCCGGCTTTGTTGGACGCGTCAAATATGATCCGCGTTGTGTCCCATAACTATATTTAATTTTAATCAGTAATCATTGTCTTTTAGTGTCATGAATATTTATTTTGTGTTCATACATGTAGATAAAGATTTATAGAATTCTTCACGGCATTAAGTCTCGATAATTTCTAAATAAGAAATATAGGGTTAGGCCATAGTCCATAATATTTAAGAGTTACCCTCATCAAAGTGATCTGAGTAGTATCCTTCCCTTTGGTGACCTATTTAAAAATTGAGGAGCTTGTTTCTACCAGAAGACAACACTTATGTGTCAACGATGAATGACTGAAGTGCTCTCCCTTAGACACTCAAGATAAAACAGATGTTCAAGAGCGCTTAAGGGTTAGCCCTGTATTGCAAAATCTGCGAAAATAAGTATCCTAAGGATGTTATGAAGTGAGCGCAATCATCTTAAGGGTTGGAAAATGAATCAAAACATATTACATGTAATTTGTAGGCTAGCACAAATATATATTTGTATAAGTCACGTAGTTTTAAATAATGTTAGCCATAATTATACACATGTAGTTTGAAATAAACATCAGAATGTGTATATAAAAAGTTAATTAACAAGCTAATCGCATTGCAAAATAGACAATTGTAGTAGAAACCTAATATTCTGGGTGAAAAAATCATGAAAATATTTTGTAAAATACAAACTCTACCATAATGAATTTGTTTTTATCTTGTTTCAACCAAAGAGATTTAAAAGTATAACAAAAGTAGTCACATAGTTTCAACCAAAGAAATTATAAAATGTAACAAATGTAGACACTTTATTCGCCCAATCAATAAATGTACATACATTTATTCGATTTTTAAGGAGGGTGGGCGATCAACAAATTCACCATCAGATCTATCTTAACATTTGGCATATAGTAGAACCATTTTAACAAGAGCTTGGACTTTGGGTAGTTAGTGTCAAACAGCATTGTGACGTAGGCCTGTCTATTTCATTGTAGACCACCCAGCTTTGGCTCTTTGAAATCAACAAGATTTGTCTGGCTTTTGAGCTATGACTACGCAATCGGTGTATATTTCACTTAAAACCAGCGTCATTTTAACTTCTTTTGACGCAAGAAATAGATAGATACGTCCTGCTGAAAGTCCAAGGTCTTGTTAAAATGGTTCTATTTCAATTTTGAGCAGTTCCCTATTTAATTCACAAGAAGGTACGATATAGCCTCAAATGGCCACGTCCATCCAACCCTACTTGGGTTTTATTGTTTGACACGTACGCGCTGATCCATTTTTCCAGGGAGGTCAGAGGGATAATTCTGCTTGAGATAGGGATTCCAATGCCTATTGTTAATAACTATAATATGTAAATTAAATAAGTTTTAACTTTTCGGGAGGTGTGTGTGTGTGTGTTGGGGGGGGGGGGATGTTGGCCTATCACCCACTCCCTATCTAGATCACGTTAAAAAGAAAACATTTAACGAAGAACATTAAAATTACAATTCACTTCTGCTGAAAGCTGAAAGCTTTAAGTATTTTCAAATGTAAACTCTTCAATGCAGATACACATTTATATTAGTACAATCTCATTTTCTTTATAAAAGATTGAAACTTGAGGACGGAAAGAACTAGTTTCCGGTTCATGATAAAGCTGTTACACCACAAAGACAAACAATATAAGTCCTTCTTAAAGTGGGTCCCTATGCTCAGCAGTGACTGATTTGGTTAAAGTCATGTTTTTTCCCTCTTGAGCCATAAGAATTACATCCTTTTTTAAGTAAAAGCCCCCAAAATTCACGTCTTGACAGTAATTTAGTCTTCTACAGGTGAAACCGGAGGGGGTGGGGAGGGGGTAGGGAGGGGGCGGGGAGGGGGTAGATTTTATCGCGGTTTTCAGCCATTATGCCCCTTCCTTTTATAGACCTTGTTTTCGGAAGTTATGGTTTTGCGAATTGGTTTCAAATTTCCTGAGTATTGCTTCATAATGATGCCTTACAAATAAGATATAAATATAAAATTTTATCAACAAGTATTTTCGTAATAATTTGAAAATGCGATTCCTTTTTTTTAACAGCCTCCTTATATTGTGATTTTCTTGCCCGTGACTTCAAATAATGAGGATTCCTTAAGCACCATCTAGCAGTGGACGAAATAATGAATAATTACATGTATGAGATTCGATGAATAAACATGGTGTGCTTCTTTGTCTCTGTCGTATATCGTTCGCATATTATCAGTTAATTTCCCGAAGAGACGTATCTCTCTTTACAGCCCCCCCCCCCCCCCGCAAGTGATTAGGGAAGTCAGTGTATTTTACAAGCTGATAAGAGTGTCGCGCGTGAAAAAATAGATTAAATTGAAAAAAAATCTTTTATAAGATGCAAACAATAGCCACAATATAAATCATTAAAACTGGTACCATGTAACTGAACTTGAGTTCTCTGCAAATTCAAAATAAATAGCAAAATAAAGTACATTTGTTTATTGTGTCCATAGTCTAAACGAACGATATATATATATATATATAGAGAGAGAGAGAGAGAGAGAGAGAGAGAGAGAGAGAGAGAGAGAGAGAGAGAGAGAGAGAGAGAGAGAGAGAGAGAGAGAGAGAGAGAGAGAGAGAGAGAGGGTTTTAGTTCTGTTGACAAAAAAGAAGTTTACGAATTAAACTTCACAAACACAGTATATCAATCCACAAACAGTGTATAATACTTCATTGTTCAGTTTGCCCCCTTTCTCTTTATTTACATCACAAACAGTGTAGAATACATATACTTTATTGTTATACATACTTTTTTCTCTTTGCTAGAAATCAAACATCACAAACAGTGTAGAATACCTATACTTCATTGTAAGGCATGCCTCCTTTCTCTCTACTTGAAATCAAACATCTCAAACAGTGTAGAATACTTTAATGTTAGGCATACTTCTCTTCTCCTTACTACTTATTTTATGAATATATAATATTAGTATATTTCAAATGAATGTACGTAAAATTACGCCTAAAACGCTCTCTCTCTCTCTCTCTCTCTCTCTCTCTCTCTCTCTCTCTCTCTCTCTCATAACGATCATAATAAGAGAATATCTGGATCGACGACACTCATTAATGTTGTACAGTTAGACAAAGTAGTTTGCAATTTAGAGGTTATCTTTTGTCTTGAACAGGTGTGGAAACCTCTAGGATATGGCGTTTTCTACCTTGGGTTTGCAAATTACTATACACAGGAAATAATATCGACTTAAACTAAACATACACAAGAAAAAAATGTGTACATAAATAGTTTACATTGTATTTTTCAAGTTCGAGTTGTATGCATTTAATAACATGTACAGTTTCCCATGTTGTTTTGTGATGCCAAATAATTTCCTCCTTCCTTTTTTGTAAAGAAAAAACACCTTTAAGTGGTAATATAACAAGCTTATAAGGTTAAAATAAGAGAACAACACTAATTATTTTAATATTATCTACCTAACTCTGATGTCAACCTGTAAAATATCCTCGCGACCTTAAATTGCCATTATACTAAACCGCTTCTCGAATATTCCAATATGACAAGCGGTATGCGCGCTGTTTTTCCTTAAATAAAAAAAATCATATGAATTTTCATTAGTTTTAATTTCCTTCGAAATGATGCCTCCGTCTATCAGTACTTTCAGTACTTTGATACAGTCTTCCAATAAATGGCGAGAAAAGAGAGGACAGCGCATCCTTAAATAAAAAAAATCATATGAATTTTCATTAGTTTTAATTTCCTCCGAAATGATGCCTCCGTCTATCAGTACTTTCAGTACTTTGATACAGTCTTCCAATAAATGGCGAGAAAAGAGAGGACAGCGCATTTTCGTGCAGATCCTATAGCTACCTTGCCTTTCCATTCAAAACAAAATTAGGAGTGCCGGTGGGTGGGATATGTAAGTGTCGCTTATGCAATACTATCAAAATGCTAGCTTGTTTTAGTAAAATCTCTACCTCACGTCACCCCCCCCCCCATTTTTCATCACACTTTCGGGCTATAATTAAAGAATATATAGAGCTCTTTACTTTTTTAGTTACACGATGTTTTTTTGGCATGAAAATAAATAAAACTAGAGTATATCAATCAGTGTATATAGTGATCACAACTAGGCATGACACATTTGTATGTTTATTTTATACTTAATTTTTTTAAAATGAGAGAGAGAGAGAGAGAGAGAGAGAGAGAGAGAGAGTTAATGTAATTTGTTCCAAAATCAGTCTAAACAAGTGGTAGGGTGGGAAAGTCAATGATGCTAGGAAGATTTCGGTACACGTATTTCTGGTGTACGTCTTTTTAACACTTCAGCAATTCCGTAGAACTAAAATGTAAAATATCACACAAAGACGACAATACATTTAAAATTAGGAGTGTATAATGACGACTGCTTTTAGAAGGTCAAAAAAATATGAGTCATTGAATCATAACAACAATACGAAGTGTAAAGGTCGGATTTTGGTTGACAATTTAAAACACTTCACACACTTACGTCTACATGTATACAACACTTCACTACTGCCAACCAACCGCAATTATGTTACATATGGACTAGAAAATTACAAGCGGCGTAGGCACAGTGATAAGTACATCATTGATATAAATATATGGTATGTAAGTATTAAAAAAAGAACGTATAATTTTAGCGGAAATCCCGAAACACGTCAAATCTTACTTAAAGGAACTAGCCTCGTGGTTTTTTGTGGGTAGAGTTACAAACATTTGTTTTTGGCGAGTTTTTATGGATGGCTGCCATATGAGATAAGAAATGTTGCATTGGAGGTGCCTGTGCTTCGTTCTGGCCCATCTAAGTCTAGTGTGGGGTAAGTTACCTGCTTTTTACTGATTTGATGCAAAACAGAAACTAGGCAAATTGCATCATGCAGATGAACTAAGAAATGACACTATAAAAATGGTAGCCCTACATATCTGTATAATATTCGTAATATTTCACAAGCTGTGTTCTATTTTTGTAAAAATGCGAAGTATTATTCCCGATAACCCTAGCTTTAGGTATATTTTGCATGGGAAGACATTAGTGACACAATTCAATTTTTTTTACAAGCCTAATAAATTTCTATCTTGATTTGAACTTCTTTTTCATAATTTTAATTTCCTTAATAACCATTTTTAACTTTTATTACAACTTCTTGCTTTTTTCCTTTTAAATATATATATATATATATATATATATATATATATATATATATATATATATATATATATATATATATATATATATATATATATATATATATATATATGAGAAATAACGAATGTGCTATATTTTTTCACATTTGATAGATAGTGTTTGTATGCCGTCTAATATAGAAGATAAATTACAAAGCACAGATTAGAATATCATTCATAAATTAGCAGTGTGGAAGATACAAAAACATTGCAAGAAATGAAAGAATATGTACTTTTTTTGTAATCAGAAAGACGTTGAAGATGTTTTTTCTCTTTGTGTTTAATGTCCAGTTTACACTTTATATAGAACAAAATATATCAAGAATTATTATACTAAAAGCCATCCGTGTTCAAACTTGTCCAGTTAATTTATAATCAGTTCAAATAATACCAGAGAGTTGTGTACACTTTGTAAATATCTTTATTATGCAACTTTGTTCATAAAAATTTATTGCTTTAACTGAAATTAGACAATTTTTTATATTGTTAAATCACATTTTCAATATCGTATATTTAAGAATTTCATAATGTTAAAATATAATAAGTGTTTATAGGGTGTAAATTAAAGTTGTATGTTGTTTTCCATAGCAAGAAATGTATGCTTTGCTGAGACTCCTTGAAGCCCACTGGCTTCGCATTTTGCGTGCCTCGCATATGTTTGAATACAATTCTGATAAGCTTAATGGCTCAAAACTGAAATAAAAAAATGAAAATATCAGAAAGACTAACGTGCAGGGGGGGGGGGGGGGGTGACTTCAGTACTTTTGTAGTCCTCAAATCGTCCCGTTATATTCTTTGATGTACATTGAGGAGGGGGGGGGGGGGGGGGGGGGGGGTCATGGAACAGCTCTTCCCAGTACTCTCACTTTCTCCGAGGTCTTCCGACTGTGCAGCGAGCACTGGCATGTAAGACGGCTTTGTACTACTACAATTATGTTAATTAAGGTCAAACTTGACTTATCTTCCAGTACTTTTCTATTAATGTTCTATGTCTGAAATATGAATATTTCCTCTACGTATATAAATCCGTAGGAATTTTATCTTTTATTTCTATTTGGATAATATTATATAATTTTAATGCATTTTTAATGCAATAATAAGGAAAATCCAAAATATTTTTTCTATAAAAATACCCTGGCATGGTACTCCTCGTTGTTTTGGCATAAACACGCTTATCGTGATAAGATGTAAATAAATAAGGAAAAAATATTCCTTTTTAGTTTTTTTGTGGAATTTGTTGAAATTTTAAAAATTAAAAAAGTGGAAATCCATTCTAAAATTCACCGCGACACTTTTTTATTCATGCTGTTTAACTACCCTTGTATCGGGGGTAACGTTTTAGGAAGGATATTTCCTTTAGGTCCGAAGGGGGCAGGGAAATATAGTTCACGCTTTGCTGTTAAGAGGGCACGATGATCACGGTCGTTTTTAGACTAAACGAATCTCCTTAAGAAGAAGAGCATGGGAAACATTTAAATTTTAAAGTTAATGAACTCGACCTACAATCCATAAAAATGACCTAGTTTCAAATATTGAAAATTGTTTAAAAAAGTTCTTAATTTCATGATGTTCCAAAGAATTTGCTTAATCTTAGAACAACTTCTGACCTTAAGTTACGATAGATTTTCACCCACACTGTTACTGTCACTCGATCATAAAAGATCGAATTTCTTCTTTATGTATCCTATTCAAATGTTGTTTTATTGTAATCAATGACCACCATATGAACATACGTACATTATACATGTAGTTCTTTCCAAAGGAAGATTGAAAGGCATAATAACTACAAGTAAAGGGGACTGGATGATCAACAAATTAACCATCAGATCTACGTAATTGTTTTGGATATGATCTGTTTAGCCCTACACTATAAGTAAAGAAAACATCCATGTATAACCCAGGTAACAGGTTGATCCTCCGTTTTGTATTATGTTTTTTCTTTGTGTTTAATGTCCAGTTTACAATTCATATGGAACAATTTTAATCAAGAATTATTATACTAAAAGCCATCTGTGTTCAAACTTGTCCAGTTATTTTATAATTAGTTCAAATAATACCAGAGAGTTGTGTAAACTTTGTAAATATCTTTATTATGCAACTTGCTTTATTGATTTCTATTTGGATAATACCGGTATTATATAATTTCCATGCATTTTTCATGTAATAATAAGTAAAAACCAAAATATTCTTTCTATAAAAATACCCTGGCATGGTACTCCTCGTTGTTTTGGCATAAACATGCTTATCGTGATAAAATGTGAATAAAAAAAGAAATATTCCTTATTAGTTTTTTATGGAATTTGTTGTAATTTTAGAAATAAAAAAAGTGGAAATCCTTTTTAAAATTCACCGCGACACTTTTTTAAAGCAATATGAGCTGAATTTTTTAGAATTTTATTTTGGTGCAAAAACCTTTTATGAAGATAAGTCTGCATGTAACTAAAACTTTTATGATAAATAAGATTTAACCAACTCATTTATTTTTGTCAAAATAAAGATTTCTCTTCTAAGGAATATATAGCAGATCAATTTTTGTACAGGACGACAATAATTCAATTTTGCTCCAATTAATGCTTCTTAAAGGCTTTTCCTACAAAATATGGCTAACAGAAATTTAAAAGCCATGATGTTTTCTGTTATTATTGAAGAAAATAACATTTTCGTAAATAAAAAAATTTCGCAATGAAAATTTCAGCTTATAGTGCTTTAATCATGCTGTTTAACTACCCTTGTATCGGGGGTTACGTTTTTAGGAAGGATATATCCTTTAGGTCCGAAGGGGGCAGGGAAATATAGTTCACGCTTTGCTGTTAAGAGGGCTCGATGATCACGGTCGTTTTTAGACTAAACGAATCTCCTTAAGAAGAAGAGCATAGGGAACCATTAAAATTTTAAAGTTAATTAACTCGATCCACAAACCATAAAAAATGACCTAGTTTCAAATATTGAAAATTGTTTAAAAAAATTCTTAACTTAATGATGTTCCAAAGAATTGGCTTAACCTTAGAGCAACTTCTGACCTATCTTAAGGTACGATAGATTTATTACGCGCACAGCGACACAACACTGTTACTGTCACTCGATCATAAAAGGTCGCCGAATTACTTCTTTATGTATCCTATTTAAATGTTGTTTTATTGTAATCAATGACCGCCATATGAAAATACGTACATTAAACATATAGTTCTTTCCAAAGGAAGATTGAAAGGCATAATAACTACAAGTAAAGGGGGCTGGATGATCAACGAATGAACTATCAGATCAAACAATTAACCATCAGATCTACGTAAATGTTTTAGATATGATCTGTTTAGCCCTACACTATTAGTAAAGAAAACATCCATGTATTTTAAATTTCAAAGTTTATTCAGAGTTCTCCATCTAAAGGAGATCTAAAAATGGTCACGACCATTGAACCCTATTATTTAAAAAAAATAACCCAGGTAACAGGTTGATTCTCCGTTTTGTATTATGAATTTCAAAGTACTCAAACTTTTTGAAAATATAATTTAGTTCTTAAACAGAAAATGTATATAACACGTGCACAAACTACAGCTAAGGTCAACTTATTCCTTCCTTTGTTTACAAATACTATTTCAGGCTTTGATCTTGTGCGTCTCACCAACCCAGAGGCAGACGGAAGCTACACTGTTGAAGTTCGTTATGACCAGAAATGGCGGACTCTGTGTGGCCACAATTGGTATCCAGCCAACGCACGTGTCGTCTGCAAACAAGTTGGCCAACCGTCGTAAGTTTTTTGTTGTTGAAAAATTATCATTTTTCAAGTCTAATTAGTCACAACTTGTCGTAAGTGCTTCAACGTGTATCATGCAGGCAGATTTTGGTAAAAAATATTGCAAGAAATGCAAAGACATGATTGATTTTGCTGTTCATGGCGCTAATGGCTTGACATAGGTGTCAAGTACGATTTTATTTTGACATGACGGTTACTCGTAACGTGCCAAAAAAATGACATACGAGCTGTACTTGCAACTTAAAAATGTAGTATACGGGACGTAAGTTCGCCTTGCGAACCGAATGAAATGAAGATTTATCTCCAAACATAATATTTATTTCGTATTTGATACTAAAAGATATTTAAATAAAGATGTGAATTTGTCAAAGGGGGGGGGGGATGTGTAAAATACTTTTGATTTACGAACTTTAATCTTTTTCAAAGAGGAGAAAGACAGTGACTGTGAAATTTCTACTCTAGTGAATAGACTAGATCAAAACGGACACCAAAAATAAAGAATTTTTGAAAGAATAATTCATTTGATTGAAAATTGCTCTACATCTAGGAAAAAAGTCTGGGTATACATCTTATTTTAACAAAATATCAAATAAGAATATTCCCTTTATGAATACGTTATTCAAACTTACAAATATGTACGGAATGCTTAGACGAAACTTTCAATTTGACAAACGTTAATTCAGTGTTTTTAGTATCAGTGTTTAAAACAGTAACACCGTTTACGCTTTATTTAATTTTAGATTTATAAAAGTTTTTCTTGTACTTTGAATTCAATGTCATTATAAAAACAATATTGAAATGTTATTGTCATTAGAGAATAGATATGTTAATAAATACTTTCAAATGGAGGAAATACTCACAATCTAATCAATATTTAAATTTATTCTTTTCATCTATTCTTTCAAATGTTACTGCATTTGTTTGATACTGCATTTGTTTGGGTTTTAAGTAAAAATAAGGGATATTTCTAAGAAGCTTTTTTTACTGCATGGGGACATTTTGAGGAGTGGTAAAAGTTACTCATACCCACCACAAACAAGTTGTTTACGACATGGCGTAAGTTTGATGAAGCAACTGGACATTCAAAACTATCCAAGGTTTTCTTGCGAGATCAGAAAACGTTCTTAGCAGTTGCGCTTAAGCCTTAGTCACAGCTGACGGTACGTCTTTGGTAATCGTATATACAATTTTTTACACCAACGTGCGATGCCTGTAGGAACCGTCCTTCCGTGTTATGATTGTCGTGCACAGACGTACGTTTGCCTTGCGATCGGCAGTAATAACATTCGCGTCGTAGGTCACCTGCAATTCAGACGTACTGACTACTTTCTGTGCCCCACGACAGATGCACGGAATGTTATTAGTTTTCAATTAAATGAAGAATATTTTATCTCTAGATATGTACTGATATTTATCTACTGCAAGCAAGTAAATACATGTATTGACACATCAAAAGAATTCGCAGAAAAAGATGACTATTATTCTGTAATTGCTGCCTTATGAGATTAGCTAAACAGGTCGACAGAAATGAGGAATGTTTTGAAAACATAATTTATCTTTCGTACCTAGGAGCATAAAATATAGAAGACTTCTCTGAAATCTAGAAGAGAATCTGTGAAAAAATCTAATTTCAGCGAATTAATTATAAACTGATAAGTTTTCGGGCCAATGTAATATCTTTATTAAAATAAATGATTTTAAAATGTTGTTAACTATTTGTTGAACTTAAAAATATCTTTAAAAAAGGATTTGACGAAACTTTCAATTGAAAATAAAAAAACCCCACATCGAATTTCTTTGTTTTTACAAATGTTGTTATGAAGGTGGTGACACCATTTACGCTTCATTCA
Organism: Magallana angulata; assembly: GCF_025612915.1. NCBI lineage: Eukaryota > Metazoa > Mollusca > Bivalvia > Ostreida > Ostreidae > Magallana > Magallana angulata. The sequence continues at coordinate 48,696,936 of NC_069111.1, forward strand.
TTGTATAAAAATCAAAATCTACGAGGGTTGTCCCAAAAAAGCGTAGACAAGTGGCGTTATTCAGTCAATCGAAGACAAAGGCAGATGAAATTTGTGCCACAAAGGGTTCAATAAATTTGCATTCAAATAATGTTTTAAAATCGAACATTGTTTGAGATTAAATTAGTGAAATGAAAGCATGTTAGATCAGAAATTCGACATGCGGCGCAATGTCAAAAACAAAAAGTTAAAATCAACATAATGAATTGAAAATCGGGAGGAAAAGTACTTTTCGAATGAAAAAATTCAAATAAAACATACACTGATATTTCATAATAATTCTGTTATTTACTCAGAAAATGTTTTGGCTATAACAAAACTTTTAACTATTTTATAGCGCGTTTTGTGACAAGTTGAAAAGTTAACTGGTAGTAAAATGACGTTGTCAGCGTTTAAGGCGGCGCAGCAGTAACTGATACAATTTTGTAAAGACCATGAAATAAATCCTAAGCGACTTTGGAAGTAAATGAAATTAACAAAATCGATGAGAAATGCGTGTTCTGAATAAGTAATTAAACAACATTGAAACTTTTTGAACAAGTATGATGACAATAAGTGGAAAAAAGAAACCCCGAACGATATCAATGGACGTCAAAATGTTGAACGACACATTTCGGTAAGACGGACGTTAGACAACAAGTAATACGGGGCAAGTTTGGAGCCGACAGATCGTTTGTACTTAGAAAATATTTAAAAAATACAAAACTAGAAATATATATTGAATGTGCAAGCAGGGTACATGTTCAAAGATAATATTTTTTCTAAGACATTTTCGGAAATAAAACGTAAATATTATCGTAAGCGATTTGGAGGGTTTAGCAACAACGTAAAACTGGAAATTTTCGACGTCGCATATTGCGCCGCCTGACAAAACTTGTTGTTACTAGTTATTCATTTTCTCGAGAAATAAATAAAGTACAGATTTGAACTTTTCAGCATTGTTTGCCAAAGGGTCATTGAAGAAAACACAGAAGTATAATGAAATTGCTGTGAACAGAGTATAAATTATGTGTCCTGTCTACATTATTTTGGGACAACCCTCGTACAAATTCTTTTCTGATATTGTGATTTTGATACAATTATGAAAACATTTTTATTAAGTTTTTTTGGTTATGTGTCATATGAGATGATAATCTTTATTTTTAAATGGAGAAATTACTCTTTTTACAAAACAAAATTACCATACTCACAAAACAACATCATACAGGAAAAGTTTTGTGTGTGGTTGGTTAATTAGAATTTTGTTAAAAATATCGTTCTGCGTGAAGATCCTTTTATCTCCTTACTCCGAAATATTTAAAGGAATATTCAGCTCCATCTTGTCCCGTTCGTCTTCTTTGCCTTCCATCTTTTGGTTTGAATTGGTTTGTTTGATTTCGGTTTTTAGAAGGGGGTTTAATACTAGAATCTTTGATTTGATTTTGATGAATGGTAAAACTGTTGATTCTCTTATCCCTATGGGAATTTTTTTTATAATCATTTTATTATAATCTTGTTTATTGGCAACTGCACGCACCACGAGCAATTGGTGTACGCATGGCATAAGTGTGAAGTACGTTTACTGGGAGTTCAATTTATATGTTGATATAGAGCACATGCGACTTGCAGTCAACGTAGGTATAACGCAAGGGACAAGTGAGATCTCCTTACGTCATTCGTGCAATTCAAAACGTGCGGTTATCTTACGGGTTCCTTGAGTGTGGTGCAAGTGCAGCGTACGTTTTCAGATCTCGCAAGGAAACCGTGGTGATTGTTGTGCATTTCCAACAACCACTGTGCGTGCTTACGGGAAGCATACGTCCTTCCATAATCGTACTGATGTACTTGCGTGTCTCGCAAGATTTTTTAAAATAAAAGAAATAATATGAAAAAAATCGTGTACCACCCGTTGAAGCACCTACGACCAGTTGTGACTCAGGCTTACCTATCATCGAAAGGCCTTTTAAATGAAAAAAAATTGGGTTAAAAATGATCTCTAGTTATAAATACTTCCCCCGGAGACTAAGTGCATAATATAATTCTTTGTCAGACAAAAAATCTCGTTGTAGGTTGTAGGAGACAAAACGTGCTCAGAATAACAATGAATGAACTGTCAATATAGAAGTACATACTGAGTAACTACACAAAATTCCCATCTCTTCTTTGTGATTTGTACCTTTCCTGTGATGTATTCCATGAATATACATATAATTTAATATATTCTTGTTAAAAATAATCTTAATATTCTATCTGATCACTTGTAGCTGCATATGAAACAAATGCAACAATTAACAAAACCTTGATATTTTGAAGAATTATCGAATTTGTTTCCGAATTTGTTCTCAGAGGGAGATGTGTAGCAGACTTTCGAACGATTGACAAACATGCTGGAGAGGACTTCGAAGGGATTAATCTGAATTATAAGTGCCTAGGAAACGAAACAGCTCTACATAAATGTCCCTCTGTAATGCAAGATTTGCTGTCTCTAAGCAGAGATTGCATGACTAATGTCCGTCCTGCAGTCATATGTGGTTCTAGTTAGTATTTGTTTAATTTTATTTGATCACCAATTTAATGAACAATTATTATTTTTTTTGCAATGCTTAATTTGTTATACTCATTTGATTGCTGAAGTTTTATTTATCGTCCAAAGGATACATGTAATATCTAAATAAGTAGTGAGAAGTACAAAGTTTTAAAATAACACGTGGGTGATATTTTAGATATACTCACTCTTTGACTTACATTAACAGTAATCTATTACAGTAAAGTAATTAGTTTATCTCGATCATAATAGAGACATGAAACTTTTTTAAAAAGTAAGGTCCAGTCTGTTAATAACATAACAATAAGTTATTTCGAATATATGAATGTATAACAGTAATACAACCCCCCCCCCCCCAAAAAAAAAAAAAAAACAGAAAAAAAACAAACAAAAAACAACCCCAAAACCCATTGATAATCAATTTACAAATGACGAAAAAAGATGGCGACAGAATACGACCACTAATGAGCGTTTTGAAAGATCTGTTATGTAAATTTAAAGTATAACAAGATTTTCATTATAGCGTCAAATAATAAACATGTTTTGAACTTCAATATGGATAATATTTAAAAGCACAATAGGTCTAGAAATATTCTTATTTGTTTACTTACTATGTAAAGCTTTTATTGTTTTTTAACCTTTTAATCAAAGCCTGCCCTTAATATTGCAGGTTGTCCTTCGTGGCGTTATGGGCCAGATTGTCTCCCCTGTCGCTGTAATATTAACAACACGATGAACTGCGACACAGACTCGGGAAAGTGCACGTGCAAAGCAGGGTATTCTGGAGATTTATGCGACTGCGTGGCGGGAAATCATACGTGCAATCTTACAACATCGTACTGTCACGTGGACAGTGGGAACCCGGTTTGTCTCTGTAAGAAAGGAATAATATCGTCCGCCCAGAATCCATGTGTTGGTAAGCAAATACGGAGAAGTTAGTGATTGTCAGCTAAGTTCTAACTAAGATAGTCCAGTGTCGAAAACTCATCAGGAACCAGGATTTATTTTTTTCATATCTTGATTAGAAAAAATATTTTTTACAGTGAAACATCGTTGCACTGATGAGCTTTGGCTCCTACTTTAATATCTTCTGTCAGCTGATATCTAATTGTGTTATTGGATGGAAACTATAAATCCAATTAAGTTCTTGCGTAGTAAATGTGTTATCGTACAAAAATCCCCTTTTTTCATGTTTTTCAGATTTTGGTTTGCGTTTTATAAATAATAGATCCGTAGCGGAGAGTGGGGAGGTAGAATTCTATAGGAATGGCACATGGAACCCTCTATGTTTTGGAAGAACGTCCTCACAGAACATTCTAGGCACACAAGACGTCATTTGCAGACAGCTAAGTTTACCAACGTAAGTGTTCAACATCAGCGTACGAATTCTAAATAATTTCATCATTCTGCTAGACTTGTTTGATTTTTGACAAAACTAGCATCTACGTTTTCGTAGATGTATTTAAAATTGTCAGAAAAAAGCATATTCTGTTAAGATTTTCAATGTTTTTGTATTTTTTCAATAACCAGAACCCACGCTAAACTATACCTTAAGAACTTCATAAGTCGATCGCAGTTGCCAGAATATGAGATATCCGAAGCGGTGTGTAGCGGATCGGAATCCTCGCTCACTGAGTGTAGGATGTCCCTGGTACCCGCACTGAAATGCAACATGGCATTAGGAATCCACTGTTTTTCAGGTATTAAAAGAAAATGATAAAATACATTTTGTATTACATTTCTTGTGATAAGGGTGAATTAGTTACGCTCGAATCTTTTTTTTACCGATAATTACCGGTATTTTGTTTCTGGTCTTTGATACCATCTTCTACAGTCCTACAATTCTATGCTTGAAAAGTTTTATGTTCACACCAGAGTGATTTTGGTCACTGAAACTACCTACAAATAAAAAACCTTACACAACAGCAATTTTCTAATTCCGTTGAAATAAACCATTTAAATCTGACTTTTTTAAAAACATGTACAGATTTAGATGTATTAGATTTTAATGCAGTAATGTATTAATTTACACGTTTAAGTTTTCAATTACATGTACTTATTTTTACCAAGAAAGTGTCACGGTTCTGGATTCCTGATTGCAGGATTTTATTTAAAATACTCTTCATTTTCGCGAGTCATCATGTATACTAATGTACTAGGAGTCAGAAACAAAGTGTTGGACATCTTTAAATGGATATTTTTTTAACCAAAAAAATTTATTCATTTTAGTGTGTCCAGAATGGCAGTTTGGAAAGAGTTGCAAACCTTGTTCCTGTAACAAAACCAACTCTGTCAGCTGTGACCATATCACGGGGCAATGTACCTGTAGATCCGGGTTTTCTGGGGCAACCTGTGATTGTTTGAAGGGAAACAACCCATGCAACGAGACTATATCAGAGTGTCATTTGCCGACGATTACTAGTACACCAGTGTGTATGTGCAAAACGGAATACATGAGGAAAAATTACAGCTGCATTGGTAATTGATATAAAAATATTTAAAAAAATATAACCAAGAACCTTTGCACATTTCTATAGTAATAACGATTTTATAGGGAAAAAAATTAAAGGGGCATATGGTCACGAATTTGGTTAAAATTTATTTTTCCGTTTTTAATGTTTACAGTGCTTCATTTATTCCGAAATGTCTGACGTTTACTTGGCTTTTTTTAACGGCTTTGATATTTTACATGCTAGGTAAACGTCAGCACGCGCACCATTACATAATCTTAAAATTCGCCTCGTCCAAGTGGACACGGCATTCTCGGCTCAATTTTAGATATTCACGAGTTGTATCAAATGTTTCACTCACACAACTAATTAATAAAACGATGATTTTACTACTCACTAAAATCGCTTTTATGGGTCTTAACATCCCATAAACATGCTCTTTTGAATACAATTTAACAGCCTGTTGAGATCTGTTTTGATTTTGTGCATTTTTAAAAAGCTCGCGAAAAAAATCGTTTATCAATGTGATTATCAAAATCTGCAGTAAAGTTATTATCAAAATGTGCAGTTAAACTATTTTTAAGCTGTATTATTGAGTTTAACACATATATATTTAAAATCGAAAATAAAATTTATTTTTCTCAGACCCAATACGCTTGTCCAATAAAACCGTCACAACTACATCCAGTGGAACCAAACTATATGAAGGAAGAGTCGAGGTTTTTATCAACGGGACCTGGGGAACTATTTGTGATGATACCATTTTTTCTGGAAACAAGCTTGCCAGAGTCCTTTGTAATAGTTTAGGTTACCCAAGGTAGTAATACGGCTCCTAGAACCCCCCCCCCCCCCCACGCTTAAATATTATCAACATATTACTAGGTGCGTGGATTATACTGGACCTATCATGATTTATTCATGGTCAGCAACGTCCATATAAGGAGATAGCGAAGCTTTTCCACAGAAAAATGAATAAGAAAAGGATTAACACCGGTATTTGATTTGTCAATGAAGTGGAAAATTATAGTTTTAAATCTTATACCCAGTGCTCGCAACCGATATTTTAGATATGAATAATTTTGAAATATTTGATATCAACAATCGCAAATTGCACAAAACTATGAAGTGCTTTATTTAATTTGAATTATTTATTCATTTTTTTGAATAATTCTTTTCTTCTAAATGACAATCAGTCTATTTATCTAGTTTGTAGATATGCATTTACAATAACATATAATGTATGGTTTACAGCAATTACAGCAAGGAAGTGGGAAGTGCATACTATGGAGAAGGCAGTGGTCCTATACATTATACATATCAGTATTGTATTGGAACTGAAACTTCGATATCTCAGTGCCTCTCTTCAACATCTCTATCGTGTGGTCATCACGAAGACATGGGGATCAAATGTGGCGCAGGTAATGCTGTGATACCATGTATACGGCGGCTGTTTAATTCTCCACCTTCCTTACATTGTATACGTAGGTAAGATACTGTATGCAGGCTTATTTTGCGCCCCGGTAAGAACAATAACGAATGTAATGTGATAAAACAGGGCGAATAGTTTCCTGGATATAGTAAAAAGATACAGTTTAAATGGACAACGAACTAAGTGTATGTAGTAGGATATTTGTCTGACAAGAAATATTGTCTGCTATTCTTTTAAGCAATCTTGACAGGCGTTTGTGTGGTATAGGACATTTGTCGATATTAATGTGGATTAAAAGCGTATAATATTTCAGTGTTTTCACCTGTTTAAAATTTTCAAATTTGACAATTTGACCCAAAAAGTACGTTTTCAAATTTTTGAAAAGAAAGCCCAGAGGGATTCTTATTCATGACAGATATTTTTGTGAACGAGCGCTCTAAACAATTGCGATACGTTGTTCTGTAACAACTTAGAGAAGGAAAATATCTTTAAAACTATATTTGACTTTATTGTTTATTTCGTTAGAAAGTACGTTACAATGTGGAGGTGTCCCATATCATCCTCTGTGTTCTGCTAGCTGAAAAGTTCCCTGTTTATCTTGTGCTTTATTTTTTTTGTAACGCATTCATTTAACTTGAGAATTTTAAAAAATGCACAAAACTTGCCTTAATATGCTACCATCTAATGTAAAGTTCTACAAAGTTGGTTAGCACTAAAGTTATATTCTAAGAAAGTTGCTTTGATCATTTACATTTACAAGAGTGAGAACTCTTTCTTATAATTGGAAACGGTTTGATGGTCTTAACATGATGTGATTTTGATGATTTTCAGAATGCCCGGACTTTTCCTTCGGAGAAGAATGTATTCAATGTCAGTGTGTTCGTGCCAATACCCGTTTTTGTAATAAAACAACAGGGGAGTGCATATGCAAGAACAGTTATGAAGGACAAACATGTTCCTGTTTAAAAGGCAACCATACCTGTAATTTGCAAACGTCGATATGCGAAAGTGGAAAATGTTTCTGCAAACATGACAACAAGGCAGCCAATTCCTCTTGTTTCGGTATGTACATTGTATATATTTTACTTAGCTATTGATGTACACGGATTAGCAAATATGTTTGCAAATTGTTTTTTCATCTTTGTTTTAAGAAAGACTGAGATTAGTCCAGAACAATGGAACTAAAGTCCAGTATTATACAAACGGCAGTTGGAACTATCTTTGTTACGACAATTCTTGGGGAGCCTCCTATCTCTGTCAAAGATTGCATCTTCCGACGTAAGTTTATAACTTTAAGGAAAATAATTTTGTGCTTAATATTGACATCAAATAAGTTTGTGCTAAATATTGACATCAAATAATTTTGAGCTAAATATTGACATCAATATTGAAATATTTTGAGTGACAATCACGCAAAAGACTTGCTATTTTAATTTCAGGTATATTGCAAAGCTTGATTTTTCCCATACGACACAACAAGGTTACGAGTTTAAAATTGATGAAAACTGTAGATATTCAAACGTCTCCAACGCTGACTGCCTGGTTGTTGCGGAAACGCCAACTTATTGTAACATGGGCTTAGCGAATCTGCAATGCCTTCATGGTAAACAATGTTTTCAGACTTTTAAATAAGACTTAACTTGATCAGCAAATATGATAAATCTACAGGATTAACATTTTGATTTAGATTTCTTTTGCTTGATTGCAGCAATGGTCATGTAGTAAGAGACCTAATTAAGTGCGTTCAGATTATTCCCCTATTCCCCTCCCCCATCTCAAACAGAGTTGATCTCACACGAAAATAAATAGTTGGCGATGATTTGAATTTCGAAATATTTTTAGGTCACCTGAATTAATAAAAACACAAAGTTATGATCAGCAAAGAGACATCTACTGTGACGATGCTAGGGTCAGATTTCCTGTATGTGTTAGGGTTGGGCTTTACAAGAAACTTAATTAGAACGTTTATTCCCTTAAAATTTTCTTCACTACTTTTAGACATCCAGCAAACGAAATCAGCTCAGGATTCTTTTGTTAGTTAGGGTGGATCTCTATTGATAAGTGCAATAATTATGCAATTCTCTTCTAAAAGACTATCTTCTTTACTACTAAATATTCAACAGACAAACTAGGCAAATGATTATAATAAGCAAGAAAGTATTCATTATAATTGTGAAAATTTGGTCCCAAAACAAGTGTTAATGGTGTTAAGGCGGGGCTCTATTAGTCTTATAGTGAACATGAAACAATTTTTTAAAAAATCTGCATTTTAAGTACTTGGTATTTAGCAGGCAGACTAAGTGTGTGCATATGATGAAGAAAGAAGTTTTCTCAAGTTCAATGAAACTCATGACACCTATAATTGTAATGTTATTGTGCTTGTGTGTTTGGGGAGCGGTCAATAGTCATAAAGTGAAATTGTATTTTACTTAAAATAAAATTGAAATTCCTCTCTCCAAATAATTGGCAAACCAGCAAGCTGACCAATTTTATCATAATAATGGAAATAAGTCCTCTACTAATAAAGAATATTTATTGCCCCTGAGTAAGTGGTTGAGATATCTGAAGGGAAAGGGAACTATTTGTCATATTGTAGATATACACCGGTTCTTAAAAATATTCTACTTCTGAGCATCTTGCAAGAAATGACTTCATAATGAAGTTATTCGAGGCCAAATAATAAAATTATTGATGCACTGGTGAGGGGTTCTGGTTTCAATGATTATGTAAGTAAAACATGCTAAAACATAATCCAAAAATTAAAAAAGTGGTTGTTATAAGCTACTCATACCAATCCATGTTTTGACATGTCTTTGTATACGATATAAAACTCAAGTGGCCATTAAGACCTGGCCTCTTGCTATATTCTGAGATTTAAAACATAAACAAATATCTATCAAAAAATCATCATTTAAATTATACCAGGTTTCCTCAGAATGTTAATGCTGATTGGCAGATATTTCAGTTGAATAATTTTTAAAGTAGATGTAAAGAATATCTATCTATACTACTATATTAAAATAATAGATTCGAATTTTTTAGCTTTAATACCGAGAAATCGGAAGAGTGCTGTCTTTTGTTTTGTATATTTTAAACATTATTGGTACTTGAAGATTACCAATTTGTTTTTATTTTTTCTCAATCAAGCTTCGCTAATTAATAATCAACGAAAATTCCTTTAAAAAATCCGGAAATCATCTGAATTTTTTGGATTTTACAATCTTGCGCATGCGCATTACATTCACGCTAATCTTTTATTTCTACAATATCACATTTGCATGGATAAACTCAGAAACGATAACACAAATACACGTAAATCAATTCTATTTATCAAAGGAAATACGGGAGATAACTCTAACTCAGTGCATTTAATATGAAAAACCACGAGAGTTCGAATGTCAGCATGGTGTGTAAATTCGAAGCGAGCAAAACGTTGGTGAAAAAAGTGTTTACACTGTAATTCTTCATTAATATGAATTAAAGATTTGATGAAAGGTACATGTATCTTCAACCTCAAAATGGTTTGTTATGAATAATTTAACTGTTATTTTCAATATAGCTTCATTAATTTAATCCAAAATCGTTTTAGAGCAATCCTGTAATTTTTGCTACATTACGGGGTGTCAGGAGAAAACGTACCAAGGAGAAAACGTAACCAATCTCTAGGGTACGTTTTCTCCAGGAGAAAACGTAACCGGGTACGTTTCTAACTTTATGAAAATCATAATAATTATACTACTTAATAGTTTTTAATACCTTTTTTTATACTGTTTTGCATAATAGATAAAAATAGAAATTTGATATAGAATTTTATAGATATATGAATTAAATACTTTATAATTTTAAAGGGGTTGGGCGTATTAAATAATTTTCAAATGCTACTTTATTGCATAGATGTATAGAAATATGTTCATGTTATGAATAATATCTTTATAATAACTGTAGCAACTTTTATGTTAGTACGAAATAATGACCTGCCATAAAGTGTTATCAGTCTACTTTTTCTAATTATCCATTTATCGGTAGCCTTACCGATTTGAGTTTTTCTATGCGAGATCTCCTGATTTTAATTATAGTGATAATAAATTAAATACCTCAGCAGTTATTATTATGTAATATTATATAAATAGTGCCTGTTTGGGAGGGTAACAGTTGAAATTGACACCCCGAGAAAACCATTGTCAACCGACACGAAGCGGAGGTTGACAATGGTTTTCGAGGGGTGTCAATTTCAACTATTATCCTCCCAAACAGGCACTATTTATTTTGTTATACTGAATGTCTTTTTAAAAAAATTTAAGAAAATTTTACTGCTTTTATATAGGAATAACGTGAATTCTACAGCGAACCGTACGCGCATAATTTTCGCACATGTAACATTTTTTAATGTTACCCGTTGCCAAGTGCGTTGCTAACGCTGAGGGTAATAGTAAATATTATTAACTGCGTCTTAACCAATCAGATTTCAGTATCTAACATGAAAGTATAACAATATGTATTGCCTCCCGGCGCAGATGTTCATTGTATATTTTATTTTGTTTCATTTAAGAATATCTATGAAAACCATTATATATTATTTTCATAGGGTACGTTTTCTCTTGGAGAAAACGTACCCGGGTAAATTGGGTACGTTTTCTCCTGGGTACGTTTTTCTCCAGAATTCCGGCCATTACGGGTATATGGGAGGCATTTTAACTGTTGTGAAGGTCTGTCCCGAGACACAGTTATTCTTACTAAGCAGAGTGTAGTGAAATTAATAGCATTGTTGTAGGCTTAAAGCTTGGTTATGTAAATGTCAACAATACGGTGTGTCGATGATCGATTTCGTAAATTTCCGATATCATATGCAATGTCAACCCGTGCACGCACGGGTCAAAGTCTAGTTTAATTTAACACAAAACGGTAACTAATATTTTCTTTTCATTAGTATTATGGTCGAATACTGTGAGATCATTAGAATTCATGGTAGCTTAATTTTCGTGGCATTCGTGAGTAGTCCTCCCCCACGAATTTACATGCTTGACAAAAACAAATTCTGAAAGAGTTAGTTATCATACTGAAACTAAAAACGGACGCATCCACGAAATTACATCCCCACAAATTAGCAAAAAACCCAACAATCCACGAAAATTTGCCCCCACAAGTTCAAATGACTCTGCAGTATGGATTGAAGTTTCTTTTCGTGTGTCTGTTTTAGAATGCCCAGACTGGACACACTTCAGTGGATCAGAGTGTATAGAATGTTCTTGTAACATGCAAAACACAAAAAGCTGTGACAAAAAGACTGGCAAATGCCTGTGCAAAACAGGATATGAAGGTGATCTTTGTAACTGTCCGCTGAACACCTGTAACTCGGCCGTTTCGTTTTGCCAAAAAACCAACAACGGTATCACTTGTCTCTGCAAGCCTGGATATGAAAACCGCGGTTTTCCATGTAAAGGTACGGCACATGTCACTACTAATGAAACTTATCTAAATCGACAAATATTTAATCATTCGGACGTAAAGCTTACAATTTGTATGACATACGATAATAACGATATATTTACACTTTGACGTATCTCAATCCTCACATTTTGATTTCATTGCGCAGATGTTCGTTATGTTTTAAATAGATATGATTTTATTAATTTAATCCTCACAGCAAGATCATTATTTTATAATTACACAACATTTATAAAGAAAATCCATTTGAATTCAAGAAACAAACAAGTTTTGGGGGGAACTTTTTTCTCGTGCGGTAGGATTTTTAGACGAAAATGACTTAAACAGGCAAATTTATGAATTTTCAATGTACATTTCTTTTTATTATACTTTATTCATTATTCACATTTTAAACATCTGATAGATTTGTGACATGTTTTATAGGTTCCGTGTGACTTGTACAATACTAAATTTTGAGAGAATGATAGACGTTTAGCATAAAATCATGCACATATTTAGAAAATGTCTGAATTTTTTTAAACCTAGTTGCGAAAATTTTATCTTTGTAGCTGTATATCTAAAATTTGACATCACTGACCCACATGTTTTATAATGTCAAATTGATAGTTATAAATACGAATAAATTAAGTGCAAAAAGGTCACAAAAAATTATGTAGCTTCGTACAAATTTTTTTCCTAATCCCACTATTCAGTGTGACCATTGAGGATCGCGGTACCTTAAATATCTGTTATTATAGAATTTATTAAATATACCTATTCCTACACAAAGCACTAGAATGCCTATATTGTTTCTCTAATAACTATGCAATTAAAGGGACAACTTTTTGCTTGAAACATTCCTCAAATCAATGATAATTATCTTAGCAAAAACACCTTACTTTAAGAACGTACTGCCTTCAAATTGCAACTTAATTTTACACTAATAGTAATAAATACTTCCAACAACCTATTGTTAGTTGCATATCGTCTATTCGTTTACCTGATATAGAAGCCTTTAAAAGAACCTTCTTCTTGGTTTGCCATTTTTGTTACCTTTTTTATTTCAGGTATTTCATTACCAACGAGCAAACCAACAATTTTATAATTTCTTTTATGGTATGTTAGCTGGTATTAAGACGTTTTTAGCTGTTTTATAGATTCATTGCGACTGATACCATGGCTGGCCTTTGGAGGTTATAAGAGACTGGAGTTAAACGTTGATGGTGTATGGATGAATGTTAGCAGAAAGGAATATGACGAATCTGCTGATTTCGGAATTTGTCAGCGAATGGGATTGCCAACGTCAGTGACATTTCTGCAATAAGATTAGTACCGAACATTTGATACATATACATAGCAGTTTTATAGGGTCATGTATTAGTCTAAAAGACTAAAACGAAAAAGTCTTCTCTTTTATTATAACATTTTCAAATTTCATGACAGTAATTCAACTGCAGGCATTATTATTAATATGTGAAACTAAATTCATCAATCAAATATCACTTGCTTTGAAATTTCTGTAACTTTAATTTTTTTAATATAATTATTTACTAGTAATCTGCCTGACACTATATACAAGTTTTACCTTAATAATGAGTCTTTCCTTTTATACCACTGCTCTGAAGGATCTTTTACCTTTATGTGTTTGTCTGTCTGTATCTCTGTGTGTCCGTTTGTCCGTAAAAAAAATTCTGTCGAATATTTCTTAAAGCTATTAATCACAAATGCTTGCAATTTTAATTTTTGTCTAGGTATGCCTTATTGTGGGATTCATTTTGTACCAATCAGACGTCAACTTCCTGTTGAAGGACGACTTTGTTTATTTTTAGATTAGATTTAGATTAAATTTTTGAACAAATTTCGTCTAAGACTTTTCAGCAACTAATCATCGCAGTTAGTTGAAATTTAAAACATTCTCTATTTAGGCATGCCTCATAATGGGATTTATTTTCAACAAATTCATGTCAACTGCTTTTGTTCTATACTCTCCAATTTGCTTTCTAGTCAAATATTTGTGGATCTTCCAGCCACATTTGTTAATGTTTATTTGTTCTATAACTTTTTGTGTCATTTTTAAACAAATGACAATGTTTTAACAATCACGAGGTCTTTTTACCTCGACAAGAAAATGGATAAAAACGAACGTCAACGTTGCCACGAGAGTTGAGAAGTGGTTTTTAACATAAACAAATTTAAGTCAGCTTCATACTGATTGCTTGTATATTCACATCATGGCGGGGGAAACTTTAGTGAGCATTGCCTCACTTGGCTCACAAATGTCTTGTTTACAAAATAATCCTGTCCCAGCATACATACATTCATTTAAGTAAGAATTACGGCGTACAGAAATAAGCTGGTTACTGTAATGTAATATATGATAAATATTACTTAAATGTTTCAGGTTCATTACCAATTCGTCTGTGATTCAAATCCCTTCTGACTTGGATAACATTGGCTCGGTCTGTATGACTAAAGCATTTTCCTACTTGACTCTGAATTATACCGAATGCCAATTAAAAAACATAGAAGACAGTCAAATGCCCTTCTACTATTCTCCAAGATATGGATTACAAATGGTTACATGTCTTGAAGGTAAGAGGAAACGTTTAAATGCGAACCGTATATACATGTTTGTTACCATGCATCGTTATTGTTACATATTAAGTGTAGGGAAAATTGAAAAAAGATATAATAATAATGGAGATGTTCAGAAAAAGGAACTGTTTATTCTCCGTTAAATGTCAATATAATTGTACTTTCATGTACATAAATTGTTTCTAATTGATTGACAAATATTAAAATTCGTGTTTTCTTCTAAATGATGAAACCACGGTCTCCTGTATAGCAGTGAGAACAATTACATGACAACAGGTTATAATACCCCAAAATATATTGAATGTACAAAATGAATATGCAGCAACTGCCCTCCATAGTTTATGTGAGGTTTACAAATGTTTGAAAGGGAGAATATATTAATACTAATGTTATAATTTGAATTGTTTAAAACTTAATGTACTTCATAAAATTTTTGCTATTTTATAGACTTGGCATTCTAGTAAGCCTTAACAGTCCTTTATATTCAATGACTGTTTTTTGGGGGGCAGCGATTTTTAAAAACTAAAAATTGTAGATTCAGGTATATGTTCAAGATGTTAAATGTTATTTCTCAATCACACAATTCCAGTCCCGAAAGTTATATTTTAAAGCGACTAGGGGCAACTATAGAAAAAAAACCTCGGTCAAAAAGAACCTTCTTGAGGTTTTTAATTTACAATAAGCCGTCTTATCTATATGTCGTTTGAACCACACATTATAAATTACATACATGTAAGCTCTGTAAATTTAAAAAAAAACATGCAAATATATTTATCTTATGAAACAAAAACATTTAAATTATCATTGACAAATACATATGATTTGTTAAGTACTGTAAAGAGAAAATTGTTTCATATCTCTATTCTGTGTTTATTCGATTTGATATATTTCTTATTCTATTTATTGTATAAGAATTGAATTTATGAAAACGCATTTGAGACTCATTTCTTTTAAATAGTCGATGGTTTCAGATTAATGATTCAATTCAGTAATCCCCATATTCACACAAGACAAATTTCAAACTCATGACAGTAAGGTTCAGTTCAGATTTGTTTCGCTAAAAAACACAGAATGGTTCTTGAGGTGCTTGGACACCCCGCTCCCGTATTTACATATAATCTATACTACTATATTAAAATAATAGACTCGAATTTTTGAGCTTTAATACCGATAAATCGGAAGAGTACTGTCCTTTGTTTTATATATTTTAAACATCATTGGTACTTGAAGATTACCAATTTGTGTTTACTTTTTCTCAATCAAGCTTTGTTAATTAATAATCAACGAAAATTCATCAAAAATTTCCGGAAATCTTCTGAATATTTTGGATTTTACAATCTTACGCATGCGCATTACATTCACGCTTAATCACGGGAGCCTCTTTATTTTATGTTTCTACATAATCACATTTGCATGGATAAACTTGGAAACGATAAAACAAATTTGTTTAAATTTTCATTGGAAATTTTTTTCTGTTCATCAAAAAAAAAAAAAAAAAAAATACGGGAGATGACTCTAACACAGTCATTTACTATAAAAAAAAATCCCAAGAGTTTCGAATGTCAACATGGTGTGTAAAAAACGTTGTTGAAATATGTTGAATTCTGCAATTATAGAATTAAACTTTTCGAAGAAAGGTATATACAGCTTCAAAATCGTTTGTTGTGAACAATTTGACTGTTATTTTCAACGCAACTTTATTTATTTTCTCCAAAATCGTTTTTGAACGATTCTGCAATTTTCTGCTACATTACGGGTATATAGGAGGCATTTTAACTGTGGCGAAGGCCTTTCCCGAGACACAGATAATTCCAACTCAGCAGTGTGTAGTGAAATTAATAGCATTATTGTAGGCTAAAAGTTTGGATATGCAAATGTCAACAATATACGGTGTTTCGATGTATATATTTTGTAAATGCTCGATATCATATGCAATGTCAACACGTGCACGCACGGGTCAAAGTCTAGTATCATTTTAAAGGTCAATAAAGTATATGGGATAAAGATAAACAATGTAATCAAGTTTTGTAATTCATACACAATTTCTTAATGTAGCATAGTAATGAAAGTCATAATTTTTTGAAAATTTAGGTCCACTCGGGGTTTACTTTAGGTTTACTCGGGGTTGACTTTGAAATTACTTCTGAGATCAACTGTACGCACTGAAGTGTAAGGCAGACCCGTCTTTGATCTTACCATTCTACTGCCTGTAATTCTTACCCCTGGTATATTCCGAATACACAGTTAGCGTCTTCTCTCAAGGGTATACTTCTGACCGGGTTTATTCTCTGTTTCCACTCTGGGTTTACTTTAGGTTTACTCTGGGTTTACTTTGGGTCCACTTTAGTAAACCGGGAGTAAACCCAGAGTAAACCCAGAAAGTAAACGCAGCGTTAAGTTGAGGTTTACTTTCTGTTAGGTTGGGTCTGATCGGTAATGTAAGGAGCAATAACGTTAACTTCTTTGAACACTGTTCCATCCTTCTACTTCTACTTCTACAATGCATTTAAATATTAAAGCCAAGAATTCAGCATTTTATCTTTAAGAATGGGTACATACTTATACGTACGTAATGTTTTCATTGCTATCAATAATGATGGCACAAAATGAACTATGCTAGTAAATATGATAAATACAGAGGAAATCGTCTAGTTTCACCGTATACCATGTAGCTTGGTGCACTATTTTTAATCAAATATGTGTTTTAAAGGGGCATGGTCACAATTTTGATCAAATTCTATTTTTCTGTTTTTATTATTTACAATGCTTTAGATATACATTTCTAATGATGAAATGGAATTTTAGAGTCAGTCATTAGTTTATAGGCAAGATACAGAGCTCACAATTCTTTGTTATGTAAACAAGGCTCGTGCCCTGGTTTTGTTTACATAGGTTCAATATACTAGTAAGCTGATTTGTCTATCTTCATATTCATCTTAAGCATAAATAAACTATTCATAACGTTTAACACATTAATTTAAGATCTAAAATTGGGCTTTTCACTTCCACATTCAAAATGTAAACAAAAGCATTGTTGACATAGTAAAGAATTATGAGCTCTGTAACTCGCTTGTAACTCAACGAATGACACTCAAATTTTGGTTGCATAATAAAAATGCCCTACTTAAGCACTGTAAACTTTAAATTCGGAAAAATAATTTTTGACAAAAATCGTGACCATGCCCTTTTAAGTATCTTAAATTAACACTTTCAATAATGTCAATATTCTAATACCCCAGACTTCACATGTGTTCTATGAAACTGGCACAGCAACTTCATCAAATAGATGTAATTGACAATCAATAGTTAAATCGAATGCTCTTTTTCCCAAATAACTCCGAACATGGATTTTAATGCTTGCCCACTTAGTCGTTTTTTGCATTTAAAAAATGAACCTAATCTTGAGCACCACACTAAGATAACTAAAATGTTCAACTATTTCAATAGCTAAACCCTCATATATAAAACATATTCTGGTTGTCGACCTTTGGAACAACAATTTTCGTTTTACTAATATTCAGACATAGCTATAAAAGAATGGTAGAGTGATTTGATATCTTGTTTAAGCACAAGCTGGTTAAAAACGAGAGAATAAAACGAAATATCGCATGTTTGTATTCACTTTACATGTATATAAGGGGAGATACATTGTTTTTATCTTTTTCCCTCCTTATTAAGGTCTTCCGTTTCCAACGGAAGACCTTATAGTTTTCGTACTGTTTCTTATTATTATTATTTTTTTTTCCAAATTTTGTGCACGCGATTTCTCGAAAACTATTCGGCCGATTTCAGTCATTTTTTCACAGATAATGAGTCATGATCTGAATTTTATATGTTTTTGAAATTTTTGTTGTCGTCACTTCCGGTACCGATTTATCGGCCATTTTGTTGTTTTTTTACGACCTATTTTGTGCAGAGCTGATCTCAGAAACTATCAGAGATATGACTATGAAATTTTCAGGGTAGGTAGTCTATAGTCTGAAGTTGTGCACTATTATTTTGTTTTACGCCAGTGGCGCCATTTCTATGAGCTCGCTTAGGCCCGAAAATTGGGTACGAATTTTTATCCAAAATTTTCATACGTTTTGATCTGTATCTTTTTATCAGTTGATATTTTGATAAGACATATATAACAAAAGTGGTAGAGAATCAAAAGTTCTTTCCAACGAAATCAAGAAAAAGGGGCTGGCCCCTTAAATTAGGGGCCAAGACACTCGTAAACTCTATTACAAATAACTTAAAAATGATAAAGATTTTGTAATGCATTATAGAAGCAAAGTTGTTGATCGTAACAATATCTATCAGAAAAAATCATTGCCACGCCCATTTATGACGTAATAAGGGTTTTTTAGGGGCCAAAGTACTTAAACTTTGACACGATATATCTAGTGAAGGAGACATATTTTCTCAAGTATTGTAGAAAAGAAAATGTCTGTATTCATGATTATAATCAATTCCACTTATCAAAACACCCATGTCTGTCCCCATTTAGGGTCTACAGGGCTGGCCCCTAAAATATTTAATCATTTGTATCTCAAAAGTGAACAAAATTTTTAGATAGGTGTAAGAACAAAAAATGTTAGTATTCGTGAGACCTTTCGAATGAACTCAAGAAAAAGGGGCTGGCCCCTAAGATCAGGGGTCAAGACATTCGTAAAGTCTCTTACAAATAACTTGAAAACGATCAAGATTTTGTAATGCATTATAGAAGCAAAGTTGTTCATCGTAACAATAACAGTTTGTAAAAGTCATTGCCACTCCCATTAATGACATAATTAGGGATTTTAGGGAACTAAAATCTTAAATGTTTCATGTGCTGTAGGTATAAAAACCAAAACACTTTGTTAAGCATTGTAAATGATATTGACAATCATATGCCTTATCTGAAAGGGAGGGGTTGAGGGGAAATTTTGAAATTTCATTTATATTTTTTAATAGTACACACTGTATCGTTTAGAAATTGAACGGAAGACCTACTCGTTACTCGTAACGAGATCGTATCTAGTTATTATTTATTATTATTATTATTTTTTTCCAAATTTTGTGCACGCGATTTCTCGGAATCTATTCGACCGATCTCAACCATTTTTTCACAGATGTTAGGGCGTGATCTAAACTTAATACATTTTTCTTAATTTTTTTCGTAGTCACTTCCGGTACCGAATTGTCGGCCATTTTGTAATTTTTGACGACCCATTTTGTGCAGCTATAAACTCGGAAACCATAAGAGATATGAATATCAAATTTTCAGGATAGGTAGATGATAGTTTGGAGTTGTGCAGCATGTAGTTGTTTAATGCCTGTTGCGCCATTTCTTGGAGCTCGCCTGGGCACGAAAATTGGGTACGAATTTTCATTCAAAATTTTCACACGTTTTGATTTATATCTTTTTATCAGTTGATATTTTGTTAAGACATATATAACAAAAGAGGTAGAGAATCAAAAGTTCTTTCCACCAAAATCAAGAAAAAGGGGCTGGCCCCTTTAATTAGGGGCCAAAACACTGGTAAACTCTATTACAAATAACTTAAAAACGATAAAGATTTTCTAATGTATTATAGAAGCAAAGTTGTTGATCGTACCAATATCTATTAGAAAAAATTATTACCACGCCCATTTATTACGTAATTAGGGATTTTTAGGGGCCAAAATACTTAAACTTTGACGCAATATAACTAGAGAAGTAGAAATATTTTGTTAGACATCATAGAAGAAAAAATGTTTGAATTATTGATTTAAATCGATTCCACTTATCAAAACACGAATTTCTGTCCCCATTAAGGATCTAGAGGGCTGGCCCCTAAAATATTCAAACATTTGTATCTCAAAAATGATCAACAATATTAAATAGGTGTAAGAACAAAAATTGTCAGTATTCTTAAGACCTTTTCAAAGAAATCAAGAAAAAGGGGCTGGCCCCTTAAATTAGGGGCCAGAGCACTCTTAAACTCTATTACAAATAACTTAAAAACGATAAAGATTTTGTCATGCTTTATAGAAGCAAAGTTGTTGATCGTACCAATATCTATTAGAAAAAATCATTGCCACGCCCATTTATTACGTTATTAGGAATTTGTATACATTATCTGAAAGTGTGTGTTAGGGAGGGGGGGGGGTATTCTGAAATTATATCGAATATTCATGGTATGATTTAAAACAGAAATCGCAAGGAAGACCTACTCGTTACTCGTAACGAGATCGTATCTAGTTATTATTATTATTATTTTCCAAATTTTGTGCACGCGATTTCTCGGAATCTATTCGACCGATCTCAACCATTTTTTCACAGATGTTAGGGCGTGATCTAAACTTCATACATTTTTCTTAATTTTTTCGTAGTCACTTCCGGTACCGAATTGTCGGCCATTTTGTAATGTTTGACGACCCATTTTGTGCAGCTATAAACTCGGAAACCATAAGAGATATGAATATCAAATTTTCAGGATAGGTAGACGAGAGTTTGGAGTTGTGCAGCATGTAGTTGTTTAATGCTTGTTGCGCCATTTCTTGTAGCTCGCCTGGGCACGAAAATTGGGTACGAATTTTCATTCAAAATTTTCACACGTTTTGATAAATATCTTTTTATCAGTTGATATTTTGTTAAAACATATATAACAAAAGTGGTAGAGAATTAGAATTTCTTTCCAACAAAATCAAGAAAAAGGGGCTGGCCCCTTAAATTAGGGGCCAGGGCACTCGTAAACTCTATTACAAATAACTTAAAAACGATAAAGATTTTGTAATGCATTATAGAAGCAAAGTTGTTGATCGTACCAATATCTATTAGAAAAAAATATTACCACGCCCCTTTATTACGTAATGAGGGATTTTTAGGGGCCAAAGTACTTAAACTTTGACGCAATATATCTAGAAAAGGAGACTTATTTTGTTAGACATCATTGAACAGAAAATGTTTGAATAAATGATTTTAATTGATTCCACTTATCAAAAGACGAATTTCTGTCCCCATTAAGGATCTAGAGGGCTGGCCCCTAAAATATTCAAAGATTTGTATCTCAAAAATGATCAACAATTTTAAATAGATGTAAGAACAAAAAATGTTAGTATTTTTAAGACCTTTTCAAAGAAATCAAGAAAAAGGGGCTGGCCCCTTAAATCAGGGGCAAGGGCACTCTTAAACTTTATTACAAATAACTTAAAAACGATAAAGATTTTGTAATGCATTATAGAAGCAAAGTTGTTGATCGTACCAATATCTATTAGAAAAAATTATTGCCACGCCCATTTATTACGTAATTAGGGATTTTTAGGGGCCAGAGTGCTTAAACTTTGACGCAATATAACTAGAGAAGTAGAAATATTTTGATAGACATCATAGAAGAGAAAATGTTTGAATAAATGATTTAAATCGATTCCACTTATCAAAAGACGAATTTTTGTCCCCATTAAGGATCTAGAGGGCTGGCCCCTAAAATATTCAAAGATATTTTTGATTGAGGGGCTGGCCCCTTAAATTAGGGGCCAGGGCACTCTTAAACTCTATTACAAATAACTTAAAAACGATAAAGATTTTGTAATGCATTATAGAAGCAAAGTTGTTGATAGCAGCAATATCTGTTTGTAAAACTCATTTCCAAACCCATTGATGACGTAATTAGAGAATTTGGGGGACTAAAATATTAAATCTTTAATATGCTGTATGTTAAAAAGCAAAACTCTTTGTTAAGCATTTTAAAGGATATTGACAATCGTATACATTATCTAAAAGGAGGTGGTTGAGGGAGAATTCTGAAATTTCATTGATATTTTAATCGAATCGTTTAAAAAATTAAACGGAAGACCTACTCGTTACTCGTAACGAGATCGTATCTAGTTAATATTCTTCTCAATCTTCGTTATCCAAATTTTTCCCGGACTTGACTTTAAACATAGATAGTTGAGATGAAGTGCACGCAACCCACAATTTTGACTTTGACCCGTTCAGTATCTCAATGTCAATCATTTGCTGAAAAACATCTTTTGACCTAAGAATAGAAGTCCTTAAACATACAGACTTTAAACCTGTATAATAGTTAGAGGGAAACAGCTTTAGGCTAGCTTTTTCTCACCAATTGTTTGACATTTACCCTATATTTTAATTTCAAAGATAAAATATAAAAAAAAACAACTTTATAATGAACAATAATATTACACGAGATGTACTGTCCCTTAATTCTTGACCATTTTCTTATTTCAAGGTCACATAAAGGGGGAAAAGTCAAATTTTTCCCAGAAAATAACTTTATATAATACTATCTAAAACATTGATAGATAGTACAAAGAAAAAAACCTGAAATCTTCCAAAATAATTAAACTCATATATATTAGGCCAATCATTGTCTGTAAAAATTGTCCAAGTCATGACATAAAAATCCCTTAAGACAAAGAATTCAAACATGTACCATATAAATAGATTAAATAAAACATAGCTTAACTCGACCAAAACCCTACCAAAAATATTTTACCCTAACTTATTTCTCAAATATTCAAGATCAAATGAACAAAAAATATTCTTGGAATTAACCTGAACATCCCAATATGACATTTTAGACTGGTTAACAAAATACTTTTAATCAATTAAATATGACATTTCACAAAGCAGCTTTGAAGGGCAAACAGGTAGTTTTTTTGGTAAAGAAACACACACATAAAAACCCCACACAATACTTACTAAGCTTTATGCTGCGTAACAATTTCCTTTGTAAACATCGTTAAATCATTTACAATTTATTTAATGATTCTTTGGAATGTTTAGATTGTCCCGACATGATGATGTACAACAAAAGCATCTCAAGCTGCGTGCCCTGTCGCTGTAACCCCAACAATACATTGTCCTGTAACCAGACCACGGGGGCGTGTATCTGTAAGACGGGGTTTGATGGACCATCATGTGACTGTGTGACGGCACAACACAGCTGTAACCACACGGTATCTTACTGCTCATTTCACGGGGCCACTCCCGTCTGTGTTTGTCGACCAGGATTCTATGGAAAACAATTAGGCTGTTTTGGTAAGAATTTTATGAAGATGCAGAAATATCTGGTCCAGTTGTAATAAAAGTCAAATTGCTTGATAAATGTAAACTCACTTTTACACCATTGTGGTATCAATGGTTATTAAAAGAAGATGGGTGAATAAGGTGTGTAAACTGCCTTTATGAGAATAGATAAGATTCTATAAAATTAAAATAGCAACAAATCTCTTTCTAAATTAGTGAAAACAATGTATATTTACCATAACATCGATTTATAACTATTAAATATTTTAAGTATTTAGAATAGGTTGATTTAAACTGGCGTATGCGTGTCAAAACTTTCAAATAGTGTCATTTTTAGAACTTCAATGCCTTTTCTTTTATAGAGTGAGGCTCAGTGAGCAGAGCTCCATGTTTTTGTCATAGTGTTGTATGTGTTCTCTATTAATAATTTTTTTTTACAAAACTAGTCTATATAAGGTTTAAAGGAAATCAAACCGATTTCAATCCACAAAAACGTGGAGAGATGACCCACTATACTTTAAAAATGTCATTTTGTATAGCAACAATTGAACGTTTTAGAATAAAAATTCAAGTCTGTAAATTTGTTGTTGAAGTCGCATATAGCATTTAACAATGGAGTTTGATGTGACTGAAATGGTTCAGTGGTTAGAACACTAGAAATTACGTTACATTATAGAACTAGGGATTTTAGGTTGTGGGTTCGTTACCACCAAAACTTTAATATTTATTTTTTTCCTTATCGTTTGTTAAAATATTCAAATCTTAATATAATTAGAAATAATTCTTTTGTAAACTTGTATTATAACATAATCAAGTATATTTAGATGGAAAAAGTTAAATTTGAAATATACGACTAAACCAAGTGAAGTGATACTATGATCAAACAGCTTTGTGCTTTAAGTGTATAAATATAGGCATTTGCGCTATCTTGTTCCCCCATCTTCTTTATAAAAAGCACCCATTGTAAAAAAAAATATATATAAGCTGCCATATAATACTATGATCAAACAACTTCGTACTTTAAGTGTATAAATATTTTAAAGGATTTCTGACTTTTTCAAACCTACGATCAATATTAAATGTTTGAATTGAACTGAAAACTACAACAAGCTTTTTTATATTGATATTTAACAAATTGATATTCTACAGCTACATAATGTTTTATTGCAGAAAACTTGCGATTTTTAAGAGACACGGGTGTTTTGGAGATGTATCACAACAACCAATGGATGCTAGTATCTACTGGATATAGTTGGGCGGACATCTACACGAAAATTATTTGTAGACAACTTGGATTACCAACGTATGTGTTCTCTATTAATAATTTTTTTTGACAAAACTAGTGTAATTGTTGTGATTGATACAGCTTACCAACAATGCATATTTTTCCTTTCATTATTGAAGAACTTTTTTTTTTTTTGAAATTTACAAGGTATTGATTTCGTTTTTGATTTTAGGAGAACAAACTATCTCATATTACTCACCAAACGTATAAACCAGAGGTTTTATAGTTTTTATCGCGTTTTGTCAGTACTTTCCCAACTTTGTTTTCCAGACCTTTTTTCGTCATTTTACAGCGAATTGATTGTAAACTTTCTGTGTTGCTTCATTATGATGCCATGCAAATAAAATACGAATAATTTTACTTTTAATCAACAGTTAGAGCTAGGGCTAGGGTTAGGGTTAGGTTCAGGGTTAGGGTGAGTGCAGCGCACGAAATGAAAACAAGCCCCTTGCACCAGCGTACCGGTACAGGGGGACGTTGTTATTTTCGATTGTAACTTATTTACGACCGGGTTAAAGTAAGGTTTTAATACTATATTTACATTTACCATAATTTTGACATTAAAGTGTGTGGAAAGTAGAAGTTATTATATAATTCAACATCTCGCAGGATGACAATTACAATGTATTTAAATAATAACAATTTTAGTACAATAAAGGAAAGTTTTAATCAAGATATATAATGTATGTATGACACTCTAGGTTTATTTAAGATACATATAATGTAAAGAGTATATAGGTATATGCATTTGTGGCTGGCTTGTAAATTCTTAGGTTAAGACTTTATGTATGCAGGATGAGCCGTTACAGAGTGAAGTGAAAGTTTCCAGTATTTATGAAAATTAAATTAGAATCATTTTCAAATTTGTAGATTTTACGTTGCTCATGAATCAAAGACTCGATATTCTACGGGCATGCTGTACTCGGACTTTTCCTCAAAGTCAAGGATAACATCTGTTGATTGTACAGGAAATGAAGCAGAACTTTCACAGTGCGATTTCAGCACTTCTTCCTACATTTCATCGTATGCAAAGTTTCCAATTATTGAGTGCAGATCTGGTAAATTTTGACACATGTAATGAAGTTCTATCTCCCTCTCATATATATATATATATATATATATATATATATATATATATATATATATATATATATATATATATATATATATTCAAAATAAGGAACAAACATTACAATGACTCTCAAATTGACACATACCTGCCCGTAGTGAATACTTTATTTGAGCTCCACCTCCGTCCCGGCCGGAACTTGAACTTACGACCTCTGGAACCCACTCTCCTAGCAGTGAGCGGCCAGCTCGCTAACCACTCGGTCATCTAGGCAAGTCAAAAATGTTGCTTTTGATGATGAACGGAATCTAGAGCGCTGGTTGCTCACTACACGGTCTTTTGAGATACAGGTGGAGTACAGTTAAATGACAATTTGATTCCGATCCTTTCAAATTGTGGTTTAACTGTATTCCATCTGTATCTTAAAATAAAAATTATTGATAAAACAATTGAATTAAAAGTCACAGATATTAACATAAATAGGTGTTTTGCTTGAATGATGAGAGACATATTTTTAATAGTTCATATATAAAACTACTAGTAAATAAGCAAAATATTTCTATCCTTAAACCCCTTCAAAATATTACACATTGAACATACAATATAATGACTTTCATTTTGATACCTTACGTAGATTGCCCAAAGTTTCGCTTTGGACCCACATGCGAGCTATCCGACTGCAACCAGCAGAGGTCGTCTGACTGTAATAAAACTACAGGACAATGTTACTGTTTGCAAGGTTATTCAGGTGAAACTTGCGATTGTGAAGATGGAGTTCATTATTGCAACTCTACGTTTGCTTTTTGTGGAGAACCAACAGCAACATGTTACTGCAGGGAGCAATACAATAGACAAAACCTTACTTGCCAAGGTACAGCTAATTGAATCATGTAGTTGTTTATTATATTTCTGGTATTATTTTTTGATCATTTTCCATAAGATGATGACAGACAAGCACATTTCATCGATTTACAGTCAAGTCGTACACAGACCAACTCGTATACAGGTCAACTCGTATACAAAATTTTCCGCATAAAAAAACGAAAGTCAACTCGTATACATAAATTTCTGCATAAAAAACTAAAAGTCAACTCGTATACAAAAAATATTGCATATAAAATAGGTGGTAAAAAAGAAATTCATATGTGACTTTTATATTCAGTTTTCACTCATTATATGAATAAACAAATTTTTAACTTATAAATCAATGGTATATTACTTACAGTTCGTCGACAGGAAACACACAGGTGTTGTACCATGTTGAAAGAAATTTGGGAAAGGATATATAAAAGCGGAAAGTTGAATATATTTTTTTCAAACAAAATAATGAGGAGTATCTTAATTAATTAGCCTTTGAGAAGTCATCCGTTTGGAGAAGCAAGAAACACCGCGCTTGTTGTTTTAACAATTATTGTTTTGATGTGTAGAAATAATTAGCAAATAATAATGATCGGATTGACACAATTAATTATCGTTAATTTTTTGGTTGTAATTTCACATCGTTACCGAGTTTAATGATAATGCACAATTATACATGTATGAATTTTGCAATCTTTGTAATAGTTGATAACATCCATTTTATTCTTATATGTCGTTGAATTTCGATTTTGTTGTATACGAGTTGACTTTCGGTTAGGTATACGGGAATTTTTTTTGTATACGAGTTGACTTTCGCTTTTTTATGCGGAAATTTTGTATACGAGTTGACCTGTATACGAGTTGGTCTGTGTACGACTTGACCGGACACCATTTCATCGTATAAATATAAGTTATGTTTGTCTGTCAGACATTTACAGGAGAAAGCACAATATTTTGTATATCAATCAATCACAAAGAAAATAATTTTGTCAAAAATACACTTACAAAGAATATAAGTCACTTTTGACTGTTATACATTAACAAAGAACAAAAGTCATTTAGGATATCATACCTTTACAAAAAGAACACGTCTTATTCGTGTTTCTAACATATGCTAAGAGTAATACAGTCATTTGTTTTATGCAATTACGAAAAAGCACGATAAGTTTGTCAATCATGCATTATCCATCATGCAAAATAGAAGTTATTTTGTGTGTAATACATTTACAAAAAATACATTTTTTGTCTATATAATCATTCGTCATTAAAAAAAAATAAGAAATGTATTCATGAAAAATTTCATCTTAAAGGAATTCTCTTTAATTAAATCATCTTTTACAGATTCGCTTAAATTTTATCACAATGAAACTGGAACCGAAGGACTTCTTCTACTCTACAGGAATAGGACTTGGAACACGTTTTGTGATGATTTCTTCAGCTCTGTGGATGCGATTGTAGCTTGTAGACAGCTCCATCTACCATCGTAAGACAAATGTGCAACTGCATCCTATGTGCATTCCAGTTTTTCACGCTATGCAAGCAAATATTCTAAATGGATTCAGTAAATTCGTTGGAATTTAACAATATTCCCTAGCGACTTTCAATCCCAATTTCATAAAGCTATTCTAAAAATGCCCGAAGGATTATGTTTACTCAGAGGTGCAAAAAGTCCACTATTAAGAACAAAAACTACCAATTGGACAATGAAGTCCTACTCTAGAAGTGTTATTCTTCACTTTCAAATAACTAGATGTCTGACCAACTTTTTTATGCTAGTGGTCTCTGAACGTTCATTAAAAAGGTGCAGTTTATTCCCAAATTTTAACCACGAGCTTCTTTTTCCTAAAATTGTTACAAATTGTTAAAAGTTTAAAGGAAAACAGTAAAATATGGACAACTTTACTATTTATACATTTCATTCATTTTTTTTTTACATTAAATTTGTTTCGAATTTCCTCGATCAGTTTTCTAGCATCAACAAAATTTTGATCGAATTTAACTAAATACCGACTAATAATAACTCAAAATTATCAGCTGTCAGAAACTACTAATACTGTCTTTATTTTGTTGGTATTTATATGATTCAAGGGCAATGATACATTTTTGAAGATACGCTGTTGTGATTTGCTTTCGTGCATTATTTTAAAAAGATCATTTCCTATTGCATGTTTGACAGTTATCTGAAATAAGAGATAATACAAACATAACGTATGTAAAATAAATGACAAAAACATAAAATCTCAACTTTTGCGAATATTTTGGTAGAAAAATAAACCAATAGAAAAGAAAAAAAAATTATTTTGAATTTACTCAAAATTTTTTATCGACTAGGTTCATTTGCAACTAAAAAGCAAACATTTTAACTAGTTTTAACTAACGATTATCGTAACTTATCTACCTTTATTAAGATTAGACTAAGATTAAGATTAAGATTTACTTCATTATAATTTTCAGGAAAACTGTGGAGTCATTTGAATTCGTGGGGGCAAATTTTTGTGGATTTAGGTTTTTTTTGCTTATTTGTGGGGATGTAATTTCGTGGATGTGTCGGTTTGTACTTTTAGTAAGATAATTAATTCTTTCAGAGGATGTAAATTCGTGTGGGAGCACTACCCACGAATACCACGAAAATTGAGCCACTACGAATTCTAATGATTTAGCAGCAATGCGTTTACCTTTAATTTATTACTGGCTGCAAAGCTTATTTAAAGAATAAGCGAGGTTTACACTAGTTTCGTTTATAACCTATTCTAAGAACAATGATTTGCCTTATTTCATGGCATTTTTGCCT
Source organism: Magallana angulata (assembly GCF_025612915.1). NCBI lineage: Eukaryota > Metazoa > Mollusca > Bivalvia > Ostreida > Ostreidae > Magallana > Magallana angulata. Next base: position 48,726,398 of record NC_069111.1, read on the forward strand.
ATAATAATGTTTTTGGCTTACCCGAGGTTCAGGCTTAACTGAGCTTTTCTGATAAAAATTTGTCTGTTGTCTGTCATCGTCGTTTTTGTCGTAAACTTTTCACATGTAATCTTCTTCTCCAGAACCAATGGGTCAATTTCAACGAAATTAATCACATGGTATATTTGGTGAAGGGACTAATTTATACAAAGGAATTTATACATAGAAAAAAATCTTTAAAAACTGTCATCTCAAAAACCGATTAGCCGAAAAATCTGTAATTTTCGTGGAAGAATTTTCAGGTGATGTAGATTCTAGTATGTTCAAATCACTATCCCTGAGTGTAGGATGGGGCTACAGTGCAGGTCAAATTTTGACAAAGAAATATAGAGAGAGAAGTTTTTTCTCACAAGCCATTACGTGGAGAAAATTTCAAGTTTTTCATAAACAAAATATCCTCATCCACTAAAGTGTCTAGATTTTTTGTATTTGATATCTAAAGACGGCCAAGAAATTTCGTAATCAATTTTGTTTATAGTTGCTGAGTTGAGCAACATGACTCCCAGCTGGGTCTCTTGTAATTAATGAGTATTTTATTCTAGGCGGTATGTCACCTTAAGGGCAGTTTCAGACTCGCAACGTGTGGATTCTTCAGTAGCTATCATCTACAACACAGATTGTAACGGAACAGAAACCAGTTTATCTGAATGCAGACTAAGTAGTTATGGCGGATACTGTTCTCACAGTGAAGACATTTACATTCAATGTTTCCCAAGTATGCTATTTATTTAGAACATGGAAACCGTTAAGTTTTCAATGAAAATTACGTACTCAAACGTATTGGTTATAAAAACTCACAGAGCACCGATAATAAATAATTGAAAAGCAAAAATTATTTGCCACCTCCATCAAAAAGAAAAACCCAAACAATATAAAAAGAAATCGTCTTTTGAGTCTATAGATTTTAGAATTAATTAGCTGTATTTAATTGTATAATCTGCAAAAATACATATATACAGTAAATATATTTCAGTTCATTAGGTGTACAAATTTTTTATATGACAAATGAAAATGCAGTCGCTCGCACCGGAAGTAGTGTTTGACCATGCACTTTTTAGATTATTATATTCTCAAGGTTAAATACATATTTACAGCCTTGAAAATTCGTATTTTTGACGACGTTTATCGGTTTTTTCTCAGATGTTTCCCCTCCTAGTAAACAACAGACACTAAATCAACAATGTTCAGACATTGATCGAACATTTGTAAAAATTATATATTCAAAGTAGTTCTGCTATTTCTTATTTTGGTAAGCAGCTCCTACTTAATAAAATACACAATTTTTTTAAACGGGGAACAAATCTGCTAATTATAGAAATATAAAATTTTACTAATTTAATATACACATACAAGATGAAATTATAATTTCAAGCTTTAGCTTGTGTCTCCATGTTCAATTAAGAAAACAAAAGTATACAAAAAACATTTTGATTATTCATCTATTCTTTCCAATATTGCTTAAAATTAATAGAGCAAAATCAATATTGCTTCGAATCATTAATTTAAATGACTTTGATATATCGATGCAAAAAAGTTATGGCTGTTCATATGGTCAAACCTTGATAATTTGAATGCCCATTTTCCACACGTTATCATTACAGATTGTCCAAACTTTACTTTTGGACCAAACTGTGAAAACCCTTGCACGTGTAACAAGACTACCAGTATGTCGTGTGATGAAGATACCGGGCAGTGTTATTGCAAAGCAGGGTTTTTCGGTGAACTATGCTCCTGTAAAAACGGTGTGCATACTTGTAACGAGACGATATCGTTCTGTGACACGAGTTATAACGGGACGGCAATCTGCCTGTGCAAGCCTGGCTACTCGGAGTCCGAATACCAGAAAGAGGGATGTTTAAGTAAGAATTTATGTAACAGATAAATAGATAGGTAGATAGATGGATAGGTGGGAGGTACACAATAAACTTGTTTTTATAACTGGATGCTAAAATATTTGGAAAATCTAAGGGTTGTCTTGTAACCTGATGTTATACACCCGATTTTTGTTTTTTCCCCATCTCAGAAAAACTAAAGAATTTAGACATTTTACCATTCAAATGATATTCTAAATCTACATTTATTCTAAATAAAAAATTAAGTGACTATTTTATTTAAAAATGTTGCAACAATCTATTCTAATAAATCGAGGAAGTTTAAATCATGGTTTGGATTGTTATAAGTTCTGTGTCATTAAAATTTGTTCAAAGCACATATGATATTTATAAAAAGAATTATGAATGACATAACGTTCGATATTTTTTGTTTCGTTATTGAATAAGGCTCAAACAGAAATTGAATTAGAGCAAACCTAAGGAAAATCGGACTTACTTATGCAGCTTTTGTTTTTAGCTTAAATATTTTAAGCAGTACTATAACATCAAAAGTCAAGCATTTATATGTTTATCAATATAATTTTTCATATTTTCTATTTCTTTTGTCTCATTAAATCAATAAGACAATTGTATGGCAAGCAATACAAAAATATTAAAAAATGCTTAAAAATGATAAAAGACGTCTTATCTCAATGTATATATATATATATATATATATATATATATATATATATATATATATATATATATATATATATATATATATATATATATATATATATATATATATATATATAGGGGAGATTACTCTTTAAAACATTTCATAGTGCAAAATTACTGGCTTTTTATATGTTGTCAGTCTTGTGAATTTAGTTAATTTCACTTTTGTTGTTATCTATACATATTTAACTAATTTAAAAAGATTCAACGTTGTTTAATGTCCCTTCATTATCCATTATAAACCTTTAAAATAACATTAACGTTTCTAGGTGACGTTTACAAAACACACACACACACACACACACACACACACACACACACACACACACACACACACACACACACATATATATATATGGTGATTTATGTATTCTATTCTAATTTGTTGTAAAGTACAGTTGTTTCATTCTGTTTTCTTCTACAGAGGAGCATTTCCGTCTAAAGAAAACAGAGTATCCAGATGATGCTCTCGTTGCTCTGTATCAGTCTGGGGTTTGGATGGGAATATGTATAGATGGAATTTCGGCAGATACTGCTCGGGTTGTTTGTCGACATTTCGGACTCCCTGAGTATGAATTTTATAACAAATTATTTATTCTAGAGTTTTAAGAAAATAATTGAACGAAGAAATGGGCCGAGCATAATACGAGATTATCCCCATTATCGACAGTAATTCGTAATTACGATAAGGGAGTTTTTATACAAGAAAATAATGCTTTTAATGTTTAGCTTATTTACTCACAATTTCGGAATCCGATCTTCAAAGATAAATGTCACTTTAATTAAAGAAAAGAAAAGGAAAATCAAGCTTAATATATGGACCAGCTTTTGATGCTCGACGTACAATGTATGTAAACCAATGGCCCCACAAAAATTCATTCTAGACTAAATTGTTAATCTGTACACATTGGATGGTGATTCCCCTCATTACTTCTTCTATGCAAAGCTTGCTTTGACAGGTTTTAACCGTTTTAAATCATCTCATGACTATTTCTCGAAGTGGGAATAAGCAATGCTTCCCAATATTCATTTCATATGAAATAAATATCTAAGTTATGTGTTAAAGAGTTTTTAAAGGTTTCAGAAATAAATATAAAATAAAACATTAACAGTTCTAAAAACAAGACCCTTATAAAATGCGCACAACAGTAGTAATAGCCCTCGTCTTTAAGTTGTTTTGATCATAGAGCCTACAGTCAATGCTTTGTTTATTTAGAGGGATCCATTTGTGATGTTTGGTTTGAAAAATTCAGGTCTGAAATAGAACTCACGAAGATGACAAACAATATATGAGAAAAATTGATATTTGAACTGACCAAAAGTATACATGAATATATTAAGGTTTTAAACAATGAATATCAACTGAAAGGCTGTACCGAACAGCAATGCTTATATTAAGGTAAAAAATAAACAAAACTTTAAAAATTTAAATTTCTGCATGTAATATATGTGTTGTCGACATATTTAATGTTCAATTTATTTATATTATAGGTAGTTTCATCACTTTTCTTATGTTTTCCAAAAAAAAATTACCCATAGTTTCTTAATGTCCCATTTATGGTTTATTTTATTAGAGTATTGGAGTTCTCCTTCTCTCGAGAACTGTTTTAAAAGAATATGGTTTTATCTAAGGTTTAAGATGATGGTCACTCCTAACACCCTCTCAGTAATACCTATCAACATTATAGGTTGGACCGGATTATTGTTACGAATTACTTTAAATCAACTTTGTAAAATATTTACTTTTGCTATGTATATTGATAATCATATTATAGCTGGAACTTTTGTCTGAAACAAGATCAATTTTCTCCCTTCAGAGATTATGCGCAGCTCAGCAGAAATACTGAAAGTGATAATACCTATTCGAAAAAGTTTGAAATAGTATGCAATGGAACAGAAAAAAGTCTTGATGATTGTTCACGCCAAACAACAAATAATTATTGTTATGGTGAATCTGCAGTATTTGTTTGTCCAAAAGGTAAAGTCAGAATGTTTTATAAAATACTGGAAACATGTAAAAATATTTTATGATTTTTAAAAAATAGATAACTAGGAATATGACACTATAAGAGCAATCCTGAAAAGCATGCTTTCGATTTTGTCCTGGCGTATTTTTGTCGTCGTTTATCCAAAATGAATAATAAAATATAAGTAAGGAAAAAACGACTTCCTCAATCAGTGATTATCAGAAACTTTTTAGCAAGGTTGGATTTCCTTAAGAAATGAATATAATTTCTTCCTATGTTTTGTGATCAAAATTGTACCATGACCTTTGGCCGTTAACGCCAAACGGTTTATAAAAATCGTAACCGGACGAGGTTAGATTATCCAAGTAAATGTAAGTAAGAAATTAAAGTTATTTCCTATAGTCTTTTTTTCTTGACTTTGTTCAGAAAATTTCAGAATTAGAAATAATCGTTGCAAAATTAAAATGTGCCTTTAACTGACTTAAATTTGTTTTGCTGACGCTTTTTATTGTGACGTAACCAAGTTATTTTATACAATATAGAAGAATATCTTCAGCCAATTAAATATGGCGCTGCGAAAAAAAGTTGAAGTGTAAATCAGACATTTTACATTCTGTCTTTTATTTCACAGACCGCCTCATTAGATTGGTGTCCATACAAAAAACAACATCAGGTTCCTCAGGCTTGGTGGAAATTAATTACAGAGGAACTTGGAATAATCTATGTCCATACAATTTTGGGATTGACGAAGCAAAGGTGGCTTGTCGTGAACTTGGTTTACCAACGTAGGTATTTCTGATGAGTTTTAATTTTTACACTGGAGTCAAAAAATACTTAGTGTTGTATATCACTATTAATAGTATTGTTCTTCTTATCACCATGTTGAAATAGTAAATCTATCAAAAAGTGTATACTTTGGCAGAGCAAATTAAAAAAACATTTTAATATAATTTAATGAAAGTTTGTACAAAAAAGTGTCTTATTTTCTGCAACGTTCGTAATTGACAGTGTAACGATAATAATATCTCACAAGTTCGACATTTTGATCAACAATCACTTGAACATGTTTGCTCATCATTTTTAACTATATGTATAAGCGTTCGTACAATCTTTGCTTTGATGTAATACTTAATCAAAACATTTGAAGAATGACTTCATTAAAATGCGTAAAACTAAACTTGAAATTTAAAGTTTTATTTTTAACTAGTATTATGAAACAATTTACTTCAAGTTTTTTTCTTTGACAAATATTACACACAACGCAACTCATCATTTGTTACAGAAAGCACGTTTTAGAAACAACGACGAGTCAGTCACTATCAGACGAGGTATATCCTTCTTATCTTTCGTGTACCGGGAATGAAGAAAATCTAAGGGACTGCAGACAGAGAGGAAGTTGTAGCATTTATTACTTCCGGAGTTCAGTTGTTAAACTCACATGTAATTCCGGTGAGTGGTTCAGATGTTTCAATCTTTCAAACAAAGCATATGTAGTTACTATTTCTTGAAAATGGAAGTGACGATTATTGCAATATTTGGTCTTTTAATTTAATTAATATTCGGTCTTGCACGATTATTAAATCAAAAGTAATAAGTAAAAAATAACATGTATCTAAAGGCGGAAAAATATATTCAACAATTATAAAATAAAAAATTATGCGTAAATACATGCACTTTAGCTTTTGTTTCATAAGTTTGATCACTAGAATTAGAATTATACAAAGGATTCTACCAAAAAAATTAATATAATAAGAACTACTTCTTGTAAATAAACATTTGAAGATATATCATAAAAATGCATGAAACACTTTTTTGAGGGGAATATATTAGATGTTAAAGTGAATAAAAAAGAAACATAGATAAACCTGGGTGTAGCTGCTAAAACTGACTTTCGTTGCGTGTCTTTCATGTCTTTTTCTTAAAATGTTTAATTACCCCTGGACTTGCGAATATATTTATTAAATGCAAACATAATCAGAATAGAAAATGAAATCTTTTATTTTGTTTGTTACATAGTGTGAAACTCATAAATTATGTTTCTGTAGAAATTGCTTTTTTAAATGTAAATTATCTATGGCAGACATAAGAATCAGGCAGTTGTTCATTCAATGACTCTTAAAGAGTACCGTGTTGCAGAAATCACACTTTCTTTTAATTTGATTTTACGAGCATAAAGTTATATGATTGTTTCGATTAATCTGTTGTAGCTTGTCCATCTATGAAATTCGGTGAAAACTGCAACCGTGACTGTCCATGTGACACCGAATCTACAAGTTCCTGTGATATGAATACGGGAGAATGTGTGTGTAAACCTGGATTCTCGGGGCATACCTGCAACTGTGCTAGTGGTTCACATAGCTGCAATACGACCGTCTCTGATTGTTATTATGAATCGAACCAAATACACTGTATCTGTAAGGCGGGATACACGAACTACGAACATGGATGCGAAGGTATCTTTCTTTTGTAAAAAAAACAAAATTTCCTCTTTCATAGAGAGGAGAATAACCATAAGAGAAAACAGAAAACAAAATGCAAATGAATCACTAGCATTTACTTATTGACCTAGATGATTTAAAAACTTAATTGACTACATTTGTTGCATCACTTTTAGCGAAAAGGGTGTATCAGATAAGGGCAAGTAAAAATCGACACACGCGTAATTAGCACAAGAGTTTTACCGGGAACTAAAAAAACTTCGCTATATCCGAGAATTCGCTATAACCGTGTTTGTACTAAACGAGTTTTACTGTATAGACAAAACGCCTGGTTAAACTACATGTAGACGTTCATAACTTTTTTATCTTATACCGTCCACCTTTGATGATGCAATTGCAAGTAAGCTAATATCACAAAAGTAATGATATTTCAAGGGACAAACAAAGACCGATAGCGTATCTGCAGCTAAAAGTCAAAACTGTTTAAATCTAATAAAAAGAATTAACAAAATAATGAATAGCTTTGTTATGTCTGAGTCGCTTTCATCCGAAAATGTCAAATTCGGTTGTCAGAATGGAAGAAACATGTATAAGACATGTACATTGACTTATATAATATATACTTGTGATTATATTTTTTAGATAACGTGCGAATAGATACTACAGATTTAGTAGAAATATTTGAACAAAAGTGGAGAAAAGTATGCAGTAGAACGAGTTGGAACCCCGGAAATTCGTTGGTGGTGTGTCGTCAGCTTAACCTTAGCACGTGTGTATATAATTGTTTGAAGTTTTCATAATTTTTTTTTGCGATGTGAAAATAATGAGAAATAGTGAAAAAAATGTTTCCTTTGGTTATTCACAGAGGTATGAAGACAGCTATCAAAGCAGAATAATGTATAACTCCGTTAGCGGGTTGTGTAAATGCTACCTTCATTGCCCTCGTGAAATTATAATTATTTAATCTTTTCTCTTTAAAAGTGAAACTATGTAAACTTTAATTGTCGACCTTGACGTTAAAGAGTAATAAGCAATTCTTTTCTTACAAAAAATTCCTGCTATGAATGTAGCTTTATTTTCTTTAAAAAACAATCATCCCATATGTATTATTAAACGATCATGAACGATGTAAAATTTAAAAACTGTCTTCTTGAACCAAAATTGACATTTGATCAGCTTCACGATGCTTTTGAAAGCAGTCTCCTTGGTGGAATGCGTTTATACATAACAGACAGTTTGTTGTTCTCGCTCTTATAGATTCTTTTTTTGTCTGTGTCAATGTTTAATGTTTTAGGAAATGCAGGAAGAATGCGTAGTAAATATAGATTTTAAAAAGACAAAGAATTTAAATTATTGAATGTGACTGGTTTCACTAACCAACATCCTCGTCTAATATTTGTATTAATATTTCTCAGCACCTTTTGTTCTATTTCGATTCAACATTTTCTTTTAAACATTGCTGTTGTCTTTTTAAAAAGCGAACCCAGTAAAAATAGTGAATAACACACAATGTGAACGATGTCAATTTCTTTGACGTTAAACATGCTTTATTGTACTAAATTTTTGATGAATAATGCTTTTTAGCTCACTTGAGCCATAGGCTCAAGTGAGTTTTTCTGATCACAATTTGGTCGTTGTCGTCGTTGTCGTCGTCGTCGTCGTTGTTGTAAACTTTTAACATTTTCATCTTCTCAACAACCACTTGGCAGATTTCAACTAAATCTGGCACAAAGCACAACTAGGTGAAGGGAATTCAAGTTTGTTCAAATGAAGGGCCACGCCCTCTTAAAGGGAGATAATTGAGAATTATTGAAAATTTGTTGGTATTTTTCAAAAACCTTCTTCTGAAAAACTATTCGGCCTGAAAAGCTTAAACTTGTGTGGAGGCATCCTCAGGTAGTGTAGATTCAAGTTTGTTCAAATCATGGTCCCCGGGTGTAGGGAGGGGCCACAAGAGGGGGATCAAGTTTTACATAGAAATATATGGAGACAATCTTTAAAAATCTTCTTCTCAAAACTATCAGGCCACAAAAGCTCAAATTAAAATAGGAGCATCCTCAGATAGTGTAGATTCAAGTTTGTTCAAATCATGGTCCCTGGGGGTAGGGTGGGGCCACAACAGGGGGATCAAGTTTAACATAGGAATAAATGGAGACAATCTTTAAAAATCTTCTTCTCAAAATTATCAGGCCAGAAAAGCTCAAATTAAAATGGCAGCATCCTCAGATAGTGTAGATTCAAGTTTGTTCAAATCATGGTCCCTGGGGGTAGGGTGGGGCCACAATAGGGGGATCAAGTTTAACATAGGAATAAATGGAGAAAATCTTTAATTTTTTTTCCTCAAAAACTATTAGGCCAGGAAAGCTCAAATTAAAGTAAAAGCATCCTCAGGTTGTGTAGATTCAAGTTTGTTCAAATCATGGTCCCCGGGGGTAGGGTGGGGCCACAATTGGGGGATCAAGTTTTACATAGGAATATATAGAGAAAATTTTTAAAAATCTTCTTTTCAAAAACTATTTGGCCAAGAAAGCTCAAATTGGCATGTAACCATCCTCAGATAATGTAAATTCAAGTTTGTTCAAATCATGGTCCCTGGGGGTAGGTCGGAGCCACAATGGGGGATAAATTTTTATATATAGAGAAAATCTTTAAGAATATTCTTCTCAAAACTATTAGGCCAGGAAAGCCTTAATTTGAGTGGAAGCATCCCCAGATCGTATAAATTGAAGTTTACCTAAATAATAGTCCAGGGGTAGGGTGAGGCCACAATTGGGGATGAATTTTTACATAGGTATATATAGAGAAAATCTTTTAAAAATCTTATTTTTAAAGACTATTTGGCCAGAAAAGCTTAAACTTGTGTAGAGGCATCCTCGGGTAGTGTAAATTCAAGTTTGCAAAATCACAGTCCCTAGTGGTAGGGCGGAGTCGTGATGGCGGTTTGAATTTTTACATACGTTTATATAGAGAAAATCTTTAAAAATATTCTGGGAAAGTTTTCGGTCCAAAACTCAGTACTTAGTGTGAAAGCACAGGTTATGCAGATTTAAGTTTGATGAAACCATGATTCCCTAGAAAAAAGTGGGGCCACGAAATGGGGGCGGGGTACATAGGAATAGAGAAAAATCTTCTTACAGGTACAACAGCAAAATGGGCTTGGTATTTACCAAAAAAAGAGGTGGATAAAAATTGGCAGATTTTCAACTTTTTTTAGCAAGATCTACAGTAACTATACTTAGTTGTCAAGATATTTTGATACTGTAATGCTAATTTGATCAGAATTAAGGCAATAGTTGCTCAGGTGAGCGATGTGGCCCCTGGGCCTCTGGTTTGATTTTGTTGAAGAATGTTTTAACTTTAAACAGAGAGGTAATCTATACAGAATCGGTATATGACAGCGTACTTCATTCATCAACATCAATCACGTGCAATGGAACCGAGAAGACCTGGCAGGAATGCCAAGCACAATTATCCTCTTCGTCTTACTGCTCCTATTCTCGCAAACTATTATGTGGAAGTAAGGTTTGATATGAGTTTAGGTGTAAAAAAAAAAAAAGACTGTTTTTTTCTAAAGAACTGAGTAATTTTTTTTGGTTAGACATAGTTTTTTATATGCATCCACACTTTGATTTGTTGAGACTTGATCTTTTATGTGTGGCAATTGTTCAAATTAAGTTATAATGAAAAATTTAGCAAATAGAATAAAAAAAAAGAACTATAACTAAGATATTTACAAGATATTCATATCAAATTCGGGCATCACTAAAATTTTTAATTTTATAATTTGTCATAAACAGTAAGCTTGCTTTTGTAGTTAGAAGCAATTCATAATAACCCTTTTGGTTTTATTTAAGTAATAGTAATAAATATGCAGAACCATACTTGTGCCTTGTGTATCTCAACACCGAGAGATTGACATTTGAAAATGAGTATCAAATTAGATGTCAACAAATTATGTCATAAATTTATAAAGGATATGTAGATATTAAAAATATAAATTAAATGAATATATTAAATGATTTAACTTATCTTGATTCAAACTTGAGATAAAATGAATTACGTAGTCACCAATAACATAAGTTCTTAATACAATAAACATTTTTTCTGTAAATGAAAATTAAACTTTGAATATGTATACCTCTATTCTTTTTTACGTTTCTCTATTATAATCAGAATGTCCCGATTGGAAATATTCAAATGACTGTTCAAAAACCTGCCAGTGTGATAAAAAGACAAGTAAAGGATGCGATCCAATTACTGGAGACTGTTTGTGTCATGACAAATATGGTGGAGCGGATTGTTCTTGCCATACATCAATGATTTCTACCTGTAAAAGCCCATATTCCACTTGTGAATATGACAGATGTAAATGCAATCAAGGGCTATTTAATGTTTCCACTTCTTGCTCAGGTAAATTTTGTATAGATTTGTATATGATGATATTAATAACAACAAACATTAAACGATATCTTTTGGAATTGTCTGTCATCTTCTTTCGTGTGTCATTCGTCCACCATCGAAATATTAATACCTTTTTTACAATGTTAACACTTCTTTCTTACAAAATATATGACTAATTCAGAACACCTAAACTTTAAGCTCTTTTAAAAGCAAAGCATTTGCATTGTTTAGTTTGAAAGAACTTCTAGTTTCATTTATCTGAATTACTTATCAATACTAATGACAAACACAGCTTAAACAGCTAATGCCGTTGTAGGAGAAAGACTTTCAACTCCTTTGTTAAATATGCTTTTAAGCTACATATCTTCTCTTAAATTAATGACTGAAAGCTATTAAATTTTAATTCTGAAATGATTAGTTTTCCACATTATTTCATTATTTTTTTAAAATTCCAATTAGGGTCTTTATCATATTTTTTACTACGTGAAGGAAGATATGAAAGTTATTTATTGATAGTAACCAGAATCCCATTCCTGTATAGAACATGCTCAGACGAACAAAATCTTGTAAATCAAACTGGGTGCTGTCATTTCGAGCTTGATTTCGAGATTTGAACAGGTTAAAAAGGGGCGGTTGTGAGCAGTTTTGACCCTTTCATGGAAAATGTTACATTAAGCATTGATAAACATTATCTAACTGTTTCTGGATTTTGGAAGGAGCAATGGCTTTGCCTTTCTTTTTTCATACAACTGTGCATGAAATAGACTTACTTAGTGAATAGTAGATATAAACATGGGAGACCCTAACTTAAACTATGAACCTGGGGTCTTATGCATACAAATTCTAAGAATTATCTTAAGTTTATGCTTAACTTTCTTATGTATATTCTGAACCAGGCAAGGTGCTTACTTTCCGTTGCATAAAAATTCTAAGCAGCATGCACAGTAATTCTTAGCTGAGCATATCGCAATCTACCTTAGTATATCGTTGCTATGTCAACTAGTTCACTTCCGTTTTAATTTAATGTAAATATTGATTGATTATGGTTTGAAAAAAGAATATGATTCATTAAATGCATTCATGATATGTTTTTATAAAAATCAAGGTTCTCACATTTCAGATTATTTTATTTTCATTAATCTACATTAAAACTATAAATGATAACAGTACATTTTTTTATTTGAGTACTTATAGCCGAATTTTTATCATAGTTTCTTTTAAATTACATCTGTCCGTAAAAAGGGCGAGATTTTAAAATCTGCGAAACGTGCCTGTTGCAATTTTACGCGGATCTATACAGTACAGTACCGCATACCGGTATGTAAATATACAGTACCAATAGGTACATGTACATTTATTATTGTTTTTGAGGACTGTTGTATCATACTGGGCTCGAGCTAGGCTTCGCCATTTTCGCCAATGGCGAATTTTTTTCAAATGTGGCGAAAAGAAATTTGAATGTGGCAAAAGTCCTTTTTTTGTAATAAAATGGTATTATAAATCAGTGTTAAGTTTTTGTTCAGATATTTTTGTATTTGACCTTATGGAGCACTTTAATCAAAGTTATGGCCATGCTCGTGTAAGGGATATGTCCTCCTGCTTAAGAACTTTTCGTATGGTATCTCAATTGACTTAAGAAGGGTATATAACACGTTTCTTACATTTAATAATGTATATAAAAACTAAATAACATCGGTATTTCTTGTGTGTGCCTGATTTAATCGTTTTGATGGGTATTTGCAGTTTTATTTGAAAAAAGAATAGTTGTACAACAGCGATGGTAAAGAATGTGTTCAATAAAATTGAAAAAATAAAAAAATAAAGATTTAACTTGTAAACGTTAAACAGCTAATTTTTGGGATATAATAATCTTTTTCTGTTTTCTTTATTTGTAGACATGGATGACGTGACCTATTTTTGTTCCTTCAATGGTTATAATTGGAAAGATTCATGTGATATGGAAACTACTTCCCGTTTACAACGGCATTCAGTAACATTTTTCTAACTTCTTTTTTTTCTTCTACAAACACATTATCTTAAGTATATGGAAAGTATATGGAGATTGGAATGCGCGTGTCAAAAATGGGATCATGATTTACTTCACGTTGGTTATTGCTAGCACTCTCGAATGCCAGCAACTACGTTAGTCTATATTTCTGGAATACATATACTCGACTTCAGGATAGGGCATTCTGGGAAAACTACTGTCGTTAGACTTCACGATGACAATTTCCTATATATTTGATCCGAATTCTGAAATTTCTCAATTTATTGTCTAAGATATGCATAAAAAACAAAAAACTAAGGTTAGAAAACCTTTATCTTAAGTTATATCGCATTCCTTTTTAAATCCGGCAAGCTCATAACCCCCAAACCCCCCCCCCCCAAAAAAAAAGTTGTGACGGAAAAGCCCGAATGAAACGACATTCAAGCGGGAAAATTTTACGTTGAAGCACAAAAAAAATTCTTATCGGTCAACATGGCTTGAGTCCATCATACGGAAACACCCGAGCAAAAAACGACAATCACGCGTTTAAGTTTCAGCAAAATAACCTAGTTGGTCACGAACCTTCCACTCTGTGTATAAAAATGGCTACAGCGCTAGCTCAACTTTTTTTAAAAGAAAAGCTTGTAAATCTAATGATATGTTTTACGGTGCTACTGATGGGGCGAGCGCAGCTAGCAAGAATTACTCATACCTTGCATCATCGTACTGTTATTTAGTTATCAACTATAAAAATAATTTTGAGAGAGAGAGAGGGGGGAGAGAAGGGGAGAGAGAGAGATAATGAGAGAGAGAATTATAAGATTTCTAAGTTTAAAAAATATCTCACAAAATACATAGATTTGCTTCCAACTAAAACCGTTCTTTACTTTTGGAGAGAATTGATCAGTCTGTCAAAACGTAATTTGTGTTTGATTTTGGGGTACCTTGTTGTTATCTGAAGTTTATTTTTTTTTCCTGGTTCATATTTTTGTTTGTTTGTTATTTTTTGCATTCTAATTGCATACGTTGTATCCTTATCTTTATGTATCTGTATAGATATTTCAACTGTTTATTTTTTCTCTTTGTTATTTTTCATTTAATTCAAATTGACATATTTTTTTTTTATCTTCCCCACTTATATTTACCGAACATGCATGCAAAATAAGCTTTAAATTGGATCGTTATGACATTAAAGTGTGGCTCTTGCTATTATATGTTTAATCTCTCTATCAAAACCAAAAAAAATAAAAAATAAAAACATCATATGAGGCAGGTATCGCAGTCTATACTTAAATTGTTGGTACACGCATTGCAGATGTTTGATCCACCTCTAGTTCATCGCGATAAATATAGCGCGAGAGCACTGTGACATCATCCATTACCTTTTTGTCTTTGTTTACATATCTCGACTCAATACGAAGGTATGAAAGCATGTAACAAATCTCTTGGATCTCCCTAAAGCTTGTACAGAACTCAGAAAGTGTCTTCAAACCTCAGGATACCGTAACTTTCGAGTTAAATGTCAGCCATTTTTGGCAGAGCACTACGAGTGAAAACATAAGAGAGCATTATGGGGCGTAGACAAAAATAATTGTTTGATGAATCTATAGGTTTCGCTCGTTCTTTTTCCCGCGCACACTGGTTCTTAGAGTTCGCTTCGCTCGCTATTAGTTTAAGTTTTGTGGTTTTATTTTTGAATGAATGTGAAACACTTGATTGAATACGACATTTTAGCCTTAAAAAGTGTGCTTTTATAAGATAGGAAACGTCCCTTAAGGTTTAGTTTATTTAAACAAACTAGTCAATTGGATTTAATCAATTGTTACAGTATAGCGCAAATACTATTTTTATGATTTATCTAAATAAAAATAGAAAGGTATCAAAAGCAATCAATAGATTTTCCCTTTTATTATCTATACCATATTATCTATTGATATTTTCCATTATAACAAATTGTAAATGTTAAGCAAAAATTAAAAAAAACTGTATTATGTCATGAATTTTCCTTTTCATACAGGAATCAAGGTATTTCTACAGTTCTTGGAGACCACAGCCCGGAAGCGATGATACAGAGTATGCATACGTTGATGAGAGGCCATATTATTTTTCATCGAGCGAATTCTTCGCTTCACTCAATTTTTCTTTAGGAAGTAAACGTAAGTTAATAATACAAGATATAATGTTGATATGTACCCTTGATCTAAGGCGAAGTTGCAAATCATTTTTTACTGTTATTGTTAAAAGAAGTCACGACTTATAATATTACAATTCAACGGAAGTTTTTAAAAATTTCTTATGAAATCAAAATAAATTGACTCTTCAAAAATATCTGACCAGGCTCCACCGTCACCAAGATTTTCAAATCCCTCAACTCATTCCTCAACTCAAATCTTTTAAAGAAAAGTGCATAAATTTGAGGTCAAACCTCAGATTTGAGGCTGAGTATTGACTTGAGGAAAGTTGGTGACGGCGGGGCCAGTTCTTTTTCAAATATTTTGTAAAAATAACACCACCTCCATAAAACCCAACCACACATCTAACGGTAAAATGGAGGTTAAAAGAATCGGGTGTTTTCGACCCAGTTTGCTCGTAAGTGCGATCGATGAAAAATATCTTTAAACAATTTGTAACTCACCGTAACAACAGCATTAATCTAGTTTTAGTTTTCAAGGTATAATTATTGTATTTTTTTCGTTTTATCACTTTAACTCCGTATTTTTTTGTGTTTTTGTGTTACACTGTTCAATCATTTGCAGAAAGCCAACTGTGTGTTTTCTTTGACTACATCACAACAGGACGAGGTTCCATCGTACTATCCATGAAAGATACATCAATGATAGAATCAACCATTGTCACTTTGTCTACAACAAAGACTGGCTGGACAAACAAACGAACAAATATAAATTCAAGTCTACCAATTGAGCAGGTATACTAAATCAAAAGGCATTGAGTATAAGGATAATTTTTTATAAAAACGATGATGACGATGATGGTAAAATTTTATTTATCTATTTTCTTTGTTTACAATGCGTTAGTGATGGATTTATATTGATCAAATAAATGCGTTTTAGTCAAAGAGTTAAAAAGGCAAACTACAGACTACATTTCTTTGTTATATAAACAATGATCGTGTCATGGTTTTTGTTTACATTAGTTCAATATATCTTTAAAAGCTGTTTTAAGCTGATTTTTCTTTATTCCGTGTTCGTTTTGCACATATAAAAATAATAAGTATATGACACATTTACCTTAGGCCTAACTAAACGTTATTATTTTTAATCACAATGCCCCATAAATGTGCTCAAAGCGTGAATGTAAATAGAGTTAAGTCACATGTGTGGGCTTTGTTATTCATGAAGTCAAAAGACAAAATAAATTCCAAAAGCAAGGTACCCCCTCCACTGGAAGGAGAAGCACTCATTATTTTGCACTTTTTGAATAAGTAAAATATGAGTTCACTGCTGTTCAAATGTCTTTCATGGAAGTGAATGAGTAATAGAACTGTTTTAATTAACCACATTTATTACAAAATGTGGGTATGGTTTAAAATCTATTAGAAATCGATGTTAACAAGATGCCCTGAAATATTAATTGAAGTAATGCGTCCATACCAAGTATGGAAGTAAAAAAATAATTTGAATTTAAAAACTTCAGTGTTTGAAAAAAAGGATAATATATATATATATATATATATATATATATATATATATATATATATATATATATATATATATATATGAAATCTTTAATTTGATTCTTTTGCTAATAATTGGGGGGGGGGGGGGAATTTGGCCTTTAAAAGGATTCATTCTTTTTGTTGACTAATAGAAATACTTTACTAAAGCATTGTACCCATTAAAAGGCAAAAATAATTTTTGTCGAAAACTCATGACCATGCCTCTATGTAATTGAAATTTATTCATAGCTCTGCTAAATGTTTATTAAGAAACCATTTAGAAATGTCGCGTGGAGAGAAGTACAACATTTTGCAATAAAATATTAATAGAAATTTTTTCCCCTAAAGGATCATAGTGAATTTTTTTTTATATGAAAATATGTTAGGAAGCTAGATTAGTTTGATATAAAAGAAGCGATAAAAACACGTTGATCCAGTTATGTTATTTTTTTTATTTTCTCGAACCAAGTCATTTTTTCCTCAAGATTTTTATTGTGAAACTCTATTCTATGGCTGAGATCGCTTTTATGTTTGCTGACTATCTAAATCTTGTTGTAACATTTTTATCGGTTTAAAGGTAAAAACTAGCAAATGTTTCTATTTTATCGAGTATTAAAAGTTGTTTCAATATTACTAAATAGTCAAGTTCTTGTACATTGCATCCTGATAGCAATGTCTTATAGAGTATATTTTTTTCTCAAACTTTTACCAAAGAATCTTTATAGGATAATTATGAAAGAAATCGTTGATTCACTTTATACTCAAATTTGAATAGACGTTTGGGTTGTTTCTTCATGAGAATACAACATATTTAAAGAGGCATGGTCACGATTTCTCTGATTTATTATTTACAATGCTTTAGAAATACATTTCTAATATAACCAAATGAAATTTGAGAGTCACTCGTTAAGTTATAAGCAAGACAGGAGGCTCACAATTCTTTGTCATGTAAACAAGGCTCATTCCCAATTTTTTTTTTACATGGGTTCAATATTCCAGTATTCTTTTTGAAACTGATTGATTTTTCTATGCTCTTATACATCATTATACATTTTAAGTATGCATAAAAAATTCCATTAGTTTAACACATTCATTCTAGGCCTCTACTGGAATTTTTACTTCAACATTCGAAATGTAAACAAATGCTTTGTTCACAATGCAAAGTATTGTTAGCTCTGTTGCTCGCTTATAACACAACAAATTATACTATTTTTCGGCAAATTCATGACCATGTCTCTTTAATTGCTTAACACCATAGTCTATAAAATACACTCAGCATTATTGAAGACGATCATGGTTATCATTTTCAATAATGAGATCGTTACATTTTAGATAATATTTCGACTGGAAGAAAAAACAGCCATTGACCAGATTATTATTACGGACTCAATGTGTGGTAAAAAAAAATTTTCTGCTTTTTGCCTGAGTTTATCAGTAATTGCTAGTTCAATCTTGACCAATTTTCACATTGAAATTTCATATTAGATATTATAAGAATCAAATAAAAACATTATTATTATTAACCGAGTTTTCAAAAGGAAAATCCGGTTATTGAAATGATGAAAATGGCGGGCGGGCGGGCGGCTGCCAAATGGGCACATAATGTACCCTAATGTGCAGATATTTCCTCATACAGTTTTTAAGCTAGGAAACTTTTTTCCCTTGTTGATAATTTTTCATGCCATTCATTCTTTCTGAGATATATATATATATATATATATATATATATATATATATATATATATATATATATTCAAATATCGTGTTAATTGTATTTAAAGATTGTGCAAATTGGACATTCGGCTCGAGTTGTGACGACTGCACTTGTGTACGGTTACACACCGAATTCTGCGATAAAAACAACGGAACATGCCACTGTAAACAAGGCTATATTGGAGAAGCGTGTCAGTGTGAAGACAACGGGGAACCCTGTCCACACTGTAAGCATCTGTTGATATGTCAGATAATATTTAATTAATATAATATTATTTATCAATCTATAGATAATATTAATTATCATTATTAATGTAATATTTAATTGTTTCATTTATATCTTATTGTCTGAATTATTTTAGATATTCGGTTGGTAAATGGAAATACTACATCGATGGGAAGAATTGAAGTTGTCACAAATGGTGTCTGGTCAACTATCTGTGACAGTAATTGGGACCATGATGATGCTACTGTCGTCTGCAAGCAACTTAGACTTGGAAAGTAAGGAATGTACAGTTATTACTAACATTAATACTTTAGTGACCCAAGATTCACATTGTTCATCTGATCAATAATGCTCATCTTTGATTCAATTTATGAGTATGATAAAAAATTATTGATGGAAGTAGAGGTTTTCATTTATTTACTTATCTTTTGATTGGACCCGATACTCCTTGTGAAAATCAGTATGCATGTTAATCAACTGATAATTGAATATATATAGATATATATATATATATATATATATATATATATATATATATATATATATATATATATATATATCCAAATCACAAAAGTATTATTTTCTCAGTGTCCGTTAAAAATATAATAAAAGAAAAAAAGCAACACTAACAGCAAAACATAAGCGCTTTCATTGTAAAAAATCTTCAGCGTTCGACTGTAAAACGTCTGAAGATTTTTCACAGTGAAAGCGCTTATGTTTTGCAGTTATTGTTGCTTTTTTTCTGTTATATATATATATATATATATATATATATATATATATATATATATATATATATATATATATATATATATATACATATTTGTAGTAGCTAATATTGTAGTTATTGTAGTTGCCACGTTCCGATCCGGTGTTTTATATATTCTTTAGTTTTTAGATTAGTGCTAGTTTTGTAGATGTTTTTCTCCTTTCAGAAGTAGTTCTTATTTGTGTCCTGAGGAAGGTACGGGTTGTCCCTAAACTTTGACAATATTTTACTTTTTAAAGCGCTAAGCATAGCTCAGCGCTTTATTGTCGTTAGACTTCTATTTCCGGTGCAAGGAATAACTGCCCTCTATGAGCAGAAATATACATAATTTAAACTGGTAAGAGGTATAGGGAACCAGTTATCTGGGTGACGGAAATGGCCGAGTAGATACGATTGGTTTGCGGGGCTTACGTACATCAGCACGGGATGCTATGCAGTGATGAAAAAATATAGTGCGTATTCAGAAGCTAAAATATAGAAAAATAAAATCGATTTTTGCAAGAAAATGTCAAAAACTGTGATAAATTACTGTTCAAAAGGTATAATTTTTGATTTTAACATATCTTTTTTCAGGCAAGTATCCATATACAAGTCATGTTCAGCTTTAATTCACATCATCTTCAGAAAGTAACATATATTTAAAGAAATCTGGCCTTCGATACTTTAAATTGATATTCATTAAACATAAACCAAAATTTCAATAAGGCTCATTTCCGCCTACGCTTGCACACAGTAAATTTTCTTAGAACCAAGCTAGGTTAGCGCTTTTCAGTACTTTCAGGACTTTGATTTGTTCGTGTCGTTGGTTATTTTTAGTGCTTATATATATATATATATATATATATATATATATATATATATATATATATATATATATATATATATATATATATATTTATCTGTGTGTGTGTGTGTTATATTGTTTGTGAAGTTGATATATTCTTTTCAAAGGTATGGTATTGCTGTCTCAGATGCTGAATTTGGAAGAGGTGTCGGTCCAAACTACATAAGTAAAGTTAATTGCGTAGGAGATGAAACAGATTTACTCACTTGCCCTTTTGAAAAGTTATCGTGTAGTCATGAAAACGATGCAGGGGTTATATGTGGTAGGTTTTTTTTTCTTTCTGTATGATCTATTTCTTTAAAGAACAAATATAAGCTATATACTAAAAAACATAAGTCTTCATTTTACAGTCAACAAATCAAGTAACATTCGATTGGTAGACGGTTCAGACGAAACAGAGGGTCGATTGGAAGTGAAGTTAAATGGACGTGGATCATGGGGCACAGTTTGTGATGATGGATTTGATGAAAGCGATGCAAAAGTCGCTTGTAAAGAGCTTGGATTACCCACGTAAGAATCTACACATAAATGACTGTTTACACTCTGCTTACATAGGAATGTATTCATAATGTTATAATTGTTGTGTCTGGAGAAACTACAAAAAACTGTGTCTACTTATATAAGCAGCTACGCGTCTAATTCGTTTGTATGAATTAACACAACATGTGTCTTATAACGCTACAATGTTTAAAACCCGTGCTTTTTCTCGTAAGAATGTTCACACACTTACCCCTTCTATTGAGAGGGTATTGAAATGGACATCAATGGCGTATGATTGTTTAGAAAAGTGTAAAATTTAATGATAATATATACATCTGTTGATTAATATCTCAGCTGTTCAAAAATCCGATAAGCATTTTTAATCTATATACCAACGAATCAAACTACCGGATATAACCATGTTTATCCGTAAAATTAATATGGACCAAACACCGTAATATGCCAACCCCCCCCCCCCCCCAAACCAATAACCTAATAAACATGGACCTTTAATAAAATTCACACATGCGCTTTTCGATATTTACGTTGGGTTGATTCTTGCCTTAAATGTTTGTTTCTATACTCATTACACCATTATGAGGACAGTTGAACAAAGTTATAGATTTTGAAAATTAATTTGAAGTCATTTTTTATACTCCAGTTTTAGATATTTATGGAGTATTTTTTTGTCTTAAAATATCATTCCAGGGTTAAAACTTTAGTAACATAAAAGCAAGCAACACAGAAATATAGTTTCCTCTTACATGTATGAACCCCCTCCCCCATCATATGTATATGTGTATGGGAAGTCAATAAGAACATTTGGTTAAATCCTATTCAAAGAATTCTCACAAATTATCTGTTATTTTATTTACTTGTAAGTTATCTAGTATCCTAATTAATGTTTTTTGATTAACGACAGTTACTCTTACGATATAAATTATCTTACGAATTTAAATGAACATCCTACGAAAGATATATAAAAAGTCAATTGTTTACAGTGAAATCTTTTCGATGGTTTTTCCAAGTCATTATACAACCAGAAAAGTTTATTGCTTTAATATCTAAACACACTTTTTAAAGACTGTGCTCAAATCTTTCACAAAAAGTGAAAACTGTAGTCATTTTCTGAACTTAGATTTCATAGATATTTTGCTAGGTCACCTGAGCTAAAGGCTGAAGTAAGCTGTTCTGATCAAAATTTGTTCATTGTTTGCAAAGTGTTTCGCAAGTTGAAAAAACTTTTAAAAATATTTTGCTTACACACCTTTTATAGAAGAGAAATTGCAGTGAAAGCCCGCGCTTATTTCGGACGAGGAAGTGGACCGATTCTTATGAGTAACCTTAGATGTAGTGGAACTGAAATGTCAATACATATATGTAGTAAAACAGAACATCCGGGTGGTTGCAGTCATTCTGAGGATGTGGGCATTGTTTGTTCAAACGGTATTTTCATCTTTAATTTAGTTACGATTACATACTTGAGCATGTTTTTGTTTAATAAAGCAATTGAATTTTAATCAGCTGATTCCAAATAGTGCTGATTTGATTTTAAAAGCTTTTTGCAAATCAATGTAGCGTAAACAATCAAACAAGAATAGGAAAACCTCTTTTTGAATGATTCAAATTATTTCCTATTCTATAAATACATTTTAACCGTTGATAAATTTTAGGTAAAAATACTTATAGAATATATTTAACAGATGTCATATTAGTGATTTTTGTTTTATATCCATACGATAGATATAACCAAAATAAACCCTGTATATATCTTAAAGTTTAAATTTACATTCTATTGTGTTTTTTCCATTTAATTATGTAATATTTTAATGCATCTAAATGCAACAAGCTTATCACTGCGTACATATATCAAATTACATGTAATTTTTATAAGTAGTTCTTAAACATTGATTTCTATGCTATTGGTTTAAAAATATATTTTATACATTTTGTTAAAGCACCATTTTCTACAATTATTCAACAATAAAAATGATTTTATTATTTAAAACAAAATTTCAAGATTTAATTTTCATGGATTATATTTTCATGCTCATCTCAACAGTCTATGTGTTAACACGTGTAAATCAGTTCTAGAAAATAGCTGTTCTTGCTTTTACTAATTTACTCCCTCTGTGATCAGCAATTTATACCGATTTATTTTAATAAAAATAATTGATTTCATCAATAAGGGAATGTAAATATAAACATTAAATGATTTTTTTGACGTCGTGGAGTCAATAACTACCGTCAGGTTTGCAGACAAATTATCACAACGCGCTAAAACGCGTTATTCAATTTGTCTGTTCACCTGCCGGCAGTAAATGACACGTCGACGTCAAAAATAAATCATTTAATGCTATAATATATTTCAATTGCTCTTTGAACGACGTTATATAAACTCTAAAAATACAAGAGTTTAATTTACTTAAACAAAATAATCATATAAACATTATCTTCTAGAATGTTCGTCTTTCAAATTTGGAGACCAGTGTGAAAGAAGTTGTGTTTGCGATCAAAGTAAGTCTTTGTCATGCGATAAGGACACAGGAGACTGCATATGCAGGACTGGATGGACAGGTGTAAGGTGCACGTGTGGGAGAGGAACTGAATGTGGAGAAAACTCTTATTGTGATGGTGACGACTGTTTGTGTATTGACGGGTTCTTCACGACAGCCTCCAACTGCTCTGGTAGAATGCTGCATTTATTTCAGTTTAAGTTTCAAAATTACCGGCTGGTTGATAAATTCCAAAGGACTTTGAATTTAGATATTATATTTTGGTCTATTTTAAATCATATTTTTTAAGTGAAAACGTCGATAGAATATTTGTTTGTGTTTATTGTATCTGGACACAAAGCTTTTTCAAAATCTTAAGGAAAATAATATTGTCTAAAAGCACCGCGATTATACATTCTTCTTAAGTTTAGTTTTTATTATTAAAGAAATAAATGTCAAGTTAAAATGTTCACCGGGATATGAACGTGGATGGTCACATGAGAAAATCATGTTTGCTTTATGAATAGACATCTTTAATATAATCGTTTGGCTAGTTTTTAAAGTCTAACACATAAATTTGAACGTTGTTATCATTGCTGTCATTCTAACTGGTACTCGGTAAAAAAAGGTAAAAAGGTAAATCGAAAAACAAAGTATTTTGCTCAATTATACTTTGGGGGCAAAATCGCGTTAGTTATAAAAAGAAACTGTGAGTTATGCTTAGAGTTCTAACAAATTCTCTAAAATTGGACAAAGCACGTCAAACATTGTTATTAAAGTTTTAAAGTACATTTTTGAGTGTTTAAGTGGTGTATTAATACCATATGGTTATAACTGTACGCTGGCTTTTAAGAAGATGGACTTTTAAGTTAAAAATATATCCTTAATTTCGTAAAGATACCAAATTTGAGATGTTGAAAATAGATGATTATTTTAAAAGTTATTATATCAAGAGTGACATTTAATTCAATTTAGGCCTATAAACAATTTAAACAATCAATGAATTTTTAATGCGAAAAAAAGATTTTTTTTATCATAGATATTTTTTTAGTAATCGACGTTTTGTTTTATATGTACGCTCATCGATGTGTATGACAGACCATTTAAAATGGTATTACAATTCCAAAAATTAAAACTTATCCAATTATCTTATTTTAGGACGATAAATGAATGTTACTTTTTATGTATCTTCCGACTATTTAAATTCCGGGATGAATTACTCTATTAAGTACAAATAAAAACATTATTTTACAAATACGATCGAAAGTATAGCCGGGGTATTTATAAACATATTAGAAGTCTACTAACACATTACTTCTCTTCAGCCCAACGTCATAAAAAAAAGCAGCTATATCTTGTATACGTACGCATGTGTTGCCTCCGAAAACGGAGTCTAAAATGCTTGCAAAAATAAAATCATTTCGACTCTTTTTTTCTGTGTCAAATAGACTAGGTATTATTATATGTTGTGTATTTTTTTTCAGATGAAGAATTCGTTTTGTTCTCCTGTTCATTTGAAACCGACATTGACACCTGTTCTATAAATAATTATGGTGCCATGAAATGGAAAAGAGATAGTGTATGTTTGTTATTAACATACTGTTTTTCTTTTATGTGTTTTTGCAATCAAATAAATGTATACGCGTGAAAGTTAATTTATTTTAATTTGTCTCTAAAATGGAAGAAACATATACTCTTCTCAACGACTATTTTTGTACCTTTTTATTTATGATAAACAGAGTTATGATAATTTACCGCATTTTCTTGCATATGAACTGTCATAGCATTGTCATAATTCAAGGGTTTAAAATTATTCTTCTTAAAAATTGTAATTTTAAGAGTGCATTATAATATTTGTTTAAACATGATCATACAGAATTTGACATATTGTAGCATTTTTCGACTTTGCAATGGCTATTGTAATATAATCATATGACTTGGTTCTAGTCTCCCAGGAAATATATTTTATTATTTTACAATATCAAATTATGTTCATGTACAAATTAGTATATTAAAAATATATATACCACGATTTTAACATCAGTCACGTGATCACTGACTTTTCTTTCCTTGATATATAAAGATAGCTTAATTATACTATTTTGAAATAAATTTATTATGTTAAAAAAGCACAAACCTACATACAAAAAAACCCCTAATTAACATAAATCTACATTTGCTTTGTCCAGACAGAAATTGGTAATTGATTTTATATAATTTATGAGTTTTAAGAGTAAAAACCATGATTGTTTTGTCTACACAAAAATAAATCTAAACGTTATATACGAAATAAGGAAATAACAGATTAATATTTTTCAGAGGGGTACACCAAGTGATGATACAGGGCCATATACAGCCAAAGAAGGTATCCACTATGTATATACAGAAGCCACAAGCCAGTCGGAAGGGGATGAAGGCGTGATGGAAATATCTCTTACAAGCCTAAATCTGAGCAAGTACCGACATTGAGCTTGAGCATTTGCTTACCCGTAATGGAATAATAATATTTGCACTTTAATCATATTAAATTCTGTTTGCTAGTAATATTGCTATATTCTTTATTCAATCACCATGACATTAATATAAATTCAATGAAGTCAATCATGGAGTTGACTCACCTAAGGCCTAAGGGACCTTCCTGGGTAAAGCATTATGTGTACCAATGACGGTACAAATTTGATAACGAAACTAACCAATGTATTTCTTCCAATGATATATGTAATGAAACTATATGATATGATATAGTGATGTATGAAGAGAAAAAAAATCTATGTCAAATTGTTAATTTTTACTTTTGAAAAACAAGAATTTAGTATAGTTTTAATATTGCTAATGAAATCAATATTTATGTTTTTTTATGCATTTGTGTAATCTGTTTTAGTTATTATTTAATAAAGATTCTTAACCACAATTTTAGCAACACACACCTGCTTTCAATTCTATTTTCACATGAGAGGAAGAGATATGGGAGACTTAAATGTCATTATTGAAGAAAAACCTGGATCAGAAATCGTTCGATGGTCAAAAACAGGACATATAAACTCAAACTGGAATCGAGGTTACATATCACTTCCGCCTGATTCTCAAAAGGTATAATGCAGGTCGTCGAACCTAGATACATATGTCCCCCTAGTTAAAAGTATTTGAAATCTTTAATTTGTTTAAGCTTCTGAAATTCGATTCGAAAAAAATTTTTAAGTTATGTATCAAGCATAATATTGGAATCATATACCTCCTCAAAATAACAATGCTTTTCATAAAACTCAAAGGTCCCTTCATTGAAAAAGCATGTACTATCTATGGAAGCAAAACATAATGAAATATGAAAAAAAATGTTTCTCCAGATAAAAATAATAGGAACGAGGGGTGACGGTTATCGATCGGACATCGCTATGGATGATTTCAAAATTTTCCAAGAACATTGCAGTGAGTATCAACTTTGCTATGCTGAAGGGTTGACACAGTGAGCGCGTAAAGTCGCTTTTTAAAGTTATTAAAAATTTATTTTGGTTAACCTTCACTTCCAGGTTGTGAACCATGGAAATATGGACTATTATGCGAAAAATCATGTGACTGCAAAAGAGTAAGTTCTGAGAGCTGTGATAGTAAAAGTGGATCATGTGTATGCCAACCAGGCTGGAGTGGAAAAACATGTAACTGTCGAATGTTGCTAGACAATTGTCATTCAGCGTACTCCTACTGTCATGGTGATCGGTGTTTGTGTAAAGATGGAATTTATAGTAATGGTGTTACCTGTTCAGGTTTGTATTTAAAAGCATGGGAAGGTAAAAAATAAAATCAAAGAGATTTAATATCATAAATGTGATTACTTGAGATATATAGGCAAAGATATATGTAAAGAGACTTTATAAATACATTTGTAAAATTTAGTTGTTCTGATGTTCTTTTTTCTACGTATTCATTCAAAATAAGTAATGTAATATTTATATTCAGTTAAACATATTTATCTTGCATAAAATTCCATAATTTAACCATGCACGCAGTTTAAATTGTTTGATATACAAATGTGTACCATATTTGAATTTAAAAAGGCTTGATTCTGATACGATTTTGTAGGATTAAATGACATCACATATCATTGTGGCTTCGATATGGAAGACAGTTTAGAACAATGTAATATAGAACTAGGACCGATGTATTGGGAAATCAAAGAGGTATATTAATATCTGTTATCCTTATATCATGGTACACGTTATAATATTTTCTGTTTTAGATGAAAATCATATTTTGCTTAGATTTTCATTATATTAGATATGGGTCTGCATATGTTTTATTTGTTTAAGAAACGTTTACAGACTAGATTAAGCATGAATAATTCTTTGTTAATTTTAGACTGCAGAACACATCATTCACGAATGAATATCTTGCTTAATTAGCCTACCAGAACTGATTATTGCTGTCAATCTTTTGTTTTGTGTTAACGGTCTTGTTTTATGTTTTTTGGCTCGAAACATGCTAGATTAATCAGACAAATTTATATTAAAAATATCAGCTGCAGATTTTATTTTAAAGATTATTTTCAAGTTTTTATTAAGTCACCTGAGTCACTCAGGTGACCTATTGCTATCGGTTTTCGTCTGTCGTTGTTCGTCGTGTGTCGACTGTCGTCCGTTAGCAGCTTTACATTTTGACCTCTTGAAAACTACAAAACTACATTTGTTACCATTTTTTAAAACATGCCTTAGAGAGTAAAATAAATTAAGCAATTCAAGACTTAAGGTAGCTCGCGGGTTTACCTGCTTGTGAGAAAACCTACCTTGAAAATTTGTCCACGTGATCCATAGGTTTTACAGTTTTATTTCTAAAATTTATTTAAGATTCGTCTGCGCGGTAATAATGTTATTGTGTTTTAAATACAGTATCATTAATAAAATCAAACAACGCCATTTCAATGAAATATATAGTAACATTTTAACCGAGAAACGCATTACAAAACAATGCTCCAAACTTTTAAACGATTCAGACGAAATTAATCATACTCAACACAAAAACTGAGGAGATAATTATGAATCAATTCATAAAAAAACATCAGTATGTATTCTCGGCCAATTTTTGGCAAAAAAAACTTTAAAGATTTAAAAGATTTCTCAAAACCTTATATTTTCATTACGACGTTAGCCTGACGTCATCATTTCCTTACTTCTTAGAACACCAAAATTGAAATGCATTTATTGACAAGACTAGCTGTTTAACACAATTAGAACATGTAAATGCTTATTAGACATTATTGTGAATGTTATCAAATGCAATTAATGTAAGGCTGTAAAGATACAGAAAATTGCTATTTTTGTGTTTATGAAACTCTAAATCAATCAATGCAAAAATAAAATGCCAGGCAACTACTGACACTACTGAATTCAAAATCCACTGATATTCCCAAATATTGACTGACATTGTCTGACATCCACTGTACATTGACTGTACCTCACTGTACATTTCACTGACTTCCACTGTACCCCACTGTACCCCACTGTATATTTCTACTGAACAGCACTGTATCCCACTGTACACCACTGTACAGTCCTACTGACTTCCACTGTACCCCACTGTACACCACTGTACAGGGCACTGACCAGCACTGTACCCCACTGTACGCCACTGTACCGGGCACTGACCATCACTGTACCCCACTGTACGGCACTGTACCATTAATTTGAGAAAAAATCAGATTTTTAAATCTTTAGTATATTTTTTTTCTTCGATATTTAGTTTTATATATAGCATTTTCATTATGTAACTATACAGATAACTTGACAGAAGAATGTAACAGGTCGTTAAATCTATTAAATACGTTTTCTTTATTAATAAATGTCTATTGTTATTGAATGTTACGATCATAAAATTTTGATAATTCCCTAGCTATAAGGTGAAAATATTGAATTTTACATGTTGAATCTGATTTTTAAAAATTTACATGTCATTATGTTCATTCTGCCAGTCATTCGAAAATACCCCCCCCCCCCCCACCAGCAAGGTTACATAATCATTTCTTATTGATGATATTTGACACAAGCCCTCGTTTAAATGATCGAGTTGTTAATTGTCTGTGTCTCATAAGCTGTGTTTTAGCCACTAAAAACAGTCAATTAAACACAGAATCCACAAAATATATCCATGCTTGTTTTTTTTTTTGTACACATGTCCAAATATCATGACGGCCCGCTTGACTACACAGGTACATTTTGTGCGAGTTAATAGCTCATTTGTTAATTGATTTCTTTTGATTAAAATATTTAAACATACATTGCAAATGTCGGGTTTTAATTTTACAAAATAACACCTACTGCAGAATACATTATAAATTTTCAACATAATCAGTGACATATTAAGCGGTAGTTAACTGTATCATTAATTTCAGCAAGAAATAAAAGGAAGGATTTAAATCAAGGAAGGTTGTAACATGTTGTAATATGCGTAGCTGTACAGTTTTCTTAATATATGATTTACTTTTAAATGTTTAAGAAATAAGATACATGTATATAGAATGCCCTACGCTACACACATTTTTTGTGTAATGAGAGAGAGAGAGAGAGAGAGAGAGAGAGAGAGAGAGAGAGAGAGAGAGAGAGAGAGAGAGAGAGAGAGAGAGATTACAGGTATATCACTTTCTGACAATATTGTATTGGTGTCATTTGCAAGCGCAGAAAAGTTCACAATAAAATCTATGTTGGAAGTGGCGGTTGTGATGCCGTAAGGGATTTTAACGTGCTTATACCTTTCTGACTCGGGGCCTCAAGTTTTAGCACTAGAAAATTCATGAGAGAGAGAGAGAGAGAGGGGAGAGAGAGAGAGAGAGAGAGAGAGAGAGTGTGTG
Source organism: Magallana angulata (assembly GCF_025612915.1). Lineage (NCBI taxonomy): Eukaryota > Metazoa > Mollusca > Bivalvia > Ostreida > Ostreidae > Magallana > Magallana angulata. The sequence continues at coordinate 48,756,820 of NC_069111.1, forward strand.
AGAGAGAGATCCATTTATCAGAAATCGATTAGAATAATAAGATATTGATTGCCTATTAAACTGCTTCTTTTACATATCGATTATTTTTCTTTATGTCTTACGTTTATTTTTGCCAACCAACTCCGTGGTTTTAGAAAAATATCTGCAAACTATAAGTCGAAAAATGAAATGTAATTATATGGATAATATCACCCCCACCCCCCTGTTTCTTTCCGAATCCACTTGATACCTCTTGCAGTACTGTGTTATGTCGAAACGATTCATGTTAAGCAATCGGTTATAAAAATTGATGCATTTTTATTAAATTTTGACCTCGATGTGTAATCACTATTACCGGGTAAATAGATAATTATAATAAATCCCACTTTTGTGCAAACATTACATGAAACTAGTCCTACATGTAAGTAAATTATAATAATCTTTTAAGACAGATTTTAAATGACTATGATCCTAATGCACCCAGCAAACATAATGATTTTTTTTAATCAGAAGTGAAAATTCAGATTTTTTGTTTTAACAGTGTATTTCCCCGACGTTTACATCTATTTATTCCTAGGCCCCAACACATATACACAGGTGGTCAGTTTTCACACCTTGACACAGTCACCCGGCCGTGTGTATAGTCTGAGTGAGCCTTTCTGTTAGTTCCGGGTTTTTCGTCGTTCCCAGACAGACAAAAGATTTTTTCCTGTAGACATACACAAAGAAGGAAACAGTACACTGTCGATATAAAATATTACTTTTTAGCGTTGACTTTCAATCATTAAGAATTTTTCAGACTATCATTGAATAACGAACTTCAAATCATTTGAATCCATGAACATTATCCCGAAACTAAAGATAAATACATACTTTAATTTTTTTAATGCCAATATGTAGATTTAGCCGCTGTCAACATTACTACATGTTACCGGTAGTACTTTATTTAAATACTGAAATATTCGTACGTTAGCATGGAGAGAGAGAGAGAGAGAGAGAGAGAGAGAGAGAGAGAGATTTTATAGAAGATTTGAAATGTTTGCTATGATACAATATACTGGTTTCAGTCAATGAAGAAAAAAAACAGAAGAAAAAACGAAAGATCGTATAAAAGGCCAAACTTTTTTACCGGGTGGTAAATCTCAGGTGAGGGCGGGGCTTAATTTCTAGAGGTGTGAAAGCCTCCGGGGCTGGAAATCTACCTGCGATCGTGAACGCTGCTAATCACTATACACATGAAGCAAATATTACACAAGTAATAAATAATTAGTCAGAATTCGTCATAGTTTGAATATCTTTTTGTTTTAATGACCATACGACGCGATTTTATACGGAAATGTCGTCCAAGCACGTGTGTAAAGCACAATTAAAAAAATTCAGTAAACTAATTCTTCTTTAAAGATTTAACTCAGTTCATTGTGTTTAGCACTTGACATTGTTTAAGACGTTAATTTTAACAAATATAATTGTATAAGAAAACCATTCGATCAGTAAAATATTCACTTGAATGTAAAGGCAGCCATTATACGATGACAACTAATGGACTTCGTTTTCCATGGAGTGACGTTTTCGTGCAACAAATTCCAATGGAGTGTATAATCAGTAAATACAGCTTTAATAGCTCATAAGTTTGTTTTAAAAAAGAAAATTTTGTATGCATGTTTTGGGCTGCATGCGCATTCATCGTTGTGAAATTTATTAGGTCATATACATTCAACATGATTCAAAAATAAATTGCGTATTTTCAATTACTGAATGATAAAACTATTTTTCTCATTTATCCGACCCTTACACAATTCACTTATTACGGAAAGAGAAAATAAACATGTTTGCCTATTAATTAAGGTGTCGCTTATAATTGAAGAGATGCTAAAATTAAATTGTGATGCAGCAAAAATATTGCGCGGGGGGGGGGGGGGGGGCTTATGTATGCCTTCCTGACTTTGGAGGAGAATAGTTGCAACATGAGAGAGAGAGAGAGGGGGAAGGAGGGATGGAGTGAAGGAGGGGGTGTATTTTTTCTTATTAAAACTATGTCACTACATGTATATCATGGGAACATTCTTAGCTGTGCAAGAGAAGATACATGTAGATGTATTACGTATACATGTGCTGATAATGAACAGTGTTCAAATTCAAAAGTATATAAATAAAAGTACCGTAATAGGGTGAAATATTATTTGAACACTGTTCGTTATCACCATATTTCATTTTAATTTAACACAATACTTATTTTGATATCAGCGACTGGTGGTGGTGGGGGGGTGAGGATTTATAAATGTTTAACATGTTTAATTTCCGACTTGATTTAATTAATAAAAAAACGCATCTAAAATGATTAATATAAAGAGTATTTCGTTTATTCATACATGTTAGGTTTATAAAAAAATATATTTCAAATGGATTTAATCATCTAAAGACCACAAATACCCTTATAAGGGAATTACATAATATCTTGAACAAGGTGTCAGACTGACAATTTACAAGATTGAATATTGGGACATTCACACCTTTTGATCTACTGAAAGTATGTATACTATACACAGATACTGACTCGCTGATCTTCCTGTGAAGTAAAACTTCAAATACATTTTAAAGTCCAGACCAGTTATCTTCTCTCTTTTGAAAAAAAAGTCAGTATATTGAGCAATATGGTGGAATTTTTTTTATCGTTAAATAAGTTGTCCCTCCTCCACATGTATGTTACATTAAAGTTTTAAAATTCAGATAATTTAAAACTATCTATAAATTGTAATTCATAGTTTTAAATTCTCTTAATTTTAAAACTTTAATGTAACATATATACTAATATTTATTTGACAATATTGATTAAATGAAATTCATTGTAAAAAAAACTAGATATTTAGTTACTAAAACATTGATTTTGAAATATATAAAAGTATTTCCCCTTTTTACTGAATAAGTTGCTATATTTTGTATGATAATTGGATTCCGAGTTTTTAGATAAATACATGCGTGGATCGGAGGATGGGGGGGGGGGGGGTCAAAGGATAATTTAATTTTTTTTAAACTTACATAGTACAACTATCCAAAATATGTCTAAGCTCCCCCAGAAAATAAGTATCCCTGCCCTTTCCCTGGAAAGAATTCTGACCGCCCATGTAATTATATATGAACTTAAAGAAATAGAAGCCCATTTTATCTCTTGTAAGCAATAGGAAAGAATCAAAACAAATCCAGATTTTGGTCTCAAATAAAGTAAATATTCAATTCATAATAACTTATAAAAACATACTAGGTACAGTGGGTTACAGTGTTGTACAGTATTTGTCAGTACCCTGTACAGTGGTGTACAGTGGGGTACAGTGCTGGTCAGTGCCCCGTACAGTGGTGTACAGTGGGGTACAGTGCTGGTCAGTGGGTAGGTACTGTGCTGTCCAGTGGAGTACAGTGGAGTACAGTGGCTCTGTACAGTGGAGTACAGTGGGATACAGTGTGGTACAGTAGCTCTGTACAGTGGGTGTACAGTGGATTTAAAGTAGGGTACAGTGGTTATACAGTAGATGTCAGACAATGTCAGTCAATTTTTGGGAATATCAGTGGATTTTGAATTCAGTAGTGTGACATTATAAGTAAGTAATCGAATAAAGCAGTTATCTCAAGCCATAAGAAATTTAAGAATTTAATCGGTAGTACAGATTACGGAAGTTATAATTGTAAAAAAAAAAAAAGCGAAGTTAATGCATACATTCTATTTTAAAACAATCTTTATCTTTATAGAACAAAATGTGACAATGTATGTGACATCTTTAAATTTTCAGCACTTGATATTATAAATCTTTGTATAAACAGTCATAAACCGCATATAAGCTTTTTAAAATATTAACTTTTATACTTCTAAATATCTCATTTGTCATTTAAAAAAAAATTATGAGTTCACTATGACGGTCAACTCTTTACGTCGATTCCTATTGTGACGTCAGCAAACCCGCGAGCTACGTTAAATCATATCTTGGGTCTCTTGGGGAAAAAACTAAATACACTGTAATGAATTTTAAGAGGCATTTAAGGATGACGTTTACCCAGAATGAAAAAAAATTCCACTGATGATAATGAAAAACCAACTACTGTGTGTTGTAGACCTTACATGGTAGTGTTATTCTTCACTTTCAAATAAGTAGGTCAATGACCTACTTTTGAGTTAATGGCCATTGAATATTTTTTGAAAATTGAAGAAAAATCCATAAAAATTTTACTTTATGATTGAAATTTTCTTCATTGTGAAAATAATACAAATTGCTTAATTCTTTGACAAATGAAATACAGTTTATGAATGGTAGTGACATTAAATAGATACAAAGAATTAAGTTTTCATTCACAATTTTTTAGGGTATTCTAGTCCGAATTTCCTCTATTAGTTTTCAAATTAATACCCATTTTTGATTCAAAATAACAAAAAAATGAATGATGATAATGCTGAAACATTTATAGTATTAAACTAAGTATAATCACCTTTCTCTCCTGGCATAAAATATATATGAGGTCAATGATCAAAATTTTGAGATATGGTGTCTTTTATCATTTTAAGCATTTTTCAATATTTTTGTAATGTGTGCCATACGAAAATCTAAACGAAAAAGCAAGATAAAACCAACAGAAAATATGCAAAATTATGTTGACTAACAAATAAAATCTTAACTTTAAATATTATAGTACTACCAAAAATATTTCAGTGAAAAACCAGATCTGAAAAATTTAATCCGAATTTCCTCTGCTTTGCTAAAAGTCAAACTTTGTCAGAGCCTAATTCCATAATTTAGTAAAAATGTCGATTGTTATGTCAATAATAGTTCATTTCATAAATAATTTTTGTATTTAAAACAAATTTTACTCATTAAATTGAACTTTTTAACAATCCGGATTTGAGAACTCAAACCCTGAGTAAACAACGTCCTTAACCAAAAAATTCGAATTTTTTTCTAACTAAAAGTCAAATTAATTATTGTGAAATGTCTCCTACAGTTATCCTGTGTACATACTTTAGAACTGTTGACATCAGCTAGGTGTAAAAAGTACTTGTATTTAGTCCCTTTGTCTTAATTTTAGTGTGGAACAAAATAATAAACTTAAGCTCTTTTTTCCTTGCCATTGATGTGTATTCGCTGCACAGCCTTGAAGTCAATATCAAATTAACCGTCGTTATCAGATTATATCCCTTGGTAAATTTAACATATCTATATTTCAACTCAATCACTTGTGAAACTTGATCAAAAATAAGTCACAGTAAATATAAAAATGTACGGCGGCGTGGAAGGGCCAGATGAAAAAATAAAAAATTCTTATTTGTTCGGACAAATAAGTTATTTGTTCGGACGAATTACGATTTGTTCGGACGAATAAGTTATTTGTTCGGACGAATTACGATTTGTTCGGACGAATTAGGATTTGTTCGGACGAATAAGTTATTTGTTCGGACGAATTAGGATTTGTTCGGACAAATTAAATATTTGTTCGGACAAATAAGTTATTTGTTCGGACGAATTAGGATTTGTTCGGACGAATTAGGATTTGTTCGGACGAATAAGTTATTTGTTCGGACGAATTAGGATTTGTTCGGACGAATTAGGATTTGTTCAGACAAATAAATTATTTGTTCGGACGATTTAGGATTTGTTCGGACGAATTATGATTTGTTCGGACGAATTAGATATTTGTTCGGACAAATAACTTATTTGTTCGGACGAATAAGGATTTGTTCGGACAAATAAGTTATTAATAGTGGTACATGTATGAGAGAGAACGAGAGAGAGAGAGAGAGAGAGAGAGAGAGAGAGAGAGAGAGATATGTCATAATCATGGATACATAAATGTGAAAAGTCTAATCAGTTTACATGATCATGCGCGGATCCAGAAAAATTTACCGGGGTAGTGGTGGTGGTGGTGGTGGTGGGGGGTCTGATAGATAGTTTTGTTTGCGGGGTGGGGGTGCAAGGCCCCCCGACCACCCTGGCTCTAGATCCGCGTATAGATGTATGCCAACTGTAGGCAGCGCAGGTTTTTTCTTTGCTAACTATAAGTTTTATTTCGCGCAATGCCAGAAGAAATGATTCCACTAGTCATAATTATATGATTCCGCAGGTGGATTTCGATTGTCGATGTTTATATTGAAAATGTAGTCATTCTCCTGTTTACTTGGGACAGTGGACATACGAAATTATCTTTCGCCTTAACTTTATACATATACATGTATACGATCAAAGTTAACTGATAACATACATCTAACAGATCCGCGCATGATCATGTAAACTGATTAGACTTTTCACATTTATGTATCCATGATTATGACATCTCTCTCTCTCTCTCGTTCTCTCTCACACATGTACCGAACAAATCCTAAATCGTCCGAACAAATAACTTATTTGTCCGAACAAATCCTAATTCGTCCGAACAAATCCTAATTCGTCCGAACAAATATCTAATTCGTCCGAACAAATCCTAAATCGTCAGAACAAATAACGTATTTGTCCGAACAAATCCTAATTCGTCCGAACAAATATCTAATTCGTCCGAACAAATCGTAATTCGTCCGAACAAATAACTTATTTGTCCGAACAAATCCTAATTCGTCCGAACAAATCCTAATTCATCCGAACAAATAACTTATTTGTCCGAACAAATCCTTATTCGTCCGAACAAATCCTAATTCGTCCGAACAATATCTAATTCGTCCGAACAAATCGTAATTCGTCCAAACAAATAACTTATTTGTCCGAACAAATCCTAATTCGTCCGAACAAATCCTAATTCGTCCGAACAAATATCTAATTCGTCCGAACAAATCGTAATTCGTCCGAACAAATCCTAATTCGTCCGAACAAATAACTTATTTGTCCGAACAAATATCTAATTTGTCCGAACAAATCGTAATTCGTCCGAACAAATAACTTATTCGTCCGAACAAATCGTAATTCGTCCGAACAAATCGTAATTCGTCCGAACAAATAACTTATTCGTCCGAACAAATCGTAATTCGTCCGAACAAATAACTTACTTGTCCGAACAAATAAGAATTTTTTATTTTTTCATCAGGCCCTTCCACGCCGCCGTAAAAATGAACATGTATAATTTGATTTTTTTTTTATCAGAAACTGCAAGTTAAGTTTATTTTTCTGAGTTAATGCCTGTGTCGGGTACTCCGACCATCGATTTGTTTATCCACGGTTGTAAACAAATATATCAAATATTTTTTGAAATGTTTTTTTGTTTAATTATTTGTTGGGGTTTCTTTAATGTTTTTGAAAATTTTCAGCCTAATTTTTCACTTAAAAAGGAAAGCATTCGAGTTGTCTCAATAATTTCCGAACAAGCCTTGCATGTTTTATTTCTATGAAATCTACTTTAATTTCTTGTGCAATGTATGCCTGTTAGCATTTTAAATGAAACTGTAAATATTATATTTGATTGAGCATGCAATGCCTGCAGGTGTCTTTTTACCAAAAGTTTACAATTTTAGGCCCCTGAAGCTAGGGTGTAAATAATGCAAGATTTTCCTGACCCTTGCCTCCTCCCCCTCCCCAATGCCTGGACTACTGATTGATGTTTGCAAACGCCAAATAAAAATGGGGCACTAGTTGGAGGAGTCGTGCCTTATTGTTTAAACTCAAAATTAAAGCTTACGAGAAACTCTCAGCGAGGTCAATCTAAGGGCTTTGGTTCTCAGGTGTACGCCAAGGCCTATGAGCTTCTTGAATACGTTTTAAGTGACACATCATTTTGAGCTCAAAAGTTTTGAGAATTGAGTAAAATTATATTCAGATGTTCTGTTTTATGCAATAACATTATATAATACACATATTTCACATTTCTTTTACCAATTGTTTTGAATAAATATAATTATTATTTACATAAAAGGATTCCGATGAATCCTTAGACGACGGATACCATCTTGATAACAACCGCTTTCTGATGACCAAAGTCTCGATCTTTTCTCCTGAAAGTTTCTTTTTGTTTTCCATCAACAATATCAGCGTAGGTGAGTAGTCAGTAAATATTTTTATATAAAACTTTTTTACATAACAATGTACAGCAATCTTTTAAATGAAAATGTAATGCGTGTTTTTAGACCGAGAGAGTTGTCTACAGGCGAAATACTTTATCAACTATGAAAAAGAGCAAATGTTAAGAATTCAGGTAGTAAAAGACAACAACCTTCTGAATAACATATTGTTCCAAGGGAAGGGGTGGTCAACAGCACGTGTTCCTCTGAACGCTTCGTCCAATATGAAGGTACATTAATATTAATGTGGTTCAAATATTCATGAATACAAATCTTTGCACAATTAACAAAATCACTAATCAACTGATTAAAAAGTTACATAACACGATTGTAAAAAGTTTTCCTTTTATTGAAAACCCAAAATGGAATAGAAAAATGTTTAGTAAAGGAATTGTGTTACACAGTCAGTTCATACTAACAACTCTGATTTACTGAATAAACTTATTACTATTTTGGAGATGGTTGACGACAGTTGTTTGTTATTGTCATTTTTTTTTCATTTTAATATTTTGATGAAGTAAAATAAGATAATACTGTCAAAGACCAATCCCACACCAAATTTAGTTTGTATCAAAATTTTCTTCACCTGAGCATCTATGCATTAGAAAAATAAAATACTTTTTACATCCTTACCCGTACAGACAAAAATAAAAACGCTGTTTTAAAAATAATTTGCTAAGGATTTTTTGTAGATTTATTTCATTGGATATTCGAGCAGGAGTTCTCCTATTATGATAGACGACATTATCATCACGGCTAAATCTTGTGGTAACTATTAGTATTACACATGTATTCCATTTTCTTTTAATGATCAATTGCCAACAGTAATTAGGGCAAATTTTGTTTGCGCTACAGTTGGCTGCAGTCCATGGTACTACGGAGCAAATTGTGAAAAAATGGCAGAGTGTAATCGTGACAACACGGTTTCGTTTGGTGACAGAGGAGAGTGTCACTGCAAGACAAATTGGTTTGGGGACAGGTGCAGCTGTTCCAAAATAGAAAACGACACTTGTTTTAGAGATGGAGAGATATGCAGGAACGGACAATGTACATGTAAAGACGGTTACACCAGAGCTGGAACAGGTTGCAGAGGTAAGTACTGTTTCTATATTCTTATAAGGAATAGAGAATTATAAATGTAATAAATATATTATAAAACGTGTGATATGTGTTATTTTTTTTAACGGTTTCATCTTTTTTAATCAAATCTTTATTCTCATCGTAATTATGAATATTGTTCTTTAAAGCTGAACACTACTTAAATAAGGCATTGTTAGCCATATTTCTCTTTCATCACCGCTATTACTTCAATACCTTGTCGCAGACATCTAGGCAGTTTAAAGTACTTCGCTCTACATGTACATATGAAGATGTCGCCGCGTTAATCGCGGTTAAATTATCAAATTTGACACTCTTCTGCCAAGCCAGGGGGAATTCAAACTAAAATAAACAGGTACAAACATCATTTACAAACAGAAAATATACATAAAAAGGACTTAATGCACGAAATCTCAGACCACGGGAGCAGGAATACAACATTTAGGCCACTAGTATCAGGTGTGCAATCGGTAATGAAATTGAAGGGGTTATATTACTGTATGGCAGTGCCTATTTATGAGCGTTGCTCAGCTTTAAAATACGCCCGAACAAGTTGATTGACATAAGATTGTAGTTAAATATGTAATGTATGGTTTGTTTTTATTTAGATATTGATGAATGTAAATTTCTCTGCAAAAGTCAAGCACAGGAGTGTACAAATACTGATGGATCGTATACATGCGTGTGTAAAAATGGCGCTCTTGGAGATGGAAACATATGTTCAGGTATGCATGATGATTGATTCAAATCATATTCTACAAATGTAACTGTAAGAAAAAGTTTAAAAGTGTATACACTCAACAAAACCTTTAAGTGTTTACCCAGTATAATAGTTTTACTGTATAAAATAAGTACATCCATTTGTCTTGTCGTCTGTGGGGGAGACTGCAGGTTTAAATCTTTGCGAAATATCGCTTTCCGGTTTGATTGAACATGCTCCGAGCTTTTGGGTTGTTTTAGTTGCCAATGATAACGACGTTAGACTTATCAGAAAAGAAAAATTTTATCCAGATAACGTTTCTTTCAAATTGCCTACTATTGTGAACAATGTTGAGGACAAAATAAACAGGGGTTTAAAGCGAGTACAGCATGTCGTAGAAACAATGCAGACACCAATATCCCAGCGATTTGGCTGGGTTTTATTTCATTTATCATTTTATCCATGTTAATTTTTTTCCTGTTTAAACTATCACCAGAGACATCATTATACGCAACCGCAGAAAAATATCATTTAATGTTTTGACGTTTAATCACGGGTAATTGATTTAAATCGGTGTTGTCTTGTTTTATCTGTGCTATTGATTAAAAGACATGTCAGCTACGAAATGTTGAAAATTTCAGTTTATTTCATTTCTTAATATTTAAATTGTATTTATGAAAGTGAACACTTAGACGTTTTGTTGAGTGTATTGTATCAATATTTTCGGAGCCTCCTTTACATAGAATTTGTTGCACGCCGAAATTGATTTTGTCCTCTATTAAAACTATTTTAAGATTCGGATCTTGCTCTCATTAATGGAACATCGCCACAAGAAGGTACTCTTGTAATTTGGAAACAAGGTGCTTGGGGAGCGCTCTGTATGGACTTTGATTTGTTCACTGGCATCACAGCTTGCAATACCATGTTTAAAGACATGTATGTTCAACTACATCAAATAAAACAAAACATATTCCAGTTATTTTTAAAAAAAATTATATTTGTACTTTAATTTACATTTAAACTGACTTTATATTTTTATTCAGCTTTTGTATTCACATGTCCCTCTTTCTGCCAAAATTTGAGTTTGTACACTTGTTTCATCTTTTAAACTCCTTTTATTATGAAGCCACATGGTGACTGTTTTTATAAATGAAAACTTGATCAAAACAACTTGGTCAAAACATCCTTTTAAAAATATATTAAGCAAACATACGATAAAATAAACAGGACAAAAAAGTAAATACCGGTATATAACTTGATATGTTGCATAAGAGGGTTTCAGAAAGTTTTTAGCTATTTAAATACGTATTTGTTAGCCTTTTTTAAAATTCAAAATACCAACAAAGCCTTTTTTTGAACATATATTCTATAAATGATATACTAATGATTGATTAGACCAAATAGTGTGAGTGATATTTTTACATGTTGTTTAACATACCGCTAAGTGCAATTAGGAAAATATATATGACTGCTTCATGTTGTGCAATGGTGCATAATTGAGTTACATGTGTATATTTTATCTTTTATTTAAAGATGTCCTTTTAGGTTCAGAGGAAAACGAAAACATGTGCCTTTTTTATACATAACCCTTGTAGTAACTCTTGTTTGTTATCATTTAGATTCGGTGTATATATCACAAAAAGAGGAAATTACCGCTCTACCAATGGAGTTGCCTACACTTCTCCAAAATGTAACCGTAGAGGGACTTTTGACTTTGAAAATTGCGATGTTACTTTTGAACCTTGTGATACGGAAAAAGATGCATTATATTTAAATTGTGGAGGTAAATTGTTTTGCCACTACCTTTGGTACTTATTTTTCATCAGAATCTTATTTAGGTTGGTACATGTTCAAATTAAGTCTTTTGCCTGAAAACATTCCTCTCCCTTTTTGTTTTTGCATCAGTTTTATTATCTTTATTTAGAGCGAAGGAAAAAGAAAATATGTACTTAATATATTTCTTTAAGTTCTAAAAAAGACCAGTTGTGTATACCTTTAACATTTAATTGTACAACTGATATTTAAAATTTTAGAAATGGATGAGAATTTTTATATGTGATGTATTTTGAACACCTAACTATGTAAAGGTTGATACGCGGCTTCACGAGGACACACTGCGCTCGCCAGTAGCAGTCTTATTGCAGCCATTTTATGCATGGGCTTTGTTTTTTTTTATTATATGATTAGATTACGGTTTGATTGGAAGTGACGGTAATTAGATAAACAATTAACATATTCTGAGATAAATATGCTCTGGTCAAAGTTTTTAGTGATAGCAAAAATGATAGTGTTTGATAAAACAATACTCTTCATTAAACATAAATACTAAATACTGAAAATATATATTTTGTACTTTGGCACTATATAGCATTACAGACCAAGTGGGTCCCTGGCACCCAAGGTGATCCATATCTAGAGGGCCTCTTCGGAGGTACTATCTCGGATTTGGATGTATGATGAAATGAAAATTGCTGTAAAGGTTAACTTGAGGTTAATACACAAAGATTGGGCAAATGAGTAATCAATTTAAACTCCCTATTCAAAAAGGTCTGTCCAAGCATCAATGATATAATATGGGCAATTGAGTGAAACAATGCAACAAATTATAAAATTACTAGGTCAATGTACGGTCGTCTTCCTTTTAGGGGATTTTATGATTCATATAATTGTCGTAGATTAAGAGTTATATTTTGTAAAAAAAATCTTGCTTTATTGTGAGATATAAGTAAAATATATAATGATTGAATGCAAGGACGCCGTTGTGTAATAATTTTGATTTATTAAGTTATCTTTGACAAATAAATTGAAAGCATTGTTGAACAAAAAATTGAAATGGCATGTAAAAACCCCCCAAAAAGGGGTAATTAAGGTTTGCATTCGATAGTAATATAAGTACGTTGTAAAACAATGATGGATATAAGAGCAAGAGAATTTATCTTTAAAGTTAATGTTAAGTTGTCATATTCAACTGTTTTAGTATGCGGTGGAAAGTACACTTCCGAGTTTGGACTCGTTGAGCCGCCTCCACAACTACCTGGAAACACACTATGTTCCTTTTTGTTGTCACCAACCGATGCCAAAACTATTAACGCCACATTTATCACATTTTCATTTGGTTCAACGGGTGAAAGTCGATCCAAACGATTTTACAAATCATGTCAAGACACCGACACTTATATTGAGGTATTTAGATCTTTATGATGTTAACTATTACTTAAATAAGCAAGTTAAGTAATTTACAGAAAAATAAAGCAGAGCGATTTATATCGGTTAGTTTATCTGTAAATTTTTGATAATCAAGCCTCGATATAAACATAAAGTATATACTAACCGTTTTTTAAATACTTGGACAATGGCCAATTTAATGACTGCATGTATAGTGTAGTGTAAGAGTAATTGTCCTCTTGATTCTCTGTACAATTGCTATTTTGTAAGTAGGTTTAAGTTCATCAACCATTGGACGATAGGTATTATGTTCTTCAATTATAAACCAAACCTGTTACATTACATATATATTGAATTTGTGTTCACGTAGTTATATTTTAATGAGGAATCCATTACTTTTGAATACACTTTTTGTCTGCCATTACTGATGGTTCTTGGAGAGGTTTCTTATTTTGGCTATTATTTAGGATTTCATCTCGCTTTATTCTTGTCCAGAAATACAAAAAAAAAAAACCCTTTACGTTACAGTTATTTCATATTCATGTCCTTTTGTACTTTCTATACAAGTATCAAGTTATCATCTCATTATTAATATGAAAGGGGTCGAGAGGATATCTTGGTCCAGAGTATAAAAAAGACTGGCAGAATATATATTGTTAGCTCACCTGATCTGAAAACTCAATTCAGCTTTTCTGATCACTTTTGTCCGGCGTCCGTCTGTCCTTCCGTCTGTTGTCTGTAAACTTTTTAGCTCACCTGCGCTAAAAGATTAAGTGAGCTATTCTGATCGCATTTTGTCCGTCGACCGTCCGTCCGTCTGTTAACTTTTACATTTTGAACTTGAAAAAATAAAACAACTTGGCCAATTTCAACCAAATATGGCACAAAGCATCCTTATGGTAAGGCAAATAAAAATTGCAGAAATGAAAGACCTATCTTTATTCAAAGCGAAGAAAACCTCGAAACTGTAGAAAAGGGGGGGGGGTGCATTTTAAAAAATCTTCTTATCAAGAACTACTGAGTCAAATTCAACGTTTTTTATCATGAATTATCCTTATATATATATATTATATCGTCATCCATATCTCAAAAACCTCTTTGAAGCAGCCATTTTGAACGTATGAGAAATGGGTCAATCTGACAAAAATGAAAATGGTTGTTGTGGAACAGTTTGCGTGCGAAAGGAATATTTGAAACATGAAAGATACATTAATGCCGATTTTGTGAAGTAAATTGAGATTAGATTTTCCAATGCGTTGACATTTTCACCTTTGACGGTGGTTTTAGCTTGTTTTGATTTTCGTCTCTTTTTCATGAATAACGGTTTATTACTTAGGGGAACTATCGCGTGTATTTTGTAATTTTTACGTATCAATCAAATATAGACATCGGAAAATAAGACAGCTGACTGTTACTTGCGGAAAATAAGATACATTAACAGGTAGGGTAGTTTAACAACTAAAATACAAATTCGAATGGTAATACAGTATGGTCTTTGCGTAATAGTTGATTTGTCAGTGTTTTCTCTTGTCTATTCAGTCTAAACGGAAATTAATTTTGCTGATGGAAATACTAAGTGTGTGTACATGTAGCAGAGACATAAATAATTGTTAGCTCACCTGAGTTGAAATATACAGAGAAATATCTTTAAAAATATTTTTCTCAAAAATCAAGTCGCCAGAAAAGCTGTAACTTGTGTTGAAGCATCCTCAAGTAGTGTAGATTCAAGCTTGTCCAAACCATGATTGGGGGGGGGGGGGGGTACGGTGGGGATCAAATTTTTAGTAATAAGTGTATAGAGAAAAATCATTAAAAAATCTTGTTCTCAAAAACCAGTTAGCCAGAAAAGCTGTAACTTGTGTAGCTGCAGGTCTATAGCTCCCGGTCTAAAAAAAATTCGGATGGACGACCAGATCCAGGACCAGTCGAGAGCTACAGACCCGCAGCTATAACTTGTGTGGAAGCATCTTCAGATAGTGTAGATTCAATTTTTTTCAAATCATGATCCCCGGGGGTAAGGTGGGGCCACAATAGGGGGGGGGGTCGAAATTTTTACATAAGATACATTAAAAAAATCTTCTCAACAAAAACCAGTAGGCCAGAAAAGCTGTAACTTGTTTTGAAGCATCCTCAGGTAATGTAGATTCAATTTGTTCAAACCATGTTTTCAGGGGGTAGGGTGGGGCCACCATGGTGGGGGGAGGGTCAAATAATGTTGGTGCGTGTAATTCGGTACGATCTCTACGTAATGGTTGATTAATGCAACATGTTCTATAAGATGCTCAGCAATATCAATCTAAACGGAGATAATTTTCGCTACTAGAAATATATAACTAAAGTATATATGTGATGAAATTTTTTTAAGTTTTCTCTTGTTTTAATTGTTTACAAATTCCTATAATTTTACTAACCTGCGAGTCAAGCTTCGAGTTATAAGAAGGATACAGATCTTTGCGCACAATAATACTATACGTTTGTACACAATGATTAGGTCATGCTTTAGTTTGTTTATATTTTAAATGCAGCTATGCTTAAGTTGAAAGTTGAATATCTTAAGTTGAGTGTAATAAACTCATGTAAACAAAAACATGACTGAAACCAAGCTATGTATCTTGCTTATAATTCTACGATTGACGCTGAAATTTTGGTTGATCAATAGAAATGTCTTGCTATTAGGATGATATGCTGTAACTACTTTCTGGTGCCCCTTCTTCAACGATGAATTGCATAAAATCTACACAAATTTTTGATAGTTTTTCGAACACATATGAAAATATTGGATGGGCCTTGGTACAATAGAGCGACATGACTGTCAATACAGTAATTTGAATTATAGCTCTTTAACATTTGTGACAACATTTTTCAGTTAAGTTAATTCTTCAACCAAGTGAGTAAGGATATGAAACTTCATAAAAAATGAATTCATGCCTGGTAAATGACAGTTGTCTATAATGGAGAAGGCTAATTACATTTTTTAATGTTTTTAATTTGAGGAATTGAGCGCATTCATTCTGGTGCATTGAGGTACACTTTTCTTCTTTCACATATAATTATTTTTAAAAAATATAATAAGTAGTAGAGGGAGAAAATGTACTTTTATGCTCTCATGTATTTTAATCGTTTTATAAACTGATGGGGGGTGGGGAGGGGTGGCGCTAAAATAAAGGGGACTGAAAGTTAACCGTGAACACCAACTGAAATTTTAGTTATTTATATTGCATATGGTCTTTTTTCAGTAAAAATGGTATTCCATAAAGGTAAATATGTCAAAGATTAAGTATGTGCAAAAATAAGTGAAAATTCGGACATTCATTTTTGGTTAATCTACCGAGGGGCCACATGGCACAATATAACCCAAGTGTTGCTCAGGTGAGCGATGTGGCCCATTGGGCCTCTTGTTACATTTTCGATTACTTCTCCTGAACAACTTGATCAATTTCAACCATACTTGGCACAAAATATTATTGGGTAAAGGGGATTCACTTTTGTCAAAATAAAGGGCCACACCCTATTTGAAGGGGAAATAATTAGGATTTATTGAAAATTTGATGATATACTTTAAAAATCTTGTTCTCAAAAACCATTTGGCCAGGAAAGCTAAAACTTGTGTGGAAGCATCCTCAGAAAGTGAAAATTCATTTTTGTTCAAATCATGGTCTCCGGGGGTAAGGTTGACCCACAATGGGGAGTCGAAGTTTTACATAGGAGTATACAGAGTTCATCTTTAAAAATCTTCTGCACAAAAAACATTTGGCAAGAAAAGCTGAAACTTGTGTGGAATCACCCTCAAATAGTTAAGATTCAAGCTTGTTCAAATCCCCAGGGGGTAATATGGGACCACCAAGGGGGAGGGGTGGTCAAAGTTTTACATATGAGTATAGAATTAAACTTTCAAAATTTACTTCTCAAAAACCAATTGGCCAGAAAAGCTGAAACTTGTGTGGAAGCATCCTTATATAGTTTAGATTTAAGTCTGTTCAGATCATGGTCCGGGGGGTAAGGTGGGGCCACAATGGGTGGAGGGGGTCGAATTTTACATAGGAACATATAGAGTTAAGCTTTAAAAATCTTCTTGTCAACCACCATTAGGGCAGAAAAGCTGAACTTCGTGTGGAAGCATCCTTAGATAGTGTAGATTCAAGTTTGTTCAAATCATGGTCCCCAGGAGTAAGGTGGGACCACAATGGGGGGGGGGTTGAAGTTTTAACTAGAAATATATAGAGTTAATCTTTGGAAATCTTCTAGTCATATACCATTATGTACGAAAAAATGAATCTTGCGGGGAAGCATCTTCAAATAGTGTAGATTCAAGTTTGCTCAAATCCTTGTCCCTGGGAGTAAGGTGGGGCCTCAATGGTGGGGGGGGGTTCAAAATTTTAAATAGGAATATAAAGAATTTTTTAATTTTAAATCTTCTACTCAGAACACGACTGACCAGAAAACTTGTGTGAAGTATCATCAGGTAGGGTAGATTCAAGTTTGGTCAAATCATAATCCTCGATGGTAGGATAGGGTGTAATGGGGACCGGTCAATCTTTTTTTAATAACGCCATTTTCCTAGAAAAAGTGCAACATTAGTGAAGGTAACCTTAGATAGTGTAGATTCAAATTCGTCAAAGTCATATTTTTCATGAGTAAGATGGAGCCATATGGGGGAAGGGTCCAATTTTACAAAGAAACTCAAATGTTATAATATATGGTTGAACTTATATGAAAGCATTTTAACATATTTTGGATTTTTTAAAATTGTTTAGACTTTGGCGTTTGGATAATTCTTTGGCTTCACAGGTTTGATGTAGGTTTATATCCCATTTGATTTAAATCTTCCTGAGAACTGTAAGGCTCACTATGTAAAAAGACTATACTGTGACAAAAAAGGATCAATGATAAACAGGATATCCAGAGAAAAAAATATTTTTTAAATACAGGATCTGTGAATTTTCATTGTCCTATATTTTTTGGTATATTTAAGAAATAAACAACGTTATTTAGTGAACATGGCGTTATGAATAACGATTGCTCTGCTGGCATATTTCATGATGCGCGCTAGCGCATCATGGAAAGTATGCCAGCAATTGCTATTCATAACGCCATGTTCACTAAATAATCGTTGTTTATTACTTATATTTGCATTTTACCACTCGCAAATACCCTGCATTAGCCTAAACCTTGACATTTGTTAACAAAATCAATGATATGTTAAAACAGCAATTCTTTTAAAATATAAAACATGTTTTAAACACATCAATTCTAGGGAGTTGGAGAAAAACACATGATGTATCGTATAGTGGTTTAAATCTATAACGTCATTGAAAAGTATATGACGTCACACCTTTATGACGTCATAGTATGCCAACAGTTAGGTACATTAATTATGGTATAGATAGGAAGAGTTATCTTACCAAATACATTGAATTTTGTACATAAGAATATAAAAATCAAACACTTTCGTTTTATTTAGGCATCTTTTTATTATACAATAATAAATAACATTTGTAATTGATTAAAATCAAATATGAATAAAACGGAAAATCCTTGTATTTTATTTTAAACTTTAGATAATTAATATTAAACACATGTTTTTTTATTAGAAATTTACACTAAATAAATGATTAAAAATCATTTTAGAATTTTTAAGAATTCGCTGCCTGAAAGTCTATGGGGGCAATTGCGCATACAGACAGAGCAATTGCGATTATAGAGTAATGATTGCAGCTCCTCGAGCTCCGTATAGGCTTACAGTGGGAAAGAACAATGGATAGGCAAATATTACTCCGTAAAGTTAATTTAAAGATGTCTATAGTTGCTCAAGTGAGCAATGTGGTCTATGGGCATCTTGCTAAACATATTATGTGCATCTTACTCGTATATTGTTTAAAACGCAAGCGCTGATTTAAATGTAAATCGATTTTAAAGACGAAAGACATTTATAAATTATTTCTGTTTTTTGACTAATGGCTTGTGTAAAATAACTGAACTCAAATATATTGCATATATCTCAATGAATGGCATACATGTTGTCATATGACTTCCTTAATTACCGAAGTCACTCTTGTTGTGAATTTTTTTTTAAATTTCGAATAATAGAACATAGTTGATTATAATCGTTAAATAGATGGTTGGCATTAACAAAATACGTATATCTCATATTGTAAATGTTCTTTTTTTTATATAGATTTTCGATGGTTCAAATACAGACGCACCTTTCCTGGGAAGATTCTGTAACAACAGAGGACGTTTTACGATTACTTCCGCTGGAAGTTCATTATATTTTCTATATCGAACGTCTCGAAATACATCAGAACACGACTTTCAGATTATCTATGAGACCGAAAAAGCTTTGAGAGATCGTAAGATTTTTCAACTATAATTTCTTTGTAGTGACTTTAAGTCCCTTTAAAGGGACTTGGACACGATTTAAGATCAAAAATTTTATTTTTATTTTTTATGAATAAAATGGTTTACTGGTGTATCTTAAATGATTGATCAAAATATTGAATGTTAAAGTCAAGTTACAAGCGAGATACAGAGGTAAGATTTGGTTGTTATGTAAACAAAGCTCGAGTCTTATAGCTGTTTACAAAATATGTAATGTAGAGAATTACCATTTTGTAGACAAAATGACACGAAAAAACAATTTACACTTATTCAATATCTTCATAAATACAATTATCAGCCAAAAAAAATGATGCATTTGATTGAAACTTACACCAATACAACACAAATGTAAAAAATGACAATATTCGAGTTATGTTTACAAAACAAAGAATTATGAACTCTGTATCTTGCTTATAATTTGATATTTGACTTTCAAATTTTGACATAGCATTATAAACTTCTTCATTTATCAGTATAAACATTGAAAATGGAAAAATAAAATTTGAAAATTTTAAGTGAAATCGTGTCCAAGTCCCTATAAAGTCAGATTTGTCCATTAGATGAGGGAATACATTTTTTTGTAAATAATTTTTTTTTATCGAGCCGTGCTCGTTCGATCCAATAATATGGGGAAAATAAGGAAATAATAATATACAATCATCAAAACTTCTTAGTGTTCACTCTGATAAATAGAATAATTTTGAAATAACGAAATAAAACGATGTGAAATTTTTAAAATTTCGTAAGTGATATTCTTTCTTATCAATATTACAGATAAAATAAAACAACACCGAATGAAATCACTTACCCGTGACGAATCGTCAAAACATAAAATTGGTATTTTTTGCGCATGCTTGATATGATTGTCATTATTTTGTGATTGATTTTAGTTTTTGGTGATAGTGAAAAAAAGAAAACCATATAATATCGCTAAAATGAACACAGCAAACACAGCCAGAACGTTGGAATATTGGTGTCTGCATTGTTACCACAACAGATCATATTCACTTTAAATTTGCTGTTTGTTTTTACCTCAATATTGTTTTAAATATTAAAGCTATACACGCTATAATTTACGTTAATTTTGAATGACAGTGAAAACGCATGCGTTTGTCTACTTATAAAAGTTATCCTTAATCTGTAAATTACAAGGGTGAATTCCATCTCGTTACAAAAATATAGATTTTTAATTGTTTATTTTCCTGCAAGGAAAATATACCTTTTCATGAATATTGATGAAGGAAGAGCAAACCGACCTCATTGCGCATGTCCGCGGAGAACTAGGTGGTCGTTAATGTTTGCCTAATTAAATATCCAACTTGATTTTTGATATGCTTAACAGTTGTTAATTTGAAATACATACATGTTTAATGAGTAAAATACGTTTGTCATTCACGATACCCTTACTTATAGGATCTATAAATAGCACATAGGGGAAAAACACAGATCTACGTCATTTTTTTAAAGGAAGTATTCATATCTACTCACAGGCTTGTATTTTTTTCTTTTGTTTGTACTCGTATATCGGACAAATTTACGCTTTACTGAAAATATCCTTTCCTTTGTGAAACTATCACAATTATGAAGATGTTGACCCTTCACCAGTTTTGGTATGATAGGCTAAATTTAGCTGTCGATATAACGTGATAGATTGATATTCCAAGGAGGCATTACTTTCCTGACAGGAAAATAAATATATTTTATTGTTTAATATTTGATATATTTGTTACGTGATCGAATTGAGCATTATAATTAACAGAATAAAGGTAACTTTTATTAGTAATCAAACACATACATTTTCCCCATTATTTAAAATTGACGCAAATTATAGCGTGTATAGCTTTAAGCAATCCGAAGGAAACGCTATTTTGATATGATATTTCTATTTCGTAAGCGTAATATCATTTTCAACTGCAACTTAAAACAATCCAAAAACTCTGAGCAAAATGCAGCTAAACTGGAAGTGTTAGTGATATTTAGCAAAGACTAGCATACCGGGTCGCAACCTGAGGTCAAGGTCAATGCATTGTTCATAGCAATTTTAAAGTTAAGTGGAAACCAGACACCCTGACGACTACACAAATAAATGTGCTTATTTTATAAATGAGATACATTATACTAGGTGAATACTAAGATCTGTTGAGTGTTTTTCATTACAAAACGTTGGTCATAAGTTTAATTTCAGCATTATTACTTTCTTTGGTGTGATGAACCCAAACAAATCTTGTGAATACAATACTACTAGCATTATTTGTCAGACATTTTATTTCATACTATAAACTACAATTAAACTGATGTGGTGTTTGTGGCATAAATAACTCATTTTTAGCTCACCTGAGCTGAAAGCTCAAGTGAGCTATTCTGATCACATTTTGTCCGTCGTCCGTCTGTCCGTCTGTCCGTCTGTCCGTCTGTCCGTCTGTCCGTCCGTCCGTCTGTCCGTCTGTCCGTCTGTCCGTCTGTAAACTTTTTACATTTTGAACTTCTTCTCTAAAACCGCTTCGCCAACTTCAACCAAATTTGACACAAAGCATCCTTATGGAAAGGCCAATATAAATTGCAGAAATGAAAGAGCTATCTTATTTCAAAGCGGAGAAAACATCGAAAGTGTAGAAAAAGGGGGGTGTATTTTTAAAAATCTTCTTCTCAAGAACTATGGAGTCAAATTCAACGAAATTTAGCCTTGATCATCCTTATGGGAAGGAAAAAATAAATTGCAAAAATTAAGCTATAATTCGGTTCCAAATTTAAGTTATAACGAAAAATAATAAAAGGGGTTAAATCGGTTTATAAATAAGTTTAGTTCGGGTTCGTTATTCCAGATTCATTCTTGACGTCATTCCGTCTCGGAAACGAGGTTGTTTGTTCGAAGCGGCCATTTTCGTCCCATTCTGTCAAACGATTGATTAGTTTGTTGTGGAACTGTTCACGCGCAAAGGTAATGTTTGAAACTTGCAAGATATATTGGTGCCGATTATTATGTGAAGTAAACTGAGGTTAAATATTTCAATGTGTTGACATTTTCACTTATGTCGGTGGTTTTAGTTTGTTTCATTTTCATTGCGGTTTTTAACTATGGGAAACTATCGCGTGTATTTTGGAATTTTTACGTATTAATCAAACATAAACTTCGGTAAATCAGGCAGCTGATTGTTTATCTGCGCAAAGTGAGCAAAATCTGATGCATCAACATGAAAAGACGATTCATGCAATTGGTAAATATGGATGATGTCTGCGCAGTGATTGATTTATGCAATATGTTATGTGAATATGCTTACAAACTCGAGTCTATTCAGTCTAAGCAGACATTGTTTTCGCAGATGGATATATGTAGGTGTATGTATGATTTGAAAAATAAATTGTGCCCTGTCTTTGTTATGGTGCATTTTTTCTGTTTTTATTGTTTACCATTTTATATTTACTAGCCATTGAAAGTCAAGCTTTAAGTTATGAGCAAGATACAAACCATAGGCACCTGACGTTGTATATTTTTCTCAGAATAAAAATAAATACCTTAAATCATTAAATCTAATAATACACAAGGTACGCATCGCCACCATCTTGGATTTATTTCAAACTGTCACATCAGCTGGAAGTTCTGCTTGAAACTCATTGGTAAAATTTTTATAATTGACCTAAATCCAAAATGGAGGCAATGGGTACCTTGTGTATTATTAGATATACAGTATTTATTTTTATTCTGAAAGAAATGATTTGTAAACGGTGTGACCGTTAGACCGAGCGCAGATTTAACACAGTGCAGTTTTGATTTTTGAATAAAATTTTGAATAAAATTTATTTGAAATGCACACAGTAGGATATGCCTGGTTGCCTAGCAACTCAAAGCATTAGCCAGTTTAACGAAACGTTGCATGCTAAGTCTACATTATGACGTCATGTTTCAAACGTAATACACGCTTTTTCTTCGGAAATAGCCGAAGAGAGTTATTTTATTCCGAACTTTCTTTTATTTCTTCTTTCATTGTTTATCAATTTAATTCATTTAAATGCCGCGGTAATAAAATTGAATACTTTATTCAGTATCTAAAAGATCAGTTCCTTGATATAAATGTTTTTATTTTCCATCTGATAATTTGATAAGACATGCATAGAACTAGTCATGTTTCTTGACTGAAGCAGTATTGAAACTTATCCGGTGTCCTCTTTTATTTATTTGGATTCAAATTACCTTCTATTTGAATACTGGAACATTTTAATTGAGTTTAGGGGCAACAAACATCGATAAGTACAAACAATGATCAAATTAACTTTTTAAAAACAAAATGGCTGCCAATATGGCGACGCTCATGGCTGGAAGAAAAATTTTTTTGGCCTTAGTACCCCTGATTCAACTTACATTTTTCAATGATTTTTTATATATACGTGTTACCATTAATCCTCGCTTTACGAGGCGGGCTTTGCTCGCCTTTCGCTGCGCTCGGTATAACATCAGGTGCCTGTGACTCGAACCTAGCAGAAATGTGGGCTCTGTATTTTTCTCACGGTTCAAAGACTGATGCTGACATTTTGGTTGATTATTAGAAATGTCTTACCAAATATTAAAGGATGATGCGTTACTGATAACTACTTTGTGGGATGATGCGTTACAGAAAACTACTTTGTGGGGCCCTTCTCACCCAAAGAATTATCTGAAATCTACAACATTTTTGATAGTTATTTGCAAGAGTAATTAAAAACAGAGTCTTTTAAATAGTTGGTATAGTTGGACACATTTTAATTATGATATCTTAAGTGTTGTTCGTAAGAAAATATTGCAATGGAAAATCATTTTGGTTTCAATTTTTTTTTTTTTTTTTTTTTTTTTTTAAATAAAGATGAGAAATAATGGGTGGTCCTTAGAACACTAGAGTAATTACTAATATGCTTGTCAATACATTAAATAGCTCTTTAATAACATATTAGATACGTAACATATCATGTGACAACATTTTTTCACATTGATCAAGTAAGTAAGGTTACAAAAAGTCACAGAAATTCATGCCAGGTGAACAACAATTGTTCATAATGGTGGAGACCATTTGAATGATTGGCAATACATGAGGTTTTAATTATTAGATCTAAACCCTGGGGTCATCCCCATCCCCCAGAAATTAGAAATGTCCAAATATCTTGAACAAAGGTTAAGGTCCCCACCCCTAAACCATAGATATTCTTGTTCCTTGTGTCAAGGGGCATCAAATGGAATGTAGGTTATGGGCCTCGGGGGTGGTCCCGACTCCTTTTTGAACAGGAAGTGCCCCAATATCTTGAAAACGGTCAAGATCCCCACCCCTAAACCATATATATTCTTGTTCTTTGTGTCAAGGGGAATCAAATGGATTGTAGGTAATGTGCCCCGGGGGTGGTCCTGACTCCTTTTTAAAAAGGAAGTACCCCAATATCTTGAAAACGGTTGAGATCCCCACCCCTTAACCATAAATATTCTTGATCCTTGTGTCAAGGGACATCAAATGGTATATAGGTAATTGGACCCGGGGGTAGTCCTGACCCATCTCGAACAGGAAGTGCCCCAATATCTTGAAAACGGTTGAAGTCCCCACCCCTAAACCATATTTATTCTTGTTCCTTGTGTTAAAGGGCATCAAGTTGTATGTAGGTTATGGGTCCTGGGGGTGGTCCTGACTCCTTTTTCAACAGGAAGTGCCCCAATATCTTGAAAGCGGTTGAGATCCCATCCCCTAAACTATATATATTCTTGTTCCTTGTGTCAAGGGGCATCAAATGAAATGTAGGTCATGGGCCCTGGGGGTGGTCCCGACTCCTTTTTGAACAGGAAGTACCCCAATATCTTGAAACGGTCAAGATCCCCACCCCTAAACCGTATTTATTTTTGTTCCTTGTGTTAAAGGGCATCAAGTTGTATGTACCGGTAGGTTATGGGTCCTGGGGGTGGTTCTGGCTCCTCTTTGAACAGGAAGTGCCCCAATATCTTGAAAACGGTTGAGATTCCCACCCCTTAACCATATACATTCTTGTTACTTGTGTAAAGGGGCATCAAATGCTATGTAGGTCAAGGGTCGGGGTGATCCTGACTCATCTTTGAACTGGAAGTGCCCCAATATCTTGAAAACGGTCAAGATCCCCACCCCTAAACCATAAATATTCTTGTTTCTTGTGTTAAGGGGCATCAAATGGTCTGTAGGTTATGGGTCGCCTCGGGGGTAGTCCTGACCCCCCTCAAACAAGAAGTGCCCCAATATCTTGAAAAAGATTGAGATCCCCACCCCTAAACCATTTAATCTTGATGCTTTGTAAAGGGGCAACAAATGTTCTATGCAGGTCATTGGATCTAAAGGTAGCCCTGAACCCCCCTAAAACAGGAAGTGCCTAAATATTTTGAAAATTGTTTAGATCCCCATCCCTAAACCATGTATATTCTTGTTCATTAGGTCATGTTTTTTCACCTGATATACAGTAAAAAACCCTCGGGAACCTCATAAAATTTCACAAATAAAACTATTTAAGTCTATAAAGTTTGACCCATGTTGGTTATCCCTATCCCCTTGATGGCTGTAATGCAGAAGACCTGTTTACGAAGTCTAAATTATTTCATGATAATCTTAGCATTTACATATAAGGCTTATTATCTAATTACAAGATATCAACCAATGCTACTAGCTGTCATCACAATAATTTATAACCATCCTTTATAAATTTCTGAGCACTTTCAAATGAATCACTCGTAGTGCCGTGCGGTATAACCGACCCCAAAGTTGGGCTTGTTATTCAACACAGGAGTTGAGTCCAGTTGTGAGAACCTTTTAATTAAAATTATCATCAGTGTCTTCCCAATTACGTGATAATAAAAGATTTAATTAAGCCAGCTTTAATCAATTACAGTAATTGTACTAAACAAAAAGCAAACAGCTTGTGCAAATCTCCCAAGTTATTTGAGAAATAAAGTACCAGTTTTTGTGAATGTTGCAGAATAACCTCTGAGGTAGAGAAATGTTGTTTTCAAATATAAAAGCTGGGGTGTTAGCCAAGGCTTTTATATTTTAAACAACATTTCAAGACCGAGGAGGTTAGCGTGCAACATTCACGAAAACTCATACTTTATTTCTATTCTACTAACAGCCCAATATTTCTACAGATTGTTTCTCCTATAGAAAGACAATCTAGGTCATTTTGACGGCTGTTCCGTGTAACCCCAATGGTTTTGTTAGTAATGGATCAAAGAAATAAAATGCAGATGACAGAATTTTTCTTTTGATTTTTAATACTCTTTCCTTATTTATAAAATATCTTTGAATCATGTTCCTAATATTTTAAGGGCAATTTTATACGATTATTACTACTACACGTTATATGTTTTATGTAAAAACACAGAGTGAAAATGTGCTAGGGAGGATCTAGGAACAGCCGCATTGATCTCTTAAAAATAAACATTTGAGGCAATACACATGGTTTTGACTGGAACTATCACATGAAATTGATGTTTTAAAACTTTTTACGGTTTGAAGTTGTACTTTGATGGTCAGTGCGAAACAAATTGGTATTTCTGATAATTTACTGATGATGTTCGTAGTATTTTGGAGAATAATGTCCGCGGCATCTCTTTGATCTCGGCATTAACTGTAGTAAATTAATAATTAATGCAATTGGGAATTTTTATCGTACAATTGGGAAAATCTGTGGCTTTTCGTTATTGGGAATGGGTTCGATATTCGCTTCAAATTTGAGGGGAGTGACGGTCCTGAATTACATCTTGTTCATTTTATTTTCACAGTCCAAACCCCCTAAAAAACCATGGTCTTTGCATGACATTTTATGATCTTTATATATTAGGGGGTTTTATTTGTAGATGCCACGGAGGAAGTATTGGAGGATGAACAGGAAAGAGTTACAGACTGACATGACTGAGGAGACTGGCCTCATGAAAAACAGTAAAACAATTTCTGACCTGGACTTGACTGAGGAGACTGGCCTCGTTAAAAACAGTAAAACAATTTCTGACATTAAAATGACTGAGGAGACTGGCCTCGTGAAAAACAGTAAAACCAATGTTGACCCTGAGGAGCCTGGCCTCAGGTTACAAAAAAAACAGGAAAATCAAAAATCTTGTCAAATGAATTTGGACACTGAACTGGAAATGAATTTGCACAATGAACTCGAAATGAATTTGCACAATGAACTCGAAATGAATTTGCTCAATGAACTTTGTGAAACAAATTTGTGTCAAAACTCTGCTGAAGTGATTTTGCAAAAGAATGTGAAAAAAAATCTTACAAACAATGACTCTGTGACTAAAACTATGCAAAATAATTTGCAACCTCATGAAGATAACCTGGTTTATCATAGAAAATTAGTTATTGGGTCATTTCATCAAGGAGATACAAGATTTTCATCATTTTCAAGGGGCAGTCAATGTACTTGCAATGCACTCACTATGTTGATCAAATGTTATGAAGGATTCTCGTTCACAACTAAATTTTTAGATAACACTTTAATAGCAGGAGACCAGGTGTATACAACAGTGGTCAAAAATTTGATGCAAAAACAAATCTTCCATAACAAACTCCTCAACTTTGATGAATTACCAAGTAACTTAACTTTGGGAGAAAATCATCATGTCATTCACAAATTTGATACCATTTGGGGATTAGTTGTCTCGGGAGAACAAAATAGCCCTGTGAAATCATTGCATCAAGCTTTAGATGAGGCATTCCAGATTTCTAGATATTTGCTAATTATGATAGGAGCAATTTGTTCTGGTGTATACAAAATTTCAAACACTGAATATTATTTCTTCGATTCTCATTCACATGACCGTGATGGCATGTCTGCATGTGAGGGCAAATCTGTGCTGGTAATGAACAAGAGTCTTGATGATTTGGTGACATATTTGTACAACATGTACAACAGCATGCATATTGATTTTTCTATGCAGTTTGAAATCTTACCAATCTCAATTAGTACTTTGCATCACAGTTTTCCAGAGAGAGACCCATTGCAGAAAAAATTATACAAAATGGATGAACCTCCATCTATTACAAATGGTGAGAAGCAATGCAGAAAACGCTATATGAGAGAATACATGTCCAGAAAGAGAGAGAACACACAATTTAAAACTGAAGAGAGATGCAAAGATGCTCTTGCCAAAAAATTGAAACGACAAAATCCTGAAGTGTTTGAGAATGAAAGGAAAAAAAACACAGCTGGAAGAAAGTTTAAACGACAATGTATTGATGTTCAAGAAAAGGAAAGAAAGATGGACAAAATTGCAAGAAAATTGAAACGACAAAATACTGAAGTGTTAGAGAAAGAAAGAACAAGAAATGCAGCTGAAAGAAAATCTAAACGACAATGTAAAGATGTTCAAGAAAAGGAAAGAGAGATGGACAAAATTGCAAAAAAAATGAAAAGACAAAATCCTGAAGTGTTAGAGAAAGAAAGAACACAAAATACAGCTGGAAGAAAATCTAAACGACAATCTACTGATGTTAAAGAAAAGGAAAGAAAGCTGGACAAAATTGCAAGAAAACTGAAAAGACAAAATCCTGAAGTGTTAGAGAAGGAAAGAACACAAAATACAGCTGGAAGAAAGTTTAAACGACAATGTATTGATGTTCAAGAAAAGGAAAGAGAGATGGACAAAATTGCAAAAAAAATGAAAAGACAAAATCCTGAAGTGTTAGAGAAGGAAAGAACACAAAATACAGCTGGAAGAAAGTTTAAACGACAATCTACTGATGTTAAAGAAAAGGAAAGAAAGATGGACAAAATTGCAAGAAAACTGAAAAGACAAAATCCTGAAGTGTTAGAGAAAGAGAGAACACAAAATACAGCTGGAAGAAAGTTTAAACGACAATGTATTGATGTTCAAGAAAAGGAAAGAAAGATGGACAAAATTGCAAGAAAACTGAAAAGACAAAATCCTGAAGTGTTAGAGAAAGAAAGAACACAAAATACAGCTGGAAGAAAGTTTAAACGACAATGTACTGATGTTCAAGAAAAGGAAAGAGAGATGGACAAAATTGCAAGAAAACTGAAAAGACAAAATCCTGAAGTGTTAGAGAAAGAAAGAAAACAAAATACAACGGGAAGAAAGATTAAAAGGCAAAGCATTCAAATTCAAGGAAATGAAAGAGAGATGGACAAAATTGCCAGAAAAAATAAACGACAAAACATTAATGTAAGAAATAAAGAGAATGAACGAGAGACAAAAGCAAGAAAATTGAAGAGGGAGAACCCAATTATCCTTGAACAAGAAAGATTGAAAAAGCAAGCTAAACGAAGTATCATTTCATATCATGAAAATGAAAAAAATCTAAATAGGGAACAGAAACAAAGGAAGAGGACAGATGTTGAATATTGTAACACGGTAGATGAACGACAAAGACAGCATAGGTTTGGAGCAGATATAGATGATTGTATAAAAAAATTTCATGAACAGATTAGACATGGTCCCATTTTTGTATGTTCTTGTTGTCAGCAAACGTGGTTTAAAGAAAGTGTATTAAAAGTGGAGAACACAAAACTGGATGAAAGAATTAAAAACAAATACTTGACAAGTACTATTTCTGTTCAAGATAAGGAGTGGATTTGCAATACTTGCTATTCATCGTTAAAAGAAAACAAAACTCCAAAGTTGTCTGTTTTTAATGGTATGACATGGCCACAAAAACCAATGGAATTAGATTTGTTTCCTTTAGAGGAAAGGCTTGTGTCTTTGAGAATTCCTTTTATGCAAATTAGAGAGTTACCAAGAGGTGGACAATATTCTGCCAGAGGAAATGTTGTGAATGTCCCAGTTGATATCCAGCCTACAATAAATAGCTTACCTAGAAAATTGGATGAAAATGTCACAATTCCCGTAAAATTGAAGAAAAAATTATCTTATCAAAAATGCGATTATCATGAAAATGTACGACCAGCAAAAGTACTGATAGCACTGCATTGGCTTATGAACAATAGTGAATTCTACAAGAACGCAAATATCAATGTTGATGACAACTGGTTTCAAGAAATCACAACCTCAGCAAATGAAATTGTTCAAGAATTAGTTCAGACACAGTCAAGAAGGGACCATAATACTGATTGTCTGGAGTCCGATAATGATGAATTTTGTGAAGTAGATGGAATTGGTAGAGATGGAAATTGTGATACGTTGCTAGATGATGCATCACGAGACATGAATCAGGTTTACACATTTGCCCCTGGTGAAGGACAACGTCCACTAAGCTTATATCAAGATCAGGCTGCTGAATATTTATCATTTCCTACAATCTTTTGTGGAAGGAAAAGATTAAATGATGAAGAAAGAGAACTGCGTGTTTCATATGCAGACATAGCTAAGTGGGAACTGAGAAGTTTTGATAGACGTGCAGCACAGTCTGTTCCAAACTTGTTTTTTAAGTTGAAAAAAATACAAATGAAACAAGTTACTGACAAATGCAATTTGGCTTTGAGAAAATGTAAAACTAAGGGAAAAACATTTACAGCAAACGATGTGCAAAATCCTGAAAATGTCAATAGTCTTGTTAGACACAATGAGGGTTATTTTATCTTTAGACAGTTAAGAAATTCACCTGCATATCTTGAAACACGGAAAAAAGATGTATTTGCCATGATCAGACAGTTAGGTTTACCAACATGGTTCATGTCTCTGTCTGCTGCCGATACAAGATGGACTGATCTCATCAGAGCACTGGGCATTTTAAACAATGCAAAGGAATATACAGATGACGAAATTGACAATATGTCATGGTTTCAAAAATCAAAAATGGTACAGAAAGATCCAATTACATGCACCAGATATTTTGACCATAGGTTTCGATTGTTTCTGAATTCTGTATTGAAAAGTGACCATCATCCAATCGGCCAAGTGAAAGACTATTTTTATAGAGTTGAATTTCAACAGAGAGGATCACCCCATGTTCATATGGTTGTCTGGATTGAAAATGCCCCAAAATATCAAGAAAATGATGAAAAAGAGATTTTGGATTTTGTAGATCATTACTTGAAATGTGAAAAGAATGAAGATGATGACTTGACAGAATTACAAGTGCATAAACATTCTCAAACATGCAAAAAAGGAGGAAAAGATGTATGCAGATTTGGCTTTCCACTACCTCCTTTAGAAAAGTCTATGGTTCTAGAACCTTTAGATGCTGATGTTGACAAGTACAGGAAAATGTATGATAAAATTCAGAAAAAGTTAAATGATATGTCGAAAAATGGTTGTGATTTATCATACAAGGAACTCCTAGATTCAGTCTTGGAAATATCTGAGGAAGATTACATCAAATGCATTAGGAGTTCATTGAGAGGTCCAAAGGTTTTTTTAAATAGAAAGCCATGCGATATGAGAGTAAATTCTTACAACAGTGTTGTTCTAAATGCTTGGAAAGCAAACATTGACATGCAATTTATCTTAGATCCATATGCCTGTGCAATGTATATTGTTTCATATATAAGTAAATCTCAAAGAGGAATGAGTGATTTACTGAACAGAGCTGCAAAAGAAGCTAGAGAAGGAAATCTTGACCTAAAAAGACAAGTGCGTCATATTGGAAACCATTTCCTCAATAGTGTGGAAGTCGGAGCACAAGAAGCTGCATATTTAGTGTTGCAAATGCCTCTAACAAAAGCTTCAAGAGATGTTGTTTTTATCAACACAAGTCCCTCTGATGATAGAGTAATTCTAATCAAAACAGATGCTGAATTGGAAAAGTTGACACCGAATTCTACAGATGTTGAATGCAGTAATGTCATTAAAAGATACACAAAACGACCAAAACAACTTGAAAACTGGTGTTTAGCTGACTATGTTTCCCAACTTGATGTAGTGTTTCCAAAAGAAAGTGAAAACACATTCGATCAAACAGAGATAAACGATGATGAAAATGATGAGTCAGATGTTGACTTTAATGAGAGTGATACACTTGTTACTCTTAAAAATGGCATTATCATCAGACGTCGCAAAGTACCCAGAGTGATTAGATATGTCCGGTTCAGTCTAAAAACAGACCCCGAAAATTACTATAGAGAAAAGTTAATGTTGTTTATGCCCTGGAGAGATGAATCAGTTGATCTGTTGTCTGGAACTGACACTTTTGAAAATTCATTTAGTCTTAGAAAGTCTTTCTTGGCTCATAAAATCAAGCAATATGAGTTTAATGCCGAACTGCTAGATGCAGCATTACAGATAGCAAATGATGAATTAACAGATGCTTTTGATGAATTAGCACCTAATACTCAGCAAATAGAGGCAGAAGATGAAGCTGAAGGATCTTTTGAATCAGAAAAGTATGTCCAGTTTAATCCAGAGAGACCAGTTGAACAAAGAATATATGATATTGGGGCAGATGTTGGTATCCCATCAAGACAAATTACAGAGGAAAGTTCTGTGAGACTGCCAGATGATGAATATTTGAAATTGGTGGAAAGTTTGAATGAGAAGCAAAGAGAATTTTTCAATCATGTCATGCAATGGGTTAAAACTAAAAAAGAGCCAATTTATTCGTTTTTATCTGGAGGTGCTGGTGTTGGCAAATCTGTTTTGATAAGAGCACTTTATCAAGCTTTGCACAGATATCTATGTTCTACTGAAGGTGAAAACCCAGATGATGTAAGAATACTTCTATGTGCATACACAGGGAAAGCAGCTTATAACATTGGAGGGTCAACCATAGCATCTGCTTTCCATCAAAAAATTAATCAAAGCCAACAAAGTTTACACTGTGATGAATTGAATACTTTTCGCGCCAAATACAGAAACCTGAAATTAATCATGATTGATGAAATATCAATGGTAGGCAATAGATCACTGGCTCTAATTGACAGTCGTTTGCAACTTCTTACAGGCATCAAAAAGCCATTTGGTGGTATTAGTATCTTAGCAGTTGGTGATTTTTTTCAACTCAAACCTGTGATGGACAGCTGGATCTTTCAGGATTTAAAATGTAATGCCCAAGCTCTTGCAAGCAATCTTTGGAAGGAACACTTTAGTGTATTTGAATTGGATGAAATAATGAGACAAAAAGATGATGTCGAGTTTGCTCAACTGCTAAATCGTCTTCGTTATAATGAACTCACACCAGAAGACAAGAATGTAATTCAGAGATGCATGATAACAGAAACAAATGAAAATTATCCAAACCATGCTCCACATCTCTTTACTCAGAACTCTAAAGTAGATGCATACAACAATCAGTTGATTGAAAGACTTGAAGGAGAAAAGGTCACAGTGAAATCAGTTGACACTGTTATCAAAGATTACTCAAAGGAAGTGAAACAAAAGCTTCTCAGGTCTTTAGTAAATGAAGATGATGTTAGCAAAACTGCCAATTTAATGCAAATATTGATTCTTGCTGTTGGGATGATATACGATATCTCGGTCAATGTTGATGTCTCTGATGGGCTAACAAATGGGTCATCATGTAAAGTTCAACTGATTGAAAGCAAAATGGAAGGCATATCAAGACCAAGCATAGTTTGGGTCCATTTTTTTGATTCTGCCATTGGAAAGTCGACTCGCAAAAAATACAAGCATTTGTTTCATGATGGAATAGATGATGAATGGACACCCATTTTTGAAGTTCAGCGGTCTTTTGTATTGAATCATAATACTTTTCAGAGAATTCAATTTCCATTGCGACCAGCTGCAGGAAAGACAGTTCATAAAGCTCAAGGGTGCACTGTTGATGAAATTGTAATTGACTTGTCTCAAACTAGAATTAGGAAAACTCCACACATTCACTATGTTGCTCTAAGTCGAGTCCGGTCAGTAGATCATCTACATATCCTGAACTTTAATGAGCAGGCATTAGCTATGGATGAAAAAGTGCTTGAGGAAATGGGAAGAATGAAAACTGAGGCGCCATTGCAACTTTGTTATGTTCCAATGTATGAGATCAATTCTAATTGTTTTAAAGTTGCTTTCAACAATTGTAGATCACTTCATAAGCACTTTTCACAAGTAAAAAGTGAGCCAAATATTCTAGCATCAGATGTAGTTGGTTTCTCGGAGACAAGACTATGTAGTGCAGATGAAAACAATTTTCAACTACACAGCTACACAGCAATATTTAACCATGAGGTTACATGTCACTTCAATAGACGTCCACATCATGGAACAGCACTGTATGTGAAAAATGACTACAAGACAACATGTATCTCAAAGTTTAACAATGGCTCCTTAGAGTTCATCGCTGCAAATGTACATTTAAGCCAAAGTAGAGAGGTACAAGTCATCGTACTTTATAAATACCCATCATGTTCTTTGGAAAATTTCAAGCAAAATGTAAACACACATCTTAAGCCTTTGACTGAACACCAGAAAGACTTGGTACTTATAGGGGATTTCAATTTTGATTTGTTTTCTGGGCATATTGACTTTTTAACATTTTTTGAAAATTGCTTTAAATGTAAACAAATTGTAACAAAGGCTACACATAATACCGGTTCTCAGCTGGATCTGATTTTTACAAACATAGCCCCATGTGCAACAGATGTGATTGAAGCATACTGGTCTGATCATAAAATGATATACTGCGCTTTTCAATGATATAATTGTGTTTTAAAGAGAATGGGGCGCCAAAGTAAAAACTCATCAGAGGGAGCTGTGAAAATATTGCCCCCTCCCTCATCCCATTTGTCACCATTAAAAAGGTGACAAATGGTTTGTTAATATATAGATATTGTAAGACACCAACTATTTGCTTTTGGCACTGTCATAGATTCAGTGGTTCAAGGGGAAAGGGGATTTAATTATTAAAAATTTGATTTGTAACAATTCCACCACATGTTTCTTGGATGTAGAGAAGAGTGTTAAATCTGTTCTCAATTTTTAATTTCTAGCCTTTAATTGGCCAAATTTACAGATATCATCCACTTCACTGATGTTGTTTTCATCAATTCTCCCCCCCCCCCCACCTAAAACATGACTATGCCAATATTTTTAAATTTATACATTAAATATGTATTTAATTACTCATTATATGTACTAGTATTTTCTAATTTACTGGATTGATGTATATAAATATTTTCATTTACTTATTATATTTTGTCTTGTATCTCTTGGCCATCATTCTTAATACTATATTGAATTATAATGTCTATATATACATATATCCAACCAAAAATGTTTAAGTCTTATATTCAAAACTACAGTGAACATGTGTAAATTTGTGTATATTTCTTCAATATTGAAAGAAAATAATTCGCAGACTTCAAGGTGCCAGGTAAATGAAAGTCATCGACTCCCCATGGATAAAACACCAGTCCATAGCAGCTTAACTCCCAGCTTACTGCTCGTACCCAATTTCAGCTTGGTTGACTAAGACAAAGACTGATGTAGTACCTTGTGTAAGGGACAATACAACATCAAGTGACCACATGGGATTTTAACCAGCAACCATTGGGTAACTGGTCTAACGCTCATGACCACTGAGCCATGTGCTCCATAAATGAACTACATTTGAGTTACCGTAATTGTGAATTACAGTTGTGGACAGGTCATATAAACAATCAATACTGTGCACAAGCCACATCAAAAATTGAACTTTAAATTTTCTTCATTTTTAAGCAAAACAGAATGTGGCAATATCTGAAGAAGAGAAGAGAAGATATAGTGAATTAAAACTGATTTGTTTAATAAAAATTGTATACTGATGCTTTATTTATATATTTTTTGTTGTATTTCCATGTGTCACAATAACTTGATAGAAGTTAAATTGTACTCATATATATACAGTCTATATTAGTTTATATATGTCGCATCAAAACTGTTTGCATCTCATATAAATAATAACGGACCTTTTTTTCTAGAAGACTATTTTTCAAATTTGTCTTTAAATTTAATATTATTTAATTATTATCTTTATAGCTGTTATCAATGACTTCATTTAATAATATCGTTTTTTATCAAGCAAGGGTTGGTGTCTTACAATACAATAATTGTATGTGAATCTGTATTCATTTTCATTTTTTTAAATTCTTTAATATTTATTTATATATATACTGACAGTTCACACACAATATGTACAAATCCTTCATGTGAGTGCATAGTAGATGTAAATTCAATCATGTTAATACATGTATGATGTAAGTTGAAAATATTGGAGCAAAAAGAGAAGACATCTTTTCAGTAATGTTCCTTCTTTTTTTTTTTTAAATCTTTATATTACCTCAAATCAAATCATTTTTATTTAAACTATATAACTAAAACCTGGTAATATAATTGTTAATAATGAAAATTATATATATCATTAATGCAATGTGATGAATTTATTTAAATGCATGTATTTCTCTTATGAATACAAAAGGCACCAGTATTTAAGGACACTTAGCGCCAATCGTTCAAAAATGACAGGTAAGTATAAAGAAAGGAGGTCAATGGCCAGCCTGTAGCGGGCGGTAAACCTGCCTTTTCTAATAAATTCATATCTATGGACAGAGTTCATAGTTATAAACAATATGGCATACATGTATTAAGAAAAAACAAAAGAAATATTACATACTGGTTGCATGTTTGAGACATTGTACTCTTAATGTACACTTTATAGAACATTTCATTTAAATAAATTGAGAAATACATTGCATTGAAAGTGAATTTATTTTCAAACAAATATTCACTTAGGTTTTATTCAAATTTTAAAATTTCAAAATTATTCACACACTTTTTTGTAGAAAAAAAAGTATTATTTAATATGATTGTGCATGCGTTTATATGCAAATATAGTATCATTGAAACATTATTTTGTATCATATAACACAGAAAAGATGTCTTCATCTTGTATAGTTATATTAAACTTATCATAAATGTGTCATAAAGTTTATTGGGTTTTTTTTCTGATAATCATTTTAAAGTATAAATGCATTATTTTTTGCAATTTTTCAAACAATCACACTCAAATGACAAAAATAAAAAAAAAAATCTAGTATGTTCAAATCATTCTTGATCAAATTCATTTTCTGTTTTATCGCAGTTAGCAAATGACACAAGAATAGTTATGATACGAGTTTTTGTATAAATTTCTATTGACAAATACTTTTCATTTAATTATGTTTTGTAAAATCAATACTGTTCATAACCTTTCTATTTTCGCATTTTCGTAGAAAGGTTATGAAAAAACAGTGGAACTTATAAATTAATTTATTTAAACTTTGTGTATGTCTATGACTTATTAAATTATATATCCATGTATATATCTGGTTGCAAAATATGATTTATTGTATTTTATCATCATTATATTTATTTAATTTAACGTACAATATGCATAACTATAAGACACTGAGAAACTACAAATTTACATTTACAGTATATTTGTAAAATTTGTTAAAACCATTTTAACAACACCTTGGAATTTCAGTAGGACGTAGCTATCTATGCACCAAAACAAGTTTAAAGTGATGCAGTTTCAAGCAAAATATGCACCGATTGCTTAGTCTTAGCTTAAAAGTGAGAAAATCTTGTTGATTTCATCCATGGCTGAGTGGCTGACACTGATATAGACAGGCTTACGTCACATTGCTGTTTAACACAATTACCCAAAGTCCAAGCTCTTGTTAAAATGGTTCTTAAACTAATGTATTACCAGTAACTACTTTTTGAATGTGTATGCATAAAAATTATTCATGACGTTCTTTTCATATTACCAGTAATATTTGTCTTTAAATAAAATTGCTTTCTAAAATGAAATATGTCTCATGTTGATATATCATAATTGTATTCAATGTAGATATGTAAAATCATGCCATTATGATTCAAACATATTTAAAATGGTTTCATATTTTTAAGGGTTCACATCAAATAAAATGTTGCCAATTTTTCAAGCCAATTTTGCCAAAAAGCATACGAAAGCTTCACTGCACATTTCAAATTCTGGGATATATCAAGTTGGCATATATTAAATAAAGCTAGATTTTAACAGACACAATTTAGATTACAAATTGTCTAATATGATTTTGTGCATGCTTCTTGTTATAATCTTGGAAATAAAGAAAGGTTGCGTGAAATAACTCATATTTGGTAACCACTTTTTTAATATATAAAACTGGATATGTATTGCATGATCTCTGATATGAAAATCAATGAACTAGAATATTGGCGTCCTCTAATTGTGTAGATTCAACTTGTTCAAATTATGACTACAGGTTATAAAATTGGCCAACAATTGGTGCTAAATTTGAAACTACTATACATTTTAGCAAATGCATGAATGTATCTTTAGAGAACCATAACTCTTCAAATCTGTGCACAAAACTGCAGAAATTAACATACCATCAGTGATATATTTAATTTATATTGCGCAATTTATTTTCATTCCCACCCCTCAATAAAAATATTTAATCTTGCATTAAGAAAACTATGGTACATAACTATGCTAATTTTAATATTAAATATCACTATTCTTAATTATTTAAAGTATTTTAAGTCAAAATAGTTAGCAATTTTGGCTCAGATGACCGATGTGGCCCATGGGCCTCTTGTTTAGGTCATTTGTCCGAAAAACAAGATATTAAATTGGTGTGGCCATATATCAATAAAATACATACATGCAGGTACAGTTACCGGTACTTAAAGTACATTGTACCAGTTTACGGCAATATGAAAAAATTGATAGAGCACCCTGCTCACTGGTTTATAACCTCACTGTTTTCAAATTACAAATATTGCTTTTAGTCTTTAAACAGGTATTTATATATTTACTGCACAATTTTTTAAAACTGCATGCAAGAAAACCAAAACAAACTTGTTCTAATCAATTTTTATGTGAAGCCTAAACATTCCTTCACATAATATAGTACATGTAAAAATATTTTCATATTTGACTCAGAGCTCGTCTAAATTTTTGAAAAATGCCACAAATAAAATATTTGATTGCATATTCAGAGCTTAAATAAAGTAGATTAACTCTAAATACACAGGGCTGATATGAATACTAGGCATTAAAAGCTTTTTGAAGTGAAACTAACAATTTACAATAATTAAGAAATTCATTGCATACATACCGAATAAATCAATTTAATGTACCCCCATTAATAGTTGCCTTGATTCAAGAAAACTATACTACTGACACAAAAGAATATAACTTACTAAATTGAACAATAAAATCCAAAATAAGGAGTTTTTAAAACCACTATGAAGCAACTATTTTGGATACAAAATTTCAACACCCTCTTTCAGCACTTACCATAATTACTATCTCATACCAGGTATAATTAATCTTGAGAAAATCATACCTTTAATCATACAAATTAACCTATATCACTTTCTACATACATTGTGCATCTACAGGTGAAAATGTCTGGTATATTACCATGAACAATGACGCCCAAGACTCAAAATAATGATGAGAGTGCCAAAAAGATATTACTACAGTATTACAATTAGTAAACCTTCTAGCAGACCTCATACATCTTGGGCAATCAGGGTTCAATGCCAGCAACCAAACTCATACACATGATACATTTGTAGTTATAGTTATATTTCTATACGCCACAAAAAGAGACAACTGACATAATAAGAGAATATCAGAAATTATGGAAATAAAACTTTGCAATGCATCAATAATTTAAATGCTAAAATGACTATTTCTAACCAGTTGTATAATCAATTTATATCTACACGTATTCTAATATATTAACTTAATAGATCTAGAAAAAAATATATATTGTCATGCCTATCCATTATCATTTCAAGTGTTAAAGTGTAACAAAAATATATAGATATACAAATTTAAAAAACAAACTTACCATTTGTTGTTTTCTTCATCTATCTGTCAGAGGGGTATGTAAGAAAGGGGGGGGGGGGTGGGCAGCTGCATTGATATATGGCATGATAAATATATTTTATAAATATATTAGAAATTTATGTATAATAGCTATATGTATGCCTATTTCCCTCCTTATAATTTTAATCAAAATGATTTCGAACTTCATATTTTTCATGTACATGTAATATATACATAATTATGTAATCTGAGAGAGAGAGAGAGAGAGAGAGAGAGAGAGAGAGAGAGAGATCAGGCTTAATTACGTTCTTCTCTCCATTCATGCCTTAAAGGGAACCAAATTTGCCCATTCATCTGCCTTGGTATTTTTGAAAAATAAATGAGCAATGAGTAAAAAATATTATAGTATGTGACCTTTTGGCATCTGATTTTCATTTCCCGTAACAATCGCAACATCTCGGGCCTTTTCCGGAGACCAAGGAAAACAGAAAGTTTTCCGAATGTTCTTGCAATCAACTGCTCCTCTGTTTCTATTCTCGCATATCAAACAGGTATTGCCAGTCTAGAAATCAATAATAGTCGTATATATCATATTAAACCGCCTTTCCCCTGTTAAAATTTGGTAATGTCATCTAGAGTCAGATTAGTTTTCCGACAAAATGCCACCCTGAAAATGAAAGTAAAAGTAGGAAATGTTTTCTTTAGTCTCGAATCCTCCAGACTCTCGCTCTCGAGAACGAGAGTCTGGGGTAAGCTATACTATATTTTCTTCAATTCTCTCCTTCAAATGATATTTTTTCT
The DNA here is from genome assembly GCF_025612915.1 of Magallana angulata. NCBI lineage: Eukaryota > Metazoa > Mollusca > Bivalvia > Ostreida > Ostreidae > Magallana > Magallana angulata. The sequence goes on from NC_069111.1 coordinate 48,797,660, forward strand.
ACAAATCCTATTTTCTGACATGTGTCAAGCACTCTGATTTAAAACATCACAATAAGAATATAATATAAATGGGATATACCATATAAACAATCGGAACATCGCTCGGCCTTTTCCGTCAATTCGAGACGAACCCGATTGACCATATAAGGTAGGCCTCATGTTTTGACATTCCCGCCAAATTGTCAGAGTCGTCAAAATGGCTGCGTCGAAAAAAATCAAGTTAGACGAGCAATCGATAGAAGTAGAAGGTTACGTTCACAACGTCTCTCCACTGAAAGTGTCTAGAAATAACAACAACTACTTTAACGCAATATTTCAGGAGGAGGGAAAATACACCGATCTTGTATGTTTTGTACAAGATTACAATTCTGTTCTGAAGGACATCGAGAAAACAAAGTAAGTAAATTATATTTAAATTGCCTAACTAGTGTTTATTATGAAATCTCATGACAAAAATTATTATGAACTATAGTGAAGTGCAGGCACGTAGCGTCGTTTTTGAAAGTGGGGGGCCAGACTCGTCCAAAAAATGTAGACAAGGTTGGCCTACTATATAACTTCAATTTTACTCCTCATATCTTTATTTTTTTTCGTATCAATTCTTTACATACTCCCAAAAAAGTGGGGGGGGGGCAACTCCATGATTAGTCCATTTTTTATATGTAAATTTTTAAAAAATTTGTTGCTGCGAGAGAAAGTGGGGGGGGGGGCGCCAGGCCCCCCCTAATGCTACGTGCCTGAAGTGTAACTTTCTGGATTACGTAACGTGCAAGTACCCATTACAGCCCAAAAATACACAACTTTCCTCATTACTCTCTTTATGTAAGCTATCATGTAAAATTTTTATTGCAAATCTCTGTATTGTTCATATACTTTATTTAAGTAATCATCAATACCGCCTCACTTGTAAAAATTAACCCTGTCCATGATCTTCGATTTACAGGAAGTCGAATACCCATTATTGTCACTCATATTTTTCGTCATTTTTCAGTAATTAATCGGTAAAAAGGTCAAAATTTTAAAAGAATTTAACAATACAAGATAAAATGCAAAAAAAATAACATGAAAAATTATTTAATTTAAAGCAATTCCATCATATTATTAACAGGATTGTTTTTTATTTCTCTGCTACCATGTGCACACAAACAGACGAACATGTGCTTCAAAAATCTCGAGGCAAATGATTAAAAATATTTTAAAAAATGCATTGTTTATTTATCAAAAGCTCTTGAAAATAAGTTTCAGTGTGTCCAGTAAAAGAAGTAATATGTGTGAAAGTTAACAGCAACGCCTCCACATTACACCACAGGTGCGCAAGGATAAATCTTTGATCCGCTTCAGGTTGCAGACAAAATGGCGTTGTACAAGCAAGCAGACGCTCAGTTTTCTTTCTTAAATATTGTGTAGTACAAATGGTATCTTGTTTATTTCTTTCAAATATCATAACACAGAATTATATACATCTCAAATTAACACCTATACAAAAAATGCCCTGTCACCAAAGTGGATTGCAAGTCAAACATTCGTTGGCATGTGTCATTGCAAGGATACAAATGAGATACATTTTCTTAGGCTTACTTTTGTTAAGCTGAGTTCCGAGATGTTTAAAGTAAATTTTGTTCGTTCCCAACTCTTATAGTGTCTTAAAAACTTAATTATTTATTTATTTTCATTTGTAGCTAAAAACAATGAATATATAAGGGAAATATTGTTGTTTTTATAGCAATATGCAATAATGGATACTCTGCAGTAATTGGTACTCGCACGTTAACATTCAGTGTTGAACCTTAGCTAAAGGTCTGTAACTCCCGGTCTGAAAAAAATCGGAGGAATGACCTGGGAGGCACAGTGCCTCTCATGGTAAAAATCTGCAATTTACGGCACACAAAAATTGCGCTAGTTTTGGACCAATTAATCTTATTTCCAGACATATCCTATACATATATATATACATATATTGATTCAAAAAAATTCCTCAGACATTTTATTATAGTCTGTCCCATGTCATTGCTTCCGTCACTTTTAGATGATATTTAGGTCACCAGATTCACTTAGGTGACCTATTGCAATTGGTCTTCATCTGTTGTTGTGCGTTAACAATTTTACATTTTTAAATTCTTCTTGAAAACTACAAGGCCAATTGTTGCCATTTTTTATGTGAAGCATCTCTATGGTAAGAAGAATCTAAATTGTCAAATTCATGGCTCTACCAACCCCGGAGCGCCACAGGTGGGGCCAAATATGCAAAAAAAGCCGTCTTTTCAAAAATCTTCTTCTCTACTCCCACTCATATGAGGAAAAAACTGAATGCATGGTTATGATGTCGATGAAGCCCTCTACCAAATTGTGAAATTCATGGCCCCTGGGTTAGGGGTTCAGGCTCTAGGGTGGAGCCAATATAGCCCACAATGCCTGCATGGAAGAGTTTGGTTTGGTACAAACGAACTCTGGCGGAAGTTTGGCCATATAATATCAATATATTAAAACATTAAAAATGTGGCCAAAACACCCATATAGCGTATGGTTTCCTAATGCAAGGTGTGGCCAAAATGGTCATTTAGTGTTAATGTATATAGAATGTTTAATAAAGGTCTACTGACACCAAAAAAAAAACTGACTGCATATTTAAAAAAAATTAAAATATTAAGTTGTCATCTTTAATAATATTGCTGAAGGGGGGTGTATATTTGTCTTATTATTTTATTCTGCTCAGGAATTTCAATGAAACAAGTTGGTTAATTCATATATTTAGAAAAGAGAGAATGAATCTATCTATCAAACTTAAGATATTGTGAAAGTTCATTGAGTTATCTTCCCTTGCTTCTTCATAATGGAGTTATCTTCCCTTGCTTCTTCATAATGGAGTTATTAATCATTAAATATAATGTTATTAACAAGTTGTATGATCAGAAGAACTATGCAAGTTTTATTTTATTTGAAACAAAAACAGTCTTTGAACTCTTTGATTAAACATTAGACTCATTAATAGTAAAAAAATAATTGGCTAACCAAAATCACTGATAAACAATACATGTAAAATAATTTTTCTATATATACCAGAAGATGGCTCCAAGCTTCAATGGGTTGAATATTCAAAATTGAAACAGATCCAATAAAACGGGAATATTTAAAAAAAAAAAATTTTTTTTGGTGGAGAGTTTCTGTCTGCCTCTGGGGATGGGGGATAAGAGGTTGTTTTAAATAAAACATGTCTACTAGCCACCTTGAAATTTAACAAATGTGGGAAAAATTACTTTCTATCAGAGCCATGTATCTTTTCAATATCAGGTCATACAATCTTTTATGATCTGTGTAAGTTTTTCACTAAAATTATAGGTTTTATAGTCCTTTTTTAAAGATTTCAGGCAGGAAGGTGGTCGTCATTACAGTATTATAATTTTTCTACTTCAGAATAAAAATAAATTACATGCATTTATAAGACTCCTTGAAAAGTTTGTGTATGGGCTATTGTACTCAGGGGACCTTTAAGGCCTATTGGCCTCTTGTTAATTAAAGCTGTTGTGTACACTTTTAAACAATCATTCTAGTAGGAAAATTATTAATTTTCCTACTAGAATACGCAAAATCATGCGTAATGAAAACTAAAGTCGGCCTCCTTTAATTGATTTCATTTTCAGAATTAAATCACTTCAACAGCTACAAAGTATTTTAAAAGTTTACATACGTTATAATCTTACCAATTTGTGTTACTTTTTTTTTTCATAGAAGCCCAGTAACTCTCTCTAAAGTGGAAAAAACAATAAGTTCTAAAACAGGTGGATATGATATAAAAGTAACTTCAAGATCCAAAGTTTCTGCTCCAAAGAGGCAATTACAATTTAGATTTGAGGAACCAAAATTAAACAAAACAGTCACCATCAAAGAGGCAAGATCAGGACTAAATCCATTTCAGAAGGTAATTTATACATTTCCATTAATCCTCTGGTTACCATTTTTCAATCACTTATTTATCAATATTTGACAGGCATATAATTGACATGTGAGTAAATACTTCTACTAACCAAGCACACTTGCAGGTGATGACAGTATATTCCTACATAAATAAGTAAAGCTGACAATGCAAAAATTGAAATTATCACATTTATCATTCATGACACTTGAAGTAAAATATTTAAATAATAAAACAGATAATCCAGACTCAATTATATCCTTTATTTCAATTACCTTGGATAATTCAAGTGATATACAAATGGAAACACAATTATTACTGTGGAATAATTAAAATTTGTGAGAGCAAATTTTCATAGATTGTGTGATTTTTCCTTATTGGTGCCAATATAATTTCAATGATGTGTTATTATTACTTTCATTGAGAAAACTTAACTCAATGACTTTCATAATTACTTTTCGTTGATGATATAAATTCATGGGTAACAAACACCCACAAATACCCAAAAATTGAGGCACCACAAGTTTTAATATTCTACAGCAATTGATGTCATCAATATACCTAATTGTGAAATTTAAACCCACAACAAGTCATTCTTTTTATACCCCTGCACACGAAGTTTAGGGGGGGGGGGTATATTGGTTTCACCCTGTCTGTCTGTCCGTCCATCTGTCTGTAGACGCAACTTTGTCCGTCCCCCCCCCCCCCCCCCTATAAAAGAAAACCCGGTTTGCTGTCACATTGACAGCTTTTCACTTTTTTACTACTGCATGGAACAGTCTGAAAATTTGTACATCTGTTGATCACCATCTGAAGATGTGCACCTGCAATTTCTTTTAAGATCAGACAAGATTTAATGATTTTATGACGGTTTTCATTTTCCCTATTCTATATATTGTACACTGATGTTGAAAAGTAAGGGAGCTAATCCTTACAGATTTGATGAATTAATTAATAGTATTAATAAAAACACTCTAAAATATATATTTATATACCGGTAAATACATCCAGATGGAGATTTTTTGTCTTTATGTCTTAACTAAATTTATTTTTTATAACTATTCTATCATATGACAATGTTTGTCTGTTTATGATAAATTCAATAGAGTTAATAAGAACATCAAAGACAAGTGTGGCTGAATTCATTTGTCCCAAGGAAGCCATTATGTGAGCGAAAATTGATAAGCTGTAAAATGGGCGCGGGATTTTGGGCTATTTTAAAACTGTTTCAAAAGTTTCTATCACTATAAAGAAAAAAATAATATCATTATTAATAAAGAATTTAACTTTTTTTAGAAGTTGTTTAAATTTATTAGTCAAGTAAATTGATGAAGTGACCCTATAGGGCATTAATTTAAATGAAATTCGAAACTACTGATATCATTGTAGTGTTTTCCCAATTTTGAAATTTTTTGTAATATTAAATTTTTTTTTTTTACACATTTTTACATAGTATGGTAATTATGGTAATGTTTTGGGAGTTAATTAAATTCAACAAGCTCATCAAAGAAAATCATTGTCCTATGGGATCAATTTTCTGATATGGAGTTCCATTGTACCATAGGAGAAAGTGAGGAAATTTGAAACAACTAACTGCATATGTTAAGACTCTTATTAGAAAGATATATAAAGTTTTATCAACATAAGAGCATTGCTTGGCTTCTGGTATTTCCATTTACTCCAAAAAGAGGGGTTATTGTCATTTTGTTGGTTTTTCTTTTAAACAATGAAATAATAAAAAATATCATACGATACATAAATTTGTAAATGTATTACTCAATACTGTTATACATATGTATTTACAGTGAAATTCTGACAATTTTCATTTTAATTTCCAGATTGTTTTTATTTGTATGTGTTTCAAACCTTTATTATTAAATTCAATTATTGCCCCATTCGAAATTAGCCTTGCAGGGGTATTACTCCCATTAGGACAGTTCTACTTTTTGCAAAAAAGCCTTTCCATAAATCCTGCTTCATAAGGGTTATGCAATACTTTTAACAATTTTAATTCCAATTTCATATTAAATATCTTATCTATTTTTTCATTGTAGATTACAATTGAAGCAAAAGTAATGAACAAAATGGATCCAACTCTACAAGCTATTAAATCTGGTGAAGTAATCAGAAAGTCTTATATTACAGTAGCTGATGCAACTGACACAATTCAAGTCTGTGCTTGGGACAAACACATTGACCAGCTGGAAATTGGGAAATCTTACAAGATGACATCTGTATCGCTTCGTAGTTTTGATGGCATCAAGTCAATCACAACTTGCCCAGACACCATCATTGATAGAATTGAGGACATTGAATCTGTAAACACTGCAGAAACTGATGCGATCAGTGTTATTGATACATTAATAATCGATGCAGTATCATGTAACTCCTTCACACTATGCAGTGCTTGTAACAAAGCAATCGGTGTATTCAATCCAGATGTCAATACAGTAAAATGTCCAACATGTCAAATGCGACAAAAAACAAAAAACTTACACCAATCATTTAAAATCCAGGTCAATTGTAGATTTCAATCTAATGATCAACCAAAGAAAATGGCAATATCACATAATGTACTTACTAACTTCCGTGAAACAAGAGAGTTAAAATCTGACAACGAAATCGAAGATTACTTTCTGTCAAAGTCAAACTTCAAAGTTGAAGTTACTTCTTCACAATCTCAAATATTGAGAATTTTGGAAGCAAATTGATGCACAGTAAATGTTTTCAAATGTTTAAGGTACTGGACAGGTTTCATTTCCGAACAGATACGATGTTTATTTCTGTGAACCCAAGTTCCTTTTGCTACATTTTCTGAAAAACAACACAGTTATTGTCCATTGGGTCAATAATAATAATTTTCTGTTTTCTTTTTTTTAAATTTAGTTAGTATTATTTTTTTTATGACAGTTGTTAACAGTAAATATTTTCAAATGTTTAAGGTACTGGACAGGTTTCATTTCTGTACAGATACAATGTTTATTTCTGTGAACCCAAGTTCCTTTTGCTACATTTTCTGAAAATTACACAGTTATTGTCCATTGGGTCAATAATAATAATTTTCTGTTTTCTTTTTTTTAAATTTAGTTAGTATTATTTTTTGATGACAGTTGTTAACAGTAAATGTTTTTAAATGTTTAAGGTACTGGACAGGTTTCATTTCCGAACAGATACGAGGTTTATTTCTGTTAACCCAAGTTCCTTTTGCTACATTTTCTGAAAATTACACAGTTATTGTCCATTGGGTCAATAATAATAATTTTCTGTTTTCTTTTTTTTAAATTTAGTTAGTATTATTTTTTGATGACAGTTGTTAACAGTAAATGTTTTCAAATGTTTAAGGTACTGGACAGGTTTCATTTCTGTACAGATACGATGTTTATTTCTGTTAACTCCAGTTCCTTTTGCTACTTTTTGTGAAAAATAACACAGTTATTGTCCATTGGGTCAATAATAATTTTCTGTTTTCTTTTTTTTAAATTTAGTTAGTATTCTTTTTTTTTTTTTAAATACTTTACTTTCGTTTCTGTGCCATGCTAGTGACAGAAATACTGATTTATTACAAGTCAATTAAAAGTTTTCCTTGACCAAACACTTTAAATATGTTTATGGACGATAAATATTGTATTATTATATTTTTTTTTTTAAATGATCTATAATTTTACTCTTTTTTTAATTCTAAAAATTCCAAAAACCTCTTCAACAATTTACTATAATTTTCACATTGCTAGTGATCCTTGAATTACCATTACATATGCAACATTTTTCTGCTGTTTTACCATTTATGCTATGTTTTAGATTCAGACAATTACTATAAGTTTTTTTGTGCACCTTTCTTAATAGTTTTTCTTTTCTTGATTTAAACATAAATTGTGTAATATCTTGTTTCGCCTTTTTCCAAAATAATAAATATGTGTCCAACAAGTCAAGCATATTTGCATTTTTTTTCCTCTTAAATGTACTTCAATCAAAACAATATCTTGGTTTTGTTGTGTGTTTTTAATAACATCATTTTGAACAAATTCGAAAATATCAAAGAAATTGTAAATCAATTTATCCTTGTCACATGGTAACACTCTAATGACCACAAATTTCCATTTAATTACCCATGGTATATCGCTGATGCCTGCACAGGTCTTTTAAATGGAAAGTGTTCATTGATTAATCATAGAACCAATCACCCTGGTCAGCTATAAGACAACCTTATTCTTAGAATGTCTAATTAACAAACCATTTAAGTGAAAAATTAATTAGACCATTTAATAGTCATTAAGGATTAAGTTTACTCAGGGGCGAAAAAAAAATCCACTAATAGGAACGAAAAACTACTTATGGCACATTGTAGCCCCACTATTGTGGTGCTATTTTTCACTTTCAAATAACCAGGCCAATGACCTACTTTTTCTGCTTGTGACCTCTGAATGTTTTTTGTAAAAAAATTTCAAAATTGTCCACCATTTTCAAGGTTTTCTTTATTTTTTAATTATTAGATATAAAACAATTTGTAGGTTGGGAAATGATAAAATACCAATAGCTTTACTAATTTTATAACTGAATCGTTTTAAGCTCATATTTTAAGTTTAATTTAGTCCGAATTTCCTCTATCATTTTCCAAAATTGCACCCATTTTCAGGTGAGCGATGTGGCCCATGGGCCTCTTGTTATATTTTAATTTTGATTTTTAGCTCACCTGAGCCAAAGGCTCAAGTGAGCTTTTCTGATCACAATTTGTCCGTTGTCTGTCGTCGTTGTCGTTGTCGTTGTCGCCGTCGTCGTCGTCGTTGTAAACTTTTCACATTTTCATCTTCTTCTCAAGAACCACTGGGCAGATTTCAACCAAATTTGACACAAAGCACCACTAGGTGAAGGGAATTCAAGTTTGTTCAAATGAAGGGCCACGCCCTTTTTAAAGGGGAGATAATTGAGAATTTTTGAAAATTTGTTGGTATTTTTCAAAAATCTTCTTCTCAAAAACTATTAGGCCGGTAAAGCTTAAACTTGTGTGGAGGCATCCTCAGGTAGTGTAGATTCAAGTTTGTTCAAATCATGGTCCCCGGGGGTAGGATGGGGCCACAATTGGGGGATCAAGTTTTACATAGGAATATATAGAGAAAATCTTTAAAAATCTTCTTCTCAAAAACTATTAGGCCAGAAAAGCTCAAATTAAAATGGAAGCATCCTCAGGAAGTGTAGATTCAAGTTTGTTCAAATCATGGTCCCTGGGGGTAGGGTGGGGCCACAATTGGGGGATCAAGTTTTACATAGGAATATATAGAGAAAATCTTTAAAAATCTTCTTCTCAAAAACTATCAGGCCAAAAAGACTCAAATTAAAATGGAAGCATCCTAAGGTAGTGTAGATTCAAGTTTGTTCAAATCATGGTCCCCAGGGGTAGGATGGGGCCACAATTGAGGGATCAAGTTTTACATAGGAATATATAGGGAAAATCTTTAAAAATCTTCTTCTCAAAAACTATCAGACCAGAAAAGCTCAAATTGAGTGGAAGCATCCTCATGTAGTGTAGATTCAAGTTTGTTCAAATCATGGTCCCTGGGGGTAGGGTGGGGCCACAATTGGGGGATCAAGTTTTACATAGGAATATATAGAGAAAATCTTTAAAAATCTTCTTCTCAAAAACTATCAGGCCAGAAAAGCTCAAATTTGAGTGGAAGCATCCTCATGTAGTGTAGATTCAAATTTGTTCAAATCATGGTCCCTGGGGGTAGGGTGGGGCCACAATTGGGGGATCAAGTTTTACATAGGAATATATAGAGAAAATCTTTAAAAATCTTCTTCTCAAAAACTATCAGGCCAGAAAAGCTCAAATTTGAGTGGAAGCATCCTCATGTAGTGTAGATTCAATTTTGTTCAAATCATGGTCCCTGGGGGTAGGGTGGGGCCACAATTGGGGGATCAAGTTTTACATAGGAATATATAGAGAAAATCTTTAAAAAATTTCTTCTCAAAACTATTAGGCCAGAAAAACTCAAATTAAAATGGAAGCATCCTCAGGAAGTGTTGATTCAAGTTTGTTCAAATCATGGTCCCCGGGGGTAGGGTGAGGCCACAATTTGGGGATCAAGTTTTACAATCTTTAAAAATATTCTGGGAAAGTTTTCGGTTCAAAACTCAGTACTTAGTGTGAAAGCACAGGTTATGAGATTAAAGGTAAATTTAAGTTTGATGAAACCATGATTCCCTAGAGAATAGTGGGGCCACGAAATGGGGAGGGGGGGTGGGTTATAGGAATAGAGAAAAATCTTCTTACAGGTACAACAACAAAAGGGGCTTGGTATTTACCAAAAAATAAGAGGTGGATAAAAATTGGCAGATTTTCAAATTTTTTTTAGCAAGATCTGCTGTACTCAGTTGTCAAGATATTTTGATACTGTAATGCTAATTTGATCAGAATTAAGGCAATTGTTGCTCAGGTGAGCGATGTGGCCCCTGGGCCTCTTGTTAAAACTTGACTATCAGATACTAAGATGGGAATTTTAATTATATTTATTTTACTTTTTAAAGCCCGCATACTCGGAGAACAATGTGTTACTGACATCCAATGTATAGCCAACAATGCATCATGTGTGGACAGTATGTGTAATTGTGAAATCGACTTCTATAAATGGGATGAAGCAACGTGCGCTAAAAGTAGAGTATTAGTCTTGTTATTTGATAAGGAGTTAAAAACGATATCTAAGATATAAAATCTTGAACAAACACCTGATCAATATTCTTCCATTAGATGTTACGGTTAATGTTAAAAATACCAAAAATAAAAATAGAATACATATTATACTTGTTGTAGAGAAAGCTTGGAACTCCGCCTGTTATGAAAGCAAAGAATGTAAAACAGAATTCTGCGATGCCGTGGATAAACTGTGTCTGTGTCCACCAAATACAATCATTGATGAAAATTACAATTACTGTCTGGACAATACCGATAAAACAGGTAAAATAAAACCTTTACTTTACGTTACTCTGTTTGAATATAGGAAATACATTAAAACTGTTTTGAATAATTAAATGTCTGTAAAAATTTAAAATACAAAAAAATAAATTGGCATTAGATGCATTTTGCAAACGAAATTAATAACATCAAAATGTTAACTGTTGTATACTAGTAAACGACATAGATTTCCCAAATTTAAAATATTTTTTTGTTTTCACTGTATATGAATGTTACGACAAATATCATAATTGACAATGTGTTTATCAAAAAAATAAACATCAATAATGTTAACTTTTATTTTAGAATTTCGAACATCTTCGCCAAAGTATTGGATGATTCCTTTCCTCCTCTTTGTTTTCTTGATAATCGCACTCCTTATAGCGGCCACAGTAATTCTTGCCAGAAGAAAAGGATATTGTCTGTAAAGTCACGATATATATATATATATATATATATATATATATATATATATATATATATATATATATATATATTTTCTGGAAAAAAGGAGTAATGTGACAATTGTCTCGTAGAACTTTGTAAATGTTTCTGATAAAGAATTTAAATGAAACGAATTGATTTCAATAACTACAAAATATTCGCTAATATAAAATTTAGTATAAGCAAATTAACCTTACAAACTGTTTGACAAATTATAAGGCGTAAATTATCTGAACTCAAATATTATTTATATAAGTGCGATTGTTTAGAATCAGTTTTTATAATGATGAATATATATGTAGAATGCGTCGAGATCAGAACGCTGCCTATACTTATTCTGAGCTGATGTCAACATCTAATCCTCTCTATGGGTAAGCTACGTATAAAATAACACGACCTTTTGTCAATTGTATATACATATTCCATTTACTTTCAAAGGATATTCACGTATATTGAATTCATTAAAAACCCCAAAGCACGCAGGTATATAGTATTGAAGATTTAGTGTCATGATTCTTATTTTTTTTTCAGAATGTCGACTGATGACAAAAGTTCACACCGGGGTTCCGTTATATCGATTAATGTCTCTGGATGTGATGGACGCCATAGGTAAAACTTCATATAGGCAGGCATATATGTATGTATGTGTGTGTGTGTGTGTGTGTGTGTGTGTGTGTGTGTGTGTGTGTGTGTGTGTGTGTGAAGAAATAGAGGAATTGTTATTTCTGTTACATTTGGTAATATTTCTTGTTTTTAGAATTCGTCTCAGTAATTTTTTAAATACATATCAAGAGATGTGCGATGATATGAATTGGCCAGAGGACGACTTTCAGGTAAACAACTATGTTACTTATCTTTTATAATATGTGAACTCAGTGTTTGGAAAACTAGCCCACTTTTCGCGATAGGTTCTGTAAAGATTTTAACCATAAACATCCTTATTGAATATGAAGTTAATTCTAGATTTAATTTATCAAGAGGTCATTGATATTCTATATGCGTCGCAAAGTTAGCTGGTTAAGGGATTTAGTAAATGTTGATTAGATCTTTTAGGTAAGCTACACTTTTTTGATATATTATAACATTAATACTTTTGCTTTCTTCTCTCTATATCCACATGTATAATCTGCTTACACCATTGTCTTACTGAAAATGTTTAATAATGACATTTGTTTTTGCAGAAAATCCTGCAATCTTGTCCAGCAAAGCCAACAGATATTGGATCTTCTTCAAAAAACAGATACAAAAACAGGAATAAAGCCATTTTACCATGTAATGTTTTAAACTTGTTCAAAATATTAAGAACTACATAGTAGTTACTGCTGTCTTATATTGATTTTACGTTCTGTTAAACTAAGGTTCAGCAATGAATTCTCGTTCATTTAATAACGAATTATTGACTCCTTCGCTTCTGCCGTTTTTATTTGTAATATTTCGATTTTCATATGAATTAAAGGGTTTACAACATGCTTAAAGCTGATACAAATACGATTCAAATGTTTTATGCTATATGCCTGTTTTTCAAAAGTTCTATCAGGTCTAAAAGGTCTATATGATCACATGTTTTCATCGTTTACATTCTTATACTGAAACTGTTTTTTTACGTTTTCATTTTCATTTTTTTTTTTTACCTTTAGAGTAACTAGCAATTGCTTTTTTCAGTAGTTTGCATTTTGCCAATGAAATGTAAATGACAGTACAAATAATTTTTCTATTATAGATGATTTCAATAGACTGAGAGAATCAGGATCAACCAGTGTTGATGATTATATCAACGCAAGTGTTATAGAGGTTAGAAATAAAGTAAACTATAATTAAATGCTCACATCAGTTTTGACACCTGATCTTGTGATTACTGCATTCATAATCATATGATTTTTTAAAGGGTCTACACAGTCATTATCCATACTACATCGTAACACAGTATCCACTGATAACCACTCAAAACGATTTTTGGAGGATGGTTTGGAAACAAAGAGTCTCTTCTATTATAAATCTAGTATCAAATACCGAGAAGGTAACTTTACTGTTTATGTTACCATAAACATAGATTTACGAGTATTCAAATGCACTGATAACAAATTGAAGTATATAGTAGCAGTAATGTAACGTTTATAATAACAGGAAGTGTATTTCCCAACAAAAACGGGTCTTTGCAAGACATATGGAAAGATCAAGGTTCAAGTTCTTTCATCGTTGACAGTTAATAGATGTACATTTCGGTGCATGAAAATTACAAAGGTAAGATCATTTATTGTAAACTGAAAAAAATATTTAGATAGTTTATATATCGTTAATTTTCATTATAAGATAGTTTTTGAAGGAAAAAAAAATAAAATAAGATTTAAATTTTCTCTTTTAAATTGTCATATGGAGGAATCATGTACATTTTATTAAATAGTTAAATTTCGCCTCACTCTGATTTCATTAATATAAATATGTCTTACAATTGCCTACCTTTCAAATGAAATTACATACCTTTCATGTTTGAGACTGCTATGATTATGTCAAAACGTGCATTTTATAATGGAAATGTGAGAGGGCAATGCAATTTTTCTAGTTCCAAGTGTTATAGCTTATTAATACGGTTGAAAACTAACTTAAAACTGAAAAGGTATCGAAAATACTTATTAAGTTTGAGTCATTATTTCTGACACAAAGTTTGCAATAAAAACTTGTTGAACAGATGTGGAAGAACTTTACTTGTAAATGACAATGATTTTAAAAATAAATCAAAAATCTCTTCACGAGGTCTTTCATCACAAAAATACTTTATTCCTACAATGCCACCGATTCGATTTTTCAGATTAAAAACGAACAGCCAACTATTATCTAATGTAAACAAAACAAGATTAAAAACGAACAGCCAACTAATATCTAATGTAAACAAAACAATCTCATTTTCGTTGCAGATGGAGTAAATAACAAAACCAAATGAGGGAAAAATATTTCCGAAATACTGATGTTTGAAATTAGTGATATTTCTCATTCCTGTCCCTGTATTCTTTTGTACTGCAAATCGCCATTTTGTTCACATTATAGCCGCTATGCAAATTATTAAAATGTACACCATTTCTCTTTCTAGCTACCGTGTTTAATTATTATTTTAAAAAAATATATAAACAATTGTTTGTTCAATTTTCGTGAGTTTCGTATTTAGTCAAAGTATTAATTTATCGATTTATTCTGATTTATTCTGATATGAACCAAATAGACATTATATGAGTTCAATTCAACGATAATAAAAATGTATATTGGATTTCTGTACATTTTATCGGAAACAAAGAAATACTTTTCAGGGATCCATGAGTCATACGGTGAACCATTTTCAAGCTTCTTTTCTATCCGAATTCACAACTAATGAATGCCAAGATTTAATTAATCTCATCACACTTGTTCATTCCAATGCTGAGGGTGGAAATGACAGCAGACCTTTTGTTATTCACTGTCTGTACGTACGTTTAATGTAAATTTAATGAAATTTAGTTCTGTTGCTAATTGTCAACTGATCATGGCAACAACTTTCTTTTTCAAATTCTAATAGATTTAAGACCTTTGGTTAAAATCATTTAAGCTAGATTTGTTTAGTTTTAAATACAACTTGTACACTCCAGCGTATCTATATTTTAGAAATGGAAGTGGGAAATCTGGCGTCTTTGTTGCAATGGACTACCTTATCCAACTTATCAAGAATGGGGACACTCACGTGGATATTTTCAGCCTAGTCCACACCCTTATTTCCAATCGAGAAAAATTAATAGAAAACGAAGTGAGTCATGCTTGTCAATGATATATGTTTTGGTTTTGATAGTAACTGTAACTTATGTTCCACTGATACTTAAAGAGTTATTTTAGATATGATATTCCTATTCTCTAAACCAAAGACGAAAGACTCGCCGTACTCTTTATTCGTTTTGATCAGTATAAACGATTTTTTTTCACCTGGTAATCGAATTAAAAGAATAGAGTTTGCATACTTACTGCATATTTGCTTTGTGCACCTACAGCCACCCCTCATATTTATTTTTGTAGTTTCAATTTATTGGTTCGCATATGCATCCCATTTCATTGATGTGAAATATTATTTCCAAGAATTCATGAAAAGAATTCATGAATTCGAGGCAAATGATCTAATTTAATCAATTAGAACCTTTTTAAACATCAAATTTTGTAGTCCAAGAAAACAACAAAAAATTACAAAATCTCATATTCTTATACCTAATTTGACATGATATTTATCACGCAAAAGCGTATTTTTTAAAGTTTGACAAGTTACAACAACAACAAATTACATGCTAAGAAAATCTTGTATAGAACATACCCAGTGATGCATAACGCAATCACTTTCTTAAAAATACGTTAAGAGATTTTGTTCTCAGGAATTGTCTTTGTGTTTTTATAATCATGCTTTGCGTGCCTGTTGTAGACCCAGTACAAATTTTTATTTGAGTGTGTTGGATATTATCTGGAGCAAGGGAAAACTAATCCCTCACATAAATTGACTGAGGAAATAACTTCGGAGGATGAGGGTAATTAAAAAAATTAAAATAAAATATTATAATGTATTTACAAATGCAAATATCAGCATTAATACCCAAAAATATATTGTGATTGGTTTACAGATACTGGACTGATAGAAATATCACCGACAGAAACGAAAACTCATTTCGCGAACAAGTTTTAAAAGAAAACCATTCATGAGAAGTTTCAAATACAAAAAACGAAGCAGAAGACAAAATCCAAAAAGAAGTTTATTCTATAAAACACTTTGAGTGTGAATTCCTGTTTAATGTTGTGTTGTTTAATATACTTAGTTTCTTTGCTGTTATTCTACCTACTAGCTTTATAGCATTGAGAAGTTTTTTAAAAGAAGAACATTATATCACCAGAATGTCATTACAAGTTCCATCTGCTTTTAAATTCTGGTGCATTTTGTTTAAAAAACGTGTAAATATAGTTGCAAAAGCAGTCTCGATTTATGTTTTTAATATGCTCAATAGTATTAATAATATTTCCTTCATTGCATGTTTTGTGTTAAATCCAGAATTGTTTATTGCTATATACGAATTATTTTTCGAATACATCATTTTATCAATATTTCGATACTACTGTGCGTTTTAATTCTTGGATTTACTGTACATTTTTTTTTACTTTAAATAATATATTTGATTTATAATGCATGAAGTATTAACTTTTTGTAAGAACATGTATAAAATATTAATTTACTCGAATGAGAAATAAAAAAGAATTACTTATTATATAATCTTATTATGTTGTGTTTACATAGATAATGGAATACCATAAACGGATACATGCCTTAGTGCTATGAAACGACAGTTATCAAATAACATTTGACAACCTAGCTATATGTTATAAAGGAAGCTTATATATGTAATAAATCTTAACCTTACTTGTTAATTGCATTTGAGAGGTAAAGCAATTTTGAAGATGAGTTGTATCGAGGGAGGTATTATTTCGTATAAATAAAATAATATTTATTTAAAACATGTAAATTGTGACTCAAATAAAAAATGAAATCTTTTTATTTTTTCAACAAAAGAAGTTAAGGAGAAAAAAGTGCTTTCATTTAAATTATGATGTAACAAAATTGCATCAGATATCTTTGGTTGAATTGAATTTTAATCAAGATAAATCGGAGAGCAGGCCTCCTCGGTTTTGAACTGTATTATCAAACACAGACTCGAGATATAGTTGTACAAGTTTAAACAAACAGAATATCCTGGGGAAAAGCACATCAACAAGCAACAGATTATTTAAATTGTGAGAAGATTTGAAGGAATGTGATCCGTACAGTGGCTGTTGTGAAGAACTTTACTCACTGACTTAACGTCGTCATTGATAAAAAAAAAAAGGACATCATTTGGAGAACTCTTTTAAAATTTCTTGATTTTATAAACAACGCCCAATTTGTCAAAAACCTGTGAATGTTTGTGAAATTTGTTGAGTGAAAATTTACATCATACACATTTATAAAAATGCATTTGATGTTTTTTTGTATATAAATTTAATCAAAAGTTATTCAAAGAGTAAATGGTATCAGATATTAAGAAACACCCTGTATTATTATGTAAAATAATATAGCCATTGTAACGTATCGAGCCACTTATACTGCCAGGGGAAGGGTTCTTGGTGTGCCTGTTCTTTTCCAGTGTTTTGGGTGTACACCATATCACAGCCTGTACCAGCTCTCGACCAATATCATTCCTCAGTCCTTCGAAGTCTCGGGCTCATACTGGCTGTGATATGGAAAAGGGTATGTATTATTCCCTTTATATTTTGCATCATATCGCTGAAGAAATTGTTGGATTTAAAATCATTAAATTGCGTAAATTTTCAAGATGAATGTTCACAGACAAATGATATTTACGATTGTTGTACATGTATCTAATGAAAATATACTAATATGTGGCATAAATAAATATTAAAAGTAATTGTTTATAGAAAGATGTAATATATAAACATTAAAATGCTTTCTTTATTTTGAAAGTTGAACTAGCTACGTAATTATGATATGCGCATGTATTCTCGTTTATTTAGATTCTGCTTGATTTTTTTTTGCAATGAAAAACATGAAATTTTACAAATTTTCTCATTTACTTAAAAACAGAAAATTAAATGGGTATTTATGACTGTGAATAATATAGAATAATATGACATCACTTTGTGCATTTTTATACGTGTAATCAGCTAATCAGTCTAAACAATTTGCGTTTAACCGACTAGGAATTTTGCATACCATCGAATGCTTATTTTAAACAAAAAAAAAAATATTTTTTACTGTTACCAAAATTTGCCAATTATCTTTAAAATAATTTCCACGGATGTTGGTTGCAAGGTCCATTTGATCAGGATAATTTTATTGCTACTATGAATATGACAATAACAAACCGTCAACCATCTCAAAAATATATAAAACGAAATACAAATTCAAAGCCCTCTAAAAACCTCTAAAAGGTAGGATCAGGTGCCTACGAGGAGTGAGCATCCTCTGCTGACCGGTCACACCCGCTGTGTGCTCTTTCTCGTAATCGGGAAAAAACCGAAAAAGTCCGTAAACAATTAGTTGATTAATTATGGTATAACAGTCAGTATGAAAAACGTTAGTCAGCATGCTGACAAGGTCGTTGTATCGACCATACTCTTGCGAAAAGATGACTTTAAACGAGACTGTTGATAGTCATTTTTATCAAATTGTTTGTCAGTAGCTTGCCTCGCCTTAGAAACTGTTCATACGAAGAGAATGTCCTTGCGTATCGAATTAACTATGATATTTGTTTATAAAATTGATATACATTAGCCCTATATATACACTATATCTTTAAAATGTACAATAAAAATAGACAATACCAAAATGTATATTCAATACATGTTTTATAAATACAAAAGATAAAAAGAAATAACGAAGAGATACTTTAGCAATAGCTTATTGTCTAATGATACTAAAATATCATAATAGAACATGATACTGTTACAACAAATTCTTTTGAAAGACAAGTGCTAACCTTTGAGTAATTCATTCATAACAACATTTCGAAATGCAAAGGTCGAGTTTTGCATGATTGGCATTTTAAAACACGTCACAGAAAACAACATGTATACACACTTTGCTGCGGCAATCTTTCTGGTGTTTATACACAAAAGAATGCACGCGGTTTCGCTACTTTCATAACTGCAGGTATTTAAAAAAGATACGAAGAAATTTTACCGGAGATCCCGATTCACATCAAATCTTAACTAGAAGAACAAGCCCTGCATTTTTGTGGAACGTTAGTGTTACAAACATTTGTATTGCTGTTTTCATGGATAGCTGCCACATCAAATATGTTGAACTGGAAATGGCTGTGTTTCGTTCTAGCAAACCTAGGTCTTGTCAATGGTAAGATATCTACTATTATTGTTGTGATGCAAAATAGAAAGTAGGTCAATGGTATGGTTGGCAGAAAGGGCACAAAATAGCGAGAAAATTAATCAAAAACTTGTTTTAGTACTTGGGTTAATGGCAGCAAAAACGTAATGAATAAGGTCAGATTAATGACCAAAAACATGTTTTTTAATAATGAAAAGGAAAATATGATCAAAATGCAATATACACCATTTTTGCAAAAGAAGTAACAATAAATGTAAAACAAACAGTGTTTATTGCCTAAAGAAGAAGGATAGACAAAACAACAACGGTTTTGCTAGACAAAGCACAAAATGAAATAAACAAACAATTGCGCAAAATCAATATTCAAACAAAGGTATTGAATTAAACAGCATAACTAATCCAACTAATTGGATTTTAAGATCACAATTGCCCGCTCTTGAAAAAATTGTTTCTTGGGCAACCGATATCATTTGTATCTAGCAATATGTGTAACAAAGGCTTGATAGACAATTAATCGATGTAAATTAACATCGCTGAAATAATATAAACTAGTATACTACTACTTCTTCTTTGTGTTATTACATGTAATAGAAAATATTACCATACTTATGATACCCTATATTTCTTATGACAATTGAATGTGATATAAAGCTCTGTAGAAATTGACAGAAACACACAGCACATTTACATGCACATGTGGGGTGTCATACGAAAATGCGAAATTCAAAAGATTATAAAATACTCAAAAGTCTTGGCAATAACTGCAAAGGGAAAAATAATACATCACTCATTCAATTCACCAAGAATAATTTGTCCGTTGCCTGTATATACGTATGCTTGTATGTATGTTCAAGGGGATATAAAAGTTACGTACAAGGATAACCTATGTAAGCCACTAACATAGGTTCCCCACGAACACAGATGATTCCACAGAAGCCTGTATTGTCCTTTAAGTTAATTCAATATTAGAATTATTTTATGGTAAATTAAAATTTGTTCAAATTGCGACCGAAAGGGTTTGGAAGAGCCCTTTCAGGGCTTCATTGTTCATAACAGAAATATATAGAAGACAAAACATAAAGGGACCTCAACACAATTTGAGGTCAATTTTTTATATTTTATATTTTTTGCCTCAAATGGTTTACTTTAGCATTTTGGATAATTGACCGAAATTTGAATGAAAGAAGAAAGTTACAAGCAAGACACAGAGGAAAGATTTCATTTTTTTGTAAACAAGCTCGAATTGTTTACAAAAAATATCATGGGGTCGTTACAACTCGTACAAAATAAATGAAAGGGTGCATGATTCCGTTTTCTAACGTCACTGTATTAAGATAAATGACAGTGAAAATGAAGAGAAGGTAACCTGAATTGAAAACATTCATACAATTGACGCTACATTTTTCTAATATTTAGACATTTTACCTTTAATATAAACACAATTAAAGAAAGTATTTTTCACTAAATTTGCCCTTAGTAGAACATAAACATAATAGTATAAAACTAATGGCAGTTTCAACTATTGTAACAAGCAAGTCGTGAAACTGTCTCTGTCTGATGGCAAACGAGTTATGTTCTAAAAGCATGGCGCAAAACATTATAAATTAAGTGCTATATCGCTCACACTTGCGCACTGACCAAACACACCTATTTAAACATTTCCAAATCTAGACATATTGTAGCTACTACCGTATAGGATGAATCACAACCCAAAATAAGACAATCACGTGACAGAACACGAATACCGCTCAAACACGAGTAACGCATAAATGAGTTAATAACGAAATGCATGGATGAATGAATGAGTAAATAAAAGAGTTACTAAATACTTAATTATATTAAATTGTATCCCTGTGACAATAGTATAAAGAAATTACCATTTTAAGATAAATTATTATAAACTAATTAAATGTGCTCATAAATAACAATAGAAAGCAACATTTGATAAAACTTCAACAAATACAACATATATAAAGTTTAGAAATAAAAAGATTCGAGTTTTTTTGGACAAAACAAAGAATTGCAAATTCTGAATTTTCCCCGCGATTTATTATTTTGATGAAAAATTAAAACTACCCATATTATCCAATCTAGATTTTAAAAATGGAAAAATGTCATTAAAAGCAATTGAGCTTAAATCGTATGTAGGTTACTTTAAATTATTCATCTGAAGAACCGAAATGCTTTAATATGTTAAAATAGATTTACAGACAGCTTCTATTCAAAATTAAAAGTTCAATATTGTTCTATCCCTTTGAATCAGAACAATGCAGGGGTCTGGGATTAAAGTGCTAAATAATACATTGAAGAAATGTTTGTAAAACAAAAACGAGTAGCGTTTTATATGTAAAATATTAAAAGTTCATGCAAGAACGAGGATATCTCAAATCTATATACTTTATCAATAGGGTCAAGAGGTGCACCTAATTCCGGAGGTAGGGGTTAGGTTTTTACAGTACAATTACAGTTTTTATCTATTCTAAATAAATATATTTATAGCTTAAAGAGTTGACATTTACACATATTTTCTCTGTCATTGATTAGGAGTGTAACGGACCGGTGATTAATGACAGTATAACTAGTTTATTATTTCTCATTATATGTTTAATTGGGGGATTGTTTACATTTCTATGTTGAGTAATGCATTTTCTCATGGTGATTGTTTCGGTATATTAGGTACACAAATAAAACAAATTCTATGAACAAGCATATACAAGTAAATTTGCATAATTCTGTTAAGAAATTGTTTTTTCTCAGTTTTGTCTCAGCTTTTAATCAGCTGAGATAAATAGATAGTTGTTTGAATTAGTCTGGATAGCCTGCCCTTGATACAAAAAGCTGCCACAAGCTAATTAGAGATATAACCAATGTTACTTATATGAGCGATGTGACCCCCACTGTGACCCCATCCAACACATGGGAATCATGGTTAAAACAGTCTTGAATCAATGAAACTAGAGGATGCTTCTACACATGCTTAAACTTTTCTGACCAAAGGTTTTTGAGGAGATTTTTTGAAAATGTAAAAAAAAACAAAACTATATTCCCTTTAATAAGGGTGTGGCACTTTAACAAATTTAAATAACCATCACATAGAAATGCCTTTGTTTAATATGGTCCATTGGTGCTGGAGAATTAGTCAAAGTTTTGAAAAATTGATAGGCAGACAAACAAACGTACAGCAATCGCTGGACAAAATTGATCGAAAAGCTTCACGTGAGCTTTTAGTTCAGGTGAGCTAAAAAGAAACAAAGTGAAAGATGACGAAAAGAGGAGAAAGAGATAACTGAAATTGACCAAAGACTGATTTACAAAAAGTTTAAATTAAAAAAACCCAAAAAGGAATCGAATAAATTTTTAGAAACTTGATATTGAATAGAACAAAATCTATTAACTTCAAAGTCACACAAGAAATAAAGTTTCGCTGACTCCAATTCCAAATTATACACAAAATAATACCAATTAATTATTCAACCTGTGTCAGAAAAAAATGATGCACTTTTAATTATGTTTTTCTTTCTAAAACAGGCACTATATTATTTGGTCATTTTTCATTAATGTTATCTTTTTAAAGCATTTTGATTTTAAATCATTTCTTGTATAGAACTTAATATCTCCATAACTTTTGACAAAAAATCAGTTACATTTGATAATTTTTCAAAGTCTATTTGTATGAAATGCCCAATTTGATAATGCTGTTTGTTAAACAAGATATTTTTGCAACCAAATTTAATTATCCATACATGAATTGCAGAGTGGAAAAGCTAATCATTTAAGACAATATTTTATTAAAACTTGCTTAGGAAAGACAATAACAGACAATTTTTGAACAATAGTAACATGCTGGTGTGTATTTTTGTATTTACTTGAAATGCCTATTCATTTTTTTTAATAATGTTTGTCGACTATTTTTTGATGAATGACAAAAGCTTAAGAATTGTACCCCCTCCCACAATTTCTTACAATTTCATTTCTCCCATCTTCCTGAAAAACAAATTATAATATATATTTCACACTTTGTATTAATTGTAAAAGTATATTTTGCAACACATTTTTGATAATTTTCTTGCATTATGATTGAGACTTTATCAATTAAAAGCCTCGTTAGGATTTTAATTTATCTATTATCTATTACAATGTGTGGCTGTAATACAAGTGAGGATAATCATGTAACTACAAAAAAGAGATTCTAAAAAAGATTTAAGATAATTTCAAATCTGAGGAACCTTTCAAGTAATGTGCATTATTTGGCACGTATGCTCGTGAGCCAAATCTGATACCAATATACTCATAACAGTTTTTAATAAGGATTGATATTACTTCACTCACACTCAATGTTTTTCTGGAAGGTTTCAACTGTACCGACATGATGGTGTACAACAAAAACATCTCAAGCTGCATGCCCTGTCACTGTAACCCCAACAATACATTGTCCTGTAACCAGACCACTGGGGCGTGTATCTGTAAGGCGGGGTTTGATGGACCATCATGTGACTGTGTGACGGCACAACACAGCTGTAACCACACGGTATCTGACTGCTCCTTTCACGAGGCCACTCCCGTCTGTGTTTGTCGACCAGGGTTTTATGGAAAACAATTGGGGTGTTTTGGTAAGTTGATGGAGATGACGTTTGACAATGGATAAAAATCTGGTGCAGTTATGAAAAAAGTTACTTTGCATTTTAAATACTAATGCATATTTCACCGTTAAATTTAATTGTCCTCTGTTTTGGACTGGTTAAAAAGTACCGAGTATGAAGATTTACTTATAAGCTGCCCGATTAGATAACTCTAAGTCGCATTGGCATGGCACAGCAATCAAAAAGATTTATTTTTTTATAAAGCGTATATTTGCAAGTAATTCAAACTTATGAATTGACTTTTATTTTGAATCAATAATGGATATCAAATGTTTCCATTGAACTACAAAATAAAAAATCAAGATGAACTCATTTTATATTCTACAGCTACAAAATGTTTCATTGCAGAAAACTTGCGATTTATAAAAGACACTGGTGTATTGGAGATGTATTACAATAACAAATGGATGTTTGTCTCCTATGGCTATAAATGGGTGGAAAGAAACAGTAAAGTTATTTGTAGACAACTTGGATTACCAACGTATGTTTTCTCCTTTATTTATTTCTATTTTTCATAACTTCAAAAATATTGTAACTATTAAAAGTGTTGTTTGTTTTCTTTATTGACGTACAACAAATGTAAGATGAAATAATCTCATTATTTGGGATTTAAAAAAATATTTAAAAAAAAAAATGCTTAAAAAAGGGAACAAAAAGATGAACAACTTATTTAAAACAGTTCTGTAAAAACACAAATTAATATGAAAACTTTTCAAAATGATAAAACCGACCGCACTCTGAAGGCCAATGAAGACGAATATCATTTATAAGGAAGAAGTAAAAAAAAAATACATCAAGAAGTTAAACCAGTCATTGTAAGAGGTCACCTCGAAATAATTAAATGTCGTGGGAAAGGACTATGTGCGGTATAATGCATTTTTTGCTCCCAAAATCAAAGTTCTATAAAGAGCTTTAAAAATAAGGTGAAAGATAGTTAAAATCATATTGAAAATGAGGGTGTTAAAGGTTATCACCCTAATGACGTCATAATGTAGAAATTAGACATTGCCTTATTTTGAAAAATTGTTGTTTTGTAGCAAAATACGGGTGTTTTCCGATGGTTTTTCGACTGGGAAACATCGAGCGCAGGCTTGCTCAAGTACCATTTTTTAGTATAATGTGTATAACTATCTGAAGAAAAACATATGTTAAAATCGGATTTTAGCAGACCTGTGCTCCATACTTCCAAAGCAAAATATAAAGCAAAAATGAGAAAAATTTTATTTGTTTGCAAATTTGCGGGAATAAGGTTATTTAGGTGACCTCAAAGATAAACAGCAAATAAGCAATGATGACTAAAATCAAGCTTCAAGTCATAGGCATCCTCTGTACAATGATTAATGAAGATTTGATTTTTACACGATACTATTTAAAAGTTGGTTGAAATCGGGGGCAGATATTTGACCATATATACATGTATACCCAATAGTCCTTTTTATTGAATAAATTTAATTTATTTTACAAAGTATATGTGTATATTAAACAATTTTTTGTACCAAAGACTTGTTATTTATTTCATTGTGGTCGATTTTTGCCATCTTCGTTGTCTTCGGCAAAAATACGGAGACAATGCTATCTTTTAGTCATTTAAAGTGGAAAAATGCATACATTCTATGCCGCCAAACAAAAAGAAGTGTGTGTGTGTGTGTGTTCGTGTGTATGTGTGTGTATGTGTGTTTGTTTTGATAAACCAGTATAACTTTTTGTTATCAAATTAGTATGCAAGTTATGTGTAGTATGTTTGTTCATAAATTATTTTAGTGATATGGCCTTAATTTGATGGCATACATCAGTAAAATAAAATGTGCACAGTAAAGTTAGA
This sequence comes from Magallana angulata, assembly GCF_025612915.1. NCBI lineage: Eukaryota > Metazoa > Mollusca > Bivalvia > Ostreida > Ostreidae > Magallana > Magallana angulata. Next base: position 48,823,310 of record NC_069111.1, read on the forward strand.
GAAATAACCATTTTGCTCATTTTTGTAGATTTTATGTCACTTATAAAGGACGGACTCCATCATTTTTTGGACTCCACTACTCGGTCTACTACTCAAAGTCACGCATTACAGAAGTTGTTTGCTCAGGAGATGAAACAGAACTTTCAAAGTGCCGATTTAGCATCATTTCCCATACTTCAGTATATACATCGTTTCCAATTATTGACTGCAGATCTGGTAAATGTTGATGGTTAAATTTTCTTACCAAAAAACATGTATAACATCTTTAATTAAGTTATGGTGTGAATAAACAAGTAATTTTTTTTTAGTCGATGATCCAAAGTGATACTGTTTTGTAATGAGAAATCACTGAAAGTTTGTTATCTAAACATAATGTGAATATGACTCGTGACTGTATCATGAGGCTGACCAATTGACTCACTTATCAGGCATGTTCAAAGTCCACACACTTTCTAATTGAGAATAATTTGGATTTTTTACACCATTGAGGTATTACTGGGAACCTTTGAGTGTGTCAAGAGTTTAATTTCAGGATGATTAGACATGCAGGGCCAATGTTCTTTGAAAAAATAAATAATCCTTGCCCAGGTCATTTTTCAGACGAAAAGTAAAACTCGTTTAGTACAGACACGGATATAGCAAATTCTCAGATGTAACGAAGTTTTTATTTGGAGTCCCGGCAAATTTAAAATTCTAAAAAAAATCTTTTCATGATTTTACGGTTATTACGAAATTGGATATAACTAATTAACTGAAATAGCGAACTGATTTTGAGCCCCGTAGAAGTAAAGAATAACGAAATTCAACATTTTTATAACGAATTTCTTTAAAGTGTAAAAGATTTGCGCTAACATTAAACATAATAGTTTGAATGAATTTTTTTCATATAAATGTTTTAATTTACAATCCGATCAATATATATTTAAAGTAATGTATTTTTTTAAGCCTCAATAGGAAAAAAATTATAGTCTGATGAAAGAAAACATGTGTATTGTGAATTCGCTATAGATATTATAATCAATTTGTTGTTGGGATATGAAGAATTACGGATATATAGTTTTACCGTGAATGCTTCTTTTGACATAGATTTTGTCAGCACAGTAAAAGAATTAAATGTTAGACAGAAGTTACTTTGACCAAGTTAATGTTTTAAACAAAAAGAGTTTCATTGAAGCTTGAGAATGTAAAAGATTTTAACGTAAGATGTTATCTAAAATGTTACCTTAACAACAAGTAAATGCCTGTCTAAATTTGTAAAAGAATGGGATCAATGAATTTAAAATAAAAATACAAGGCATAAGGTTTTTTTTTACCTTGACTCAAATTCATAAAGCCCTGAACAGTTCAAAAGTCCATGTGAGCCGAATGGTACATGTATGCGGGGTTTGTTAAATGTACCTCTGGCTAATGATTAACTTGTTTTGTTGCTATAAATTCAGGAAAACGATTTATGTATGATAACTCAAATTGTTATAATTATTTCAAACCTATGATAAGGCTATGAGCTGCAATTAGTGAAGTTTTTATCATAAATAAGTTTCGATGTTAGATTGATGTACATTTTATAATTATATTATTTTTTAATACGAGTAAAATACTTCAATCTTTAAATCCCTTTTAAAATATTTTCATATAAATATGAACTAAATGATTTTCATTTTTGATACCCAACACAGATTGTCCAAAATTTCGCTTTGGACCAACGTGCGAGCAATGCGACTGTAACCAGCAGACGTCATCAGACTGTAATAAAACTACAGGACAATGTTACTGTTTACATGGTTATTCAGGTGAAACTTGTGAATGTGAAGATGGAGTTCATTCTTGCAATTCCACGTACGCCTTTTGTGGAAAACCAACACCAACCTGTTACTGCAGGGCTCAGTATAATAGATTAGGACTTGCATGTGAAGGTACATTCATTTATCAATATTCAACATTTACTATATATTAGTTTATCTTTATTTGTTGTTTTTTTTAGATTTAACACTGTACATGTCATCGTTCCATCATCAATTTCAAAAGATGTTATTTATATAGAAGTCGAAATTAAAATTAATTTTTATCATTTAAGATTCCATTAGACTCTATGGAAATAAAACCGACAACGAAGGAATTTTGCAACTCTACATAAATCGAACATGGACCACATTTTGCGATAATAATTTCAAGTATAAAGAGTCCCTTGTGGCATGTAGACAGCTCCATCTACCTACGTAAGACATGTCCAAATAAAAACTCTATGACTCCTTCTATTTATGCTGAATAATATATACATTATATAACAAATCCCAATAATGATACTGGTTTTGTGTCCATTTTGATGAAAATAAAGCAAATTCCAAATGAAAAAAATGTCCTAATAAATAGAGATAACGTCTTATACTTATTCAGTATTTTTTTTCAGGCGATACGTTACATTCCGGACTGTATTGGACTTTCAAAATCCGGACACTTCAATGGCTATCATCTACAACACATATTGTAACGGAACAGAAACCAGTTTATCTGAATGCAGACTGAGTAGTTATGGAAGATCATGTACTCACAGTGAAGACATTTACATTCAATGTTTCCCAAGTATGCTATTTATTTAGAATATGGAAACCATTAAGCTGTCAATTGCACTTACTTGGTAATGACTAAAGTTAAATATGCAGACGCGGTTATAATGGTAAATGATTAAACCTTTCAAAAATCATCAGAATAATTTGCCAACATTACCCACAAAAAACAAAAACAAACAAAGCGTCTGTGGAAATGACACTCATAATCTCTTAGCTCACCAGAGACCATTTAGATAGGGTTTTCTGGTCACCTTTTTTGAAGCATCCATGTGTCTAGCTGTCCGTCTGTTCATTAATCCGTTAATCCGTTTGTAAACTTTTTTTTTACATTTACCTCAAGAACCACTTTGCAAATTTCAACCAAATTTGACTCACAATGATTCCGACATGGGAAAACATGGAGAAAAACTTAGGTATAGATTTACGTTTGTTTATGATCGCCAGGGATTGGGTGGTACCACAATGAGGAATCAAATTGGTGAACCAAAATTTACAAATCTTTGCTCTGATGCTATAATTTATGATATAACTAATACACAAGCCAGAAAATTGGTGATTTAGAAATATAGTTAAGATTTTAAAATGTTCAGACTATAATTACTAACCAAAGATAATTAAACATATGAGAATATTTAAAATCAAGTAAAAAAATCAAGGAAAGTAATGCAACATTCTGTAAAAATAAATTGGCTGCACGTTGAAAAATGTAACAACACTGAATTTTCAATGATCAGACATATGTCAAAAAGATGAACGCACTTTAAGCCCTTTATTTGTTTGACCCCTTATACTGTGGATAATATCGCGTTTTTCAAATATTCAAACTTTTCAGAAACTTCACAAGTCATTGGCTCAAATTAATAATATATTTCTTGTTCAATATAAAGAATTGAACAGCTTAATAAAATAGAAGTTAAATTGGCTTAGATATGTCACATGTAAAAACGAATAAAACATATCGTGGCTCACTTTGCCGTCTTCTGTCAAACTGTTAAACTGTTCAAACTATAATGATTTTATTTTCGGGAATCCACATAGTAATATTTCTTCTTACTATTATTACAGATTGTCCAAACTTTACTTTTGGACCAAACTGTGAAAACCCTTGTATGTGTAACAAGAACACCAGTATGGCCTGTGATGAAGATACCGGGCAGTGCTTTTGCAAAGCAGGGTTTTTCGGTGAACTATGCTCCTGTAAAAACGGTGTGCATACTTGTAACGAGACGATATCGTTCTGTGACACGAGTTATAACGGGACAGCAATCTGCCTGTGCAAGCCTGGCTACTCGGAGTCCGAATACCAGAAAGAGGGATGTTTGAGTAAGATCAATGTCATTATATATAACTGTATTGTCTCGAATTCTCATACATGTTACTGATTAGGTTAATTATGTTTTAAGGGAACGTTAAGTAACCATAAGTATTACATACTTATACATTCGGTTATTCCGACCGAAATCGAAATGCAAATTTTAAGAATGTGATTGGATGTTTAATATTATTAAAAAAGAGTAATTATTGGCATTAATCTAATAGATTTGATTTGAGCTAATGTCCTACATTCAATGCTGTATTTCCAGGTCACATAAAGACCAGATAATTTGCATTTGATTTTTTACATTCCAGATTGAATCCCTTTATTTTGTGTAAAACATTTCAAACATTGTTTCAACCAGACATATATATTTTTATGATATATAATTTTTCCTTATTTGTTATAGAGCTCTGTCTTTCTTAATTGCTATTTCTTGGGTTTTTTCCTCAGAGGAACACTTTCTTCGGGTGAAAACGCATGATCCAGAGGATGTTAACGTAGTTCTGTATCAAACTGGAGTTTGGATGAGAATATGTAATTATGGGTTATCTGCGGAAACTCCTCGGGTTGTTTGCCGACATTTTGGACTTCCTGAGTATGAACTAAGTAACAATACAATTAGTAAAATAAAGATAAGGTCGAACATTTCAAAAGGTAATTTTTATCCAAGTCTTAAAGGAAGTGAACATGAAAAAATTATCAAGGGCTTAAATTTGTATGTTTGATGTGTATAATGATACCTGAAAACCATTAAGACACAGCTTTCCTCAGTAAGAAGATATACCACTTAGAATAACTAATTCTTGCAATCCATGAGCGCTGCCATATTGTTAAAATCATTACCTCCCTGCTGGGTTATCTCTAAGCATCTAAGAGAGGGCAGTACAAATGTTGACGTCAGTGAGACACATAGCATTTTTACACACGTTTAGTAACGGGAAATAAAATGCCATCATCAAAATGTGAATTGAAACTTGAAATGGATGTTAAGAGTCGTTATTTTGAAACGGGTTAATGGAGGAAGATTTTGGATATCAAAATGATGCATTCCCACCAGCAGTTAATGTGACATGACACTAGAATGGAATGTGCCTTGATCACTGTTATTGTGGCCTTCTTTTTTCTTGCTCTTGGGAATTTCTTAAAAAGTTGTTATGAGTTTGAACATTATGTGTGCTACATTAATGAGCACACTAGGTGCTTTGCTCAGAATCCTAATTTTTAATCAAAGTACTGAAGAACTGACGGGAGTTGATTTTGTCGATGTTTATTTATTTTAAAATCAATGATATGTTATTTTGCATTAAGTACAGGTAGTTTCTAATTTGAATTACGCACATTTTTATAGTATGAATTTTTGGACTTTTTGGACAAGAACGTCGAGAAACCCCCATATGAATCTTGTTATCAGTAATAGAAATATTTCTCGAAAATTGTATGGATCCAAGCAATATTGAACTCTAGTCTCGTTCAAACAAACGCTCGGCTGACACGGTAGATCTCCGACAAGGATTTACGGAGACAGCCAAGCGTCGAGTTGAAGGAGACTATATTGAACTTTTGCGTAGGAATACATACGACTACAAAAATATTTAAATTGTTCGTACCATTTAAAATCTGACTATTTTCAAGGTATTTATAAATAAGTTTCCTTGAAAAACAATGGTTTAGCATACATTACATCGAATTTATCAAATATTTTCAAGAACTAAGTCTTATCAGCAGCGATAATTTGTGCTGAGGTCCAAACACTGTTTCACTTTCGGTTTGTCTGAGTAACTGCATAGGAGAGTTGATTAAAATCAACTCCCAAAAAGTGTCTTAGTTCTGTTACTCCTCTGACAGCATAAACCGATTCGGCATATACGTATCATCAAGATTTAATCTATGGTAATATAAAAACAAAGCGGAAAAATCTCCAGAGCATTTAGATAAAAAGTAACGGTAAGGAACCCCACAAAGAAAATGAAATTACATTTATATATTTATTTTAAATCTACAAACAGCATTTTATTTATGTAAACACTGACTGCCACATTTCCGTAAAAACCCCTTTGGAATTTGATGGTCTCATATTTCACAAATTATGATATCTATTCATTTTTTGCACAAATCATATATAGTTATCGAAGGTTCATTTATAGAAATTTACTAAATCCTTGTCCTCTTATGCTCATGACAGTATAAAATTTTGCTTCACATCCAGGCATAGCTTTTCTTTGTAAATTTCATCAGCTCTGTATAAACACTGGCCCAGTTCTAACACTGATCCAGTGACCAGCAGCAATTTGGCTTATCTACGTCAGAGAACAGATGCATGCTGGGAAAAATGGTTTACCTCCATATACCTTTCACTGAGAGTGTTAAATTGATAAAATCTAATGATAGAAATAAAAAAAAAAGGTTACAGACCTCATTTTTAAGTTTCAAAATGTTTTAAAATTTATTAAGCAACAATTATTTTTTTCATGTTCACTTCCCTTAAATTCAGTCCGTTGTTTATATATATTTAAGAATTTATCTCCATTCATAAACGTTTCTCTGATGCAATGTAAGCAATTAATTCTTCATGAATAAGTATTTTGAGTTGTGTGAGAAGGTGCAGTGCTGTTTTTTGGTTCATATTCACGTCATGAAATTATGTGTTGAAAAAAAAATATCTCACTTCAACAAATGCAAAAAGAAAACCAGACAAGAAAACTACACAAGATCTCGTTATGAGCAACATGGAGGTCTTTCGTCTGATTTTAGAACTTGAGATTTATGTTCAATCTTGATTTTGCTATTTAACAGCTAAACATGATTTAAAACAGGAAAACAGGGTCTACATTCTCAGGGCCAGATACTATTTTGTTTCAGGTGTAAGAGCTTTGTTCAACAAGTGTTTAGAAATTCGTCACTGTTCTTGAGATATCTGTGAATAACGTTTTAGGGGCAGGTCCCTTATCTCCTTATTGGGGCCGCTGAATTAATTTTGAAGCATATGCCTTTAATACTGCATTTCATTTTTTTTAAGATATAGGTGATCAAAGTTTTGGACGTATGACCCATAAAATACCCTAATTATGTTACACATGAAAAAATTGTTATACTATTGGGCTTCATTACTGTAAGATAAACATATTTGCTTCTATAAACTATTACAAAATATCCCTCGGCAAAGAGCTATTGGGAAACTCTTTTAGAGCCCTCTAGGTCCCTAACATTAGGGACCAGCCCCTTTTTCTTTGTATCAAATGAAAGGTCATTTGATTTTAAAAACATTTAGCTCAACAATTGTGTAGAAATTTGTTATAATTCTTGAGATATCTGAGAAAGAATGTTTTAATGGCCGGTCCCTTATCTCCTTACTGGGGCCACTGAACCAAATTTTGAAGGTTGCATGTTGTTAAGTACATTATTTTGAACATCTTTCTTCTATACTGCATTTCAAAATATTTTTTCTTTTTAAGATATAAGTGATCAAAGTTTTTGATTTTTGACCCATAAAACCCATAATTATGCTACACATGATCGTTATACTGTAAGGCTTCATAACTGTAAGATAAACATATTTGCTTTTTTAATTTATGACATTATCCCTCGGTGAAGAGCTATAGGTAAAATACTTAAGAGCCCTCTAGGTCCCTAATTTGAGGGGCCAGCGACCTTTTTCATATCAGCTGAAATGTCTGGTAAATTTAAACTTTTTTTACATTACATGTTTTAACAAAATGTTATCTCTTTTCCAGAAAAGAGATAAAGAAAGAAAAGTACAAACATTCACAATACTTTTTAAATCTCAATTTTCGAGCCCTAACGAACTTTGGCGCCAGAAGTGCTAGACATATAAAACAACAATCTTGCAAAACTTAAAAGAAACAAACCAATACACAATTACCCTCTATTAAATAGTCATATAGAAATATAACGCTTCCACATTGCTGAGATAGTGGTCAAACAATCAACATGAATACAAAAATCGAAGTCCCAAAGAAAATCACTTTGATTATGTTTCTTTTTCTTAGTCATTTTGTTTTTATTATCCTATTGAACTTTTTTGCGAGCAGTTATTTTAAGGATCAAGGTTTTCTTTGAGGCTATTATTCATGATATATGATATAAAAAATCCTAAATGCACACTACCAATAAAGCAGATGCCTACAGATATTGAATTCTAAGTTGTTAGTTAATGAATCATGTTTGAAGACCACAACAATTCGTTAAAACCATGTGGAAACTTTGTTTGAAACAAGGTCAGTATATATATATATATATATATATATATATATATATATATATATATATATATATATATATATATATATATATATATATATATATATATATATATGCATTTTCAGAGAGTATGCACAGCTCAGCAAAAACCCCAAAGGAGATATTAGAAATACAAAATCGAGTAGAATATTCTGCAATGGAACAGAAAAGAGTCTTTATGAATGTCAACACCGAGGAAAATATGCATATTGTTATCATGGATCTGCAGTATTTACCTGTCCAAAAGGTAAGTCAGATTACAGTGTCTTATTAAATACCATAAACATGTAATTTTCAACATTATGTGAAATGTTAATATTAAAGAAAAGAGTACGACAATATAAAATTAATCATTAATGATAAAACAAAGCTTTTTTTAGGATGTCATGAAGTCATGTTTTCGTTAATTTGTCTATTCAAATAAAATTTTGTTAAAATAAAAGATAAGAAATTCAAAATCTAAAAGCATGCACAAGTAGGTTCCAGGCATTAAGGTTTCTTTAGAGCAAAATTTACTAAGATGTATTTTAGATGTTGAAATGTAAATAGGACAGGTGACTTAATGCCTTTCGCCCAATATTTCACAGACCGCCTCATCAGATTGGTGTCAATACAAAAAACAGCATCGGAAACTACTGGCTTGTTGCAGATTTATTACGGGAGACGTTGGGTTCATCTATGTTCACCACTGAACACGAAAGAAGCAAAAGTGGCTTGTCGTGAACTTGGTTTACCAACGTGAGTCTGACGAGCTCATATTCTGACACTAGAGTCAGGAACTCTTAAACATTGAATAATGTTCTATATGTGTGTGTTACATTTGTCTTATTTTCATACAAAGAATACATACCACTCCGTCAAAAATGGTGTACATTGACAATGCGTTGACGTGGAATTTAAGTGAAATTGATATGATTTGTATATATGGTGAGATTGGTCTGTATAAAATATTGTTTCAATATCTGCAATGTTCTCAACAGGGATTATTGCAATTAAAACCAGGCACAAAATTCGAAAAATTAATCAATAATTTACTATCACTTGATTTTATTTTTAAATTATTTTTTTGGTGACTAAAGCTGTATTATGATACGTACTATTTCACAATTTCAACAGAGGTCTTGATTGAAATGTCTTTGAAGAACTTGCGTAGAAGAATCATTCTTGAAAAGGCATATGAATACTTTAAGAATTGTAACTCTGATACGGAAGCTTTTAACGCCTACTGTGGTTTCATCAATATTCGTTGAATACCAATTTTCGTGGATTTCGTTGTTAAGTTGATCCACGAAAATTATTGTTCATTGAAGTTCAATTTCAACTAACATTTTGTATTGATAGGATCATTGGCCACGAAATTACGTATCCTTGAAACTGTGGTTTTCAGAAAATCAACGAAAATTGATACCCACGAAAATTAATGAAACCACAGTATTATGTTTCTCATTTGGAAATTATAAACTGTATAACAAACATTGCAAACCATCATCTGTTTCAGAAAGCTTGTAAAAAGTCAATGGACAAATACTCAATCTAAAGACCTGTTTCCCTTTTATCCTATGTGTAACGGAGAGGAAAGATTTCTCGTAGAATGCAATTACCAAGAAAAATATGGCACGTGTTATGGTGTTCAGCTATCATGTAATGCTGGTGAGTAGTGACTTTTATGTTTCAAACTCTCAAACGGATATCTATGTTCTATTTCATGATATAATTCGATTGAAATGACGATAGCTAAATATATTCAGACACTACAAATCTCTTTCAGTGGTATTTGATTTTGTGCATTAAACTTATCAAATCAATTAAATTTTAATGCAAAACGATGTTATAATAAGTGAAGATGCTACAGGTATGGTTGCTAATACGAGCGGTGTGACCAATGGACGTTCCAGTTCTACTTCAATTGATAAAAATATATGTTTTATTAAGCTTTGACTTGCGATTATAATTACGTAATGTAAACATAATCGTAATATTTAATGATTCCACATATTGATTCTCACATATTTAGACACTCGTTGATCTTTTTTCTAAGAAACTTTTTGATATATCTTAGTATCTTTAATTCAGTTAATACCACTGTATAGTTTAAAAACTCAGTTCTATATAATTCATGGAACATACACTAATATGACTGTTTTGTTTAATCTTTTGAAGTTTGTTCACCCTATCGGTTTGGGGAGAATTGCAACCGTTATTGCCCATGTGACACCGAATCTACAGCTTCCTGTGACATGAATACGGGAGAATGTGTGTGTAAACCTGAATTCTCGGGGCATACCTGCAACTGTGCTGTTGGTTCACATAGCTGCAATACGACTGTCTCTGATTGTTATTATGAATCGAACCAAATTCTCTGCATATGTAAGGCAGGGTTTACGGGCCTCGAACATGGATGCGTTGGTAAGTATAACCAACACCAATAAATTCTTGCCTTTTTTTGTCTATGAAACCTTCTTCAAAGAAATTCGAATTGGCTTTAAAAAATTAACTATGTTTAAATTATTCATTATTATTTACATACTGACCAAGCTTGTATAAATACACAATTACGAAAATTCGGGGAGATGATATTGTTAATGCAATATGGATACATTTAGTATCACTATAGGGTTTTTCTTAATGTGTCATAAGATAAACAATGACCGATGCCATACCTGAAGTTAAGTGGCTAATTTTTTTGTAATTAAATGTCATTTTGTTATTCAAAATAATAAAATTTATCACGAATATTTTAACAACTCACATATTCTCTTCAACATATTGAGTTGCGTTGGGCATCACTTGACTTGAAGAGATACAAATCGGCTTGCTAAGAAATGTGTTTTTATGCATTGATAAAAACAACTTATACCTGTTATTAATTTTTGTAGATAATGTGAGAATAAGCACGACAAATGCTGTAGAAATATTTGAACAAAAGTGGAAAACAATATGCGGTTTCACAAATTGGAACGTCAACAATTCGTTGGTAGTGTGTCGTCAACTAAACCTCAGCACGTGTGTATATGAATCAATTTATTCTTATGTAATTTCATATCTTTTTGGTACATGTAATCGTAATGAAGGATGGCAACGTTGAATGCTGTGATATGGCTTTGTAATAAAAATGTATGCTGTAAGCTCTTAATTATCGTATATTTATACTGAAAGAAATCATTAAAATCGACTTCTGATCCAGTAACACAAGTCATGATTAAGGAATGTTAAAACAATAATTGCTCTCATTGGAGATTTTGGGGTAAAAAGCTAGATATCGTTGAAGAAATTCAATGATTCTCGTTAGTAGTTAATGTAAATGTTTGTTTTTCGTACGTAATTCTTATAAAACATCTATTGAAATCGAGTTCAATTACATAAATTATTGATATAATTATTGTCGATTAAAAGGATACAAAGGAATTAAGTCAAGTTTTCGTAAATATGAGAATTAAGATGGTATATTTAACTAATTCTAATGTTTTTTGTTTTTGTTTTGTTTTTGATTTTTGGAAAAATGTTTTCATTTTTAAAGGGCTGTTATCTATACAAGATCGGAATCTAGTCGTTGGTCTGATTATTATGATAAATCCATTTATTGTAATGGAACAGAGAGAACTTGGTCTGAATGCGAAACAACGCAGATAACAACTTCATATTGCACAGATGCCCGTAAATTGATGTGTGGAAGTAAGTTTTTATTTAATATTGTTTTAAACGAATAATGGTGAATATATGTTCTTTTTTATCAACTGATATTTTTTTAATAATGTATCTATACTTTGTTAAGACAGTGTCTGTTGAACAGGTCTAATAATAAGGAAATTGGGAAATTAGCTGCAAATTATTATCATTAACTAGTATTAACTATAAATGTTTGTAATGAATTGTTTTTCACACTAGAATGTCCTGCGTGGAAATATTCGATTGACTGTTCAAAGTACTGTCAATGTGATAAAAAGACAAGTGTAGGATGCGATCCAATTACTGGTGCCTGTCTGTGTCATGACAAATATGGTGGAACCGATTGTTCGTGTCATACATCAATGATTTCTACCTGTAAAAGCCCGTATAATATTTGTGAATATGACAGATGTAAATGCAAGCAAGGGTCCTTTAATGTATCTACATCATGCTCAGGTAAATGTAGTAGGTATTTATTTTGGATCATATATTAAGTAAAATGAGTCACACATATAAAACTGGCTATATCAATATTTCAATGGTATGCTATTCTCCTATTTTGGTATATATACTCTAAACGTTAAATTGTATTTTGGGCAAAAGCGACGGGCTTCTACTAGTATTGATGAATGACTGTCTTAATAACTAAATTTTGAAAGATATATCATAGAAATGTTAATTTTCCCTTCTGAAAAACAACTTAGCAAGACGATATTTCAGTTGTTATTATTTGATTTCTGTTTTCATAGACTGGAATGACGTGGTGTATTTTTGTTCCTTCAGTGGTGATAATTGGCGAAGTCTGTGTGATATGGAAACAAACAATTCACGCTTACAGCATACCGTATGACTTGTCCTAACGTTTTGTTTTAGCTTTAATATGCTAAAAGTATATTATTTAAAATGATGTATGATAATTATCAGATTTATATAATTTACAATCTATCGGCAATTACTCGTTATCAAAGAAATATTGTATATTAATCTTAACTTTATACTGACAATTTCTTATTGATGACCGAAATTTTGAAAAAAAAAGACACATCAAATCTTATTTCCCTACAGCAAGGAAGCAAATACCCTCTTTGGAAACCCGAGTATGGAAGTGATGGGGCCGAATATGTGTTCTTTGGGGACCCACCGCGTTATCTTTCACCGATTTCATACTTTGCTGCACTCAATTTTTCTATAGAAATCAAACGTAAGTTCATTTATATACGCAGTTTTCCTTATTTAGAAAATGTCGACACCATCATTATTCTGGCTTAGATATGAAAAAAACCAAAACTAAGCAAACAAAACTCCTCACAAGATATTTAGTATTGTATATGACGTGGTACAGTATGGCTCTTACCAATGTGTATAATTTTATGTTTGTAACAGCATCTATTATTTAAAGAACATAAAAAAGAAAAAGAAAAAATTTGTTGATCCATATGTGCCTTTTTTTCCATATAACATGCGTAACAATTCTGTTTTTATTGTATTACATAAATTGTCATTTCTTACGTTACATTCTGCCCGTGCTTGCAAACAATAAGAATTAAATAATGTTTAATCTCATCTGAAAAGCAGCATTTTCATCATTTCTAACTGAAACCAATTGTCCTTTTAATACCAATGTTTAGCAATATAGGTAATAATTCTTTAAATTTTGAACTTATTGCAGGTAGTCATCTTTGTGTTATTTTTGACTACATCATTTCAAGACGAGGTTCCATCGTGGTATCCATGAAAGATACATCGATGAAAGAATCAATCATTGTTAGTTTGAAAGGGGAAAAGACTAGCTGGACAAATAAACGAATAAATATAAATTCTAAGCTTCCAGTTCGTCAGGTATATTTAGTCAAATTTCGTTGAGTAGAAGTTGTAGATGTAGAAATAGATTATATTTGTTGCTCAACTGTTTATATTTAGGTAAGTGGAGCTGTGTTGGATTATTCTTGATTTGTTGTATGTTTCTGAAATTTAATGCAATAATACTGATCCTAATTAAAAAAATAAGGTCACCTGATTCAAAATGCTGACATTTCTTGGATTGATAGTGGGGGACAAAAATGTTTTTATTCAAAATTATTAATTAAAAAATTCTAAATTCTATTACAAAGCAAACAGGTATGAATTTATGCACCAGGAGAAAGACAACATTTACCAATGGATTATAAAAGAAATAACTTTTCAGAAGATCCGGAGTAGTAGAGTTTACAGAATCCCAAATTTTATACTCTCATTTTCTCAGAATATAAAGAAGTTACTCAAAAATGTATATACCGCTTCACTTAAGATTTAGCAGGTCAGTGTGCTATATTTCCCACAACCATATATCTCTGGAAAAGCAATGCCTTCTTAATGTACATACATAAAAGACTTTAATATGTGCTAAATATTTATGGTAAAAACATGGTTACATTTTGCATTAATTAGAATGTTACATTTTAGATAATGTTTGTATTAGAAGTAAAAGCCGCCTTAGACCAATTAATAATTACAGAATCCAAGTGTGGTAACATTTTTGTTTTCATTGTTTTTCTTTTTCGATGCGAATTTTACTTCGAACAACAAAACAGAAGATTCGCTGATAACACATTTGAAATAAATGTATTCTTAAATACAGATTGTGCAAACTGGACATTTGGCTCGAATTGTGACGACTGTGCTTGTGTGCGAGCACACACTGACTTCTGTGATAAAAACAACGGAACATGCCACTGTAAACAAGGCTACACTGGAGAAGCGTGTCAGTGTGAAGACAACGGGGAACCCTGTCCACACTGTAAGCATCTGATGATTCAAGGCTATACTGTAAATGTCTGTCATATATCTCATTGTCTAAAATTTCGTTTAGATATTCGGTTGGTAAATGGAAATACTACATCGATGGGAAGAATTGAAGTGGTCACAAATGGTGTCTGGTCAACTATCTGTGATAGTAATTGGGACCATGATGACGCTACTGTCGTCTGCAAGCAACTTGGACTTGGAAAGTAAGTAATGAATAGTTATTACCAGAATCAACAAGTGACCAACGATCTGATTTTTTTTTTATTGATCAACAAAGACCAATTTCTATCCAAGATGTGGGCTAGCTTTACTTTATGTACTAGCAAATAATTGAATTGATACTTGTAAGGGATTTTTCACGATTAAAAGAAGTCTAAATTTCAATATCATTACTGTAATTGTTTGCAACAAATCCCAAATATGTTGAAAGTTCGGAGGATGGGGTTTATCCTTAATGATTATTCAAACATATCGTGATTTTCTTCGATACAAAATATCAAACAAGGTTGCAGTTAAAATGTCATGGAGTTGATCTATGAAATACACTCTTCCCAAAATTTGTTGCTTTTCCTTGATCCACAATGGAATAAATGTGAATAACCTTTTGTGATTAAGCACATTTATATTCATACACAAACTGTAGTCTCGATTTTTAACAGGTTAATCATTCTTATACAACTGCCTCGTTCTATGTAATGAATAGTTTGTTTTAAAAAATCTCATATTTGAAATTCCCCTTAGTCCCCCTCCAATCAATATTCTTTCATAGATTTTATGATGACCGTTAACATCAATGTTTTATTATCACCGTGGTCAAATTGTATTAAAGTTTTTAAACGAACTGTTGAATGACGAATTTCTTTATTGAATTATAATGTTGTGTTTTTTCTTGATCATCTAAGAAAAAAATTAAAATACCGTCGATTTTCTCACGTGGTAAAAGTTTTGTTTCTGTCAAAAGCTCGCTAAATTCAGATGCCCGTCGCTTCGCAGGTATCGAAGATATGGAATTAAAGCACCCACGCATTACAATTGCATGAGTGCTCACCGGGTCGCTTTGCAGGTATCAAAGAGATGCTGTCTTATCAATTACTGGAGATGCCCAATATTTAGCAATTACGGGTAAAAAATCACCGTTCTCCTAACAAAATGCCCATTTTAAATTATTCTACATAACTTTAATAGGAGGAACGTTTAGTGTTTGTTCACATATATAGATTACATATATGTGTGTCTACGTTCGTTTATTGACAAAGGATTTTTTATATTGATTTTCTGAACACCATTAGTCACAGATCATTATATTTAATTTAAATCTACGTAATGCATTTGACTGGATAGAAAAATTTAGTTAAATTTGTATAACCTCGTCACAAGACACGTCACAATGCACCAACGTCAATAATAAATCCATTTGACGTTACGTTTTGATTTTGAACAGATTCAAATTATTTTTAAAAGACAAAAACGCACTAAATTTGTACGGTTAATTACAGAAAGTTTAATTATAAGGAATGAACCCAATATCTACCCGAGTTACACTCGTATAACCTATGGTCGAGCATTTACGCTTTATCATAATCCGCTAAGCTAAGTGGCCGACTGAGTCTACAGCTGAAGTAAATATTTACTCTAGACAAGTAGGAAAATTGACGGTATATCCAAACGAACTCTTTTATACAACATAGTATTTTTTTTATTCTTTGATAGACAACAAAAAAAAAAATAAGCAGTTTTATTTGATCACAAAAAAATTGTATATCATTATGACTCAATGTTATTTCAATAGAATAGATTAACAACACCGTATTGGCAGTCTATGTCATGGCTTTATTTTAATATATCAGTACATCATAAACTATTCAAATGTATGCAAAATATTGCAAATATAGCAATAGAGTAAGTTAAATGATCAACATCGACTTTTGGGTAGTTATGATGTTAGATCTTCAATGAACCAAACAATCAATCAATCAAGATGAATCAATCAATAAAATCAATCAATCAATAATTCAAACAATATTTCAATCAATCAATCAATATGCAAATCAATAAAGTATAATCAATGTTTTGCTTTAGTGAATGTCTCAATATGACAATCAATGTATCAATTTAATTGATTACTCAATGTATTCAATGATGACAATCAACCCACTGCAATGTATCAATAGAATTATTCAATTACTCAGTGTATTCAATGACTCACTGTCAATCAATGTCTGAATGAAACAAAGTGTCAATTAAAGTAAGCCCGATTATTGGCCACGGACCTGGAAGTAAACAGAATCCGGGGCAGGCTTAAGCAAAATTCGTTAGACTGATGACAGCTGCACGCCACACGTGTCGTTGTAAAGCCATGACGCTTATCTACGGATGTGATGAAAGTACTACTTCAAGGAATTACGATTCTGAAATACAGAAAAAGAAGACAGAAACACGAAAAATATGGAATATATAACCTTACAAGATAGGGTGGGAGGGGGAGGGATTGAATTTTTTCCAGATTGAAGCTGAGAAAGGTCGATACACTACTGCGCATGCGTAATATAAGGACCCCAAAAGGGGCCGTGCGAAAAGTTTCGAGAACCTCATATTGAGGAGTTATCTTTCTTTCGATGTAGATATTAGTGAAATGGTTAATCTATTCATTTCCATAACATGACTTAACTCATATCGAGTTAAGTCGGATTATTTCAATAGAATAGATTAACAACACCGTATTGGCAGTCTATGTCATGGCTTTATTTTAATATATCAGTACATCATAAACTATTCAAATGTATGCAAAATATTGCAAATATAGCAATAGAGTAAGTTAAATGATCAACATCGACTTTTGGGTAGTTATGATGTTAGATCTTCAATGAACCAAACAATCAATCAATCAAGATGAATCAATCAATAAAATCAATCAATCAATAATTCAAACAATATTTCAATCAATCAATCAATATGCAAATCAATAAAGTATAATCAATGTTTTGCTTTAGTGAATGTCTCAATATGACAATCAATGTATCAATTTAATTGATTACTCAATGTATTCAATGATGACAATCAACCCACTGCAATGTATCAATAGAATTATTCAATTACTCAGTGTATTCAATGACTCACTGTCAATCAATGTCTGAATGAAACAAAGTGTCAATTAAAGTAAGCCCGATTATTGGCCACGGACCTGGAAGTAAACAGAATCCGGGGCAGGCTTAAGCAAAATTCGGCCATATGTCTTCATGTATATAAAAACTATGATATGATGCATGAAGACATCCGCCACAAGCGGTCAAAATTTTGCACAATGCCATGACAATAAGACTGCGGAATTACTCGGCGTGGGATTTAGCATAAACTTTAACATTATTATGTAGTATGTTTAGGAGGCCAGCACGTATGGTTTTCAAAAATGTATTCTGAGCAGTATCAGACAAATGTACACCATCACGGTAATATTTTGGTGAACATTGTTGTAGATCAGGGTACTTTAAGCAGGCGCCCTTACGCTTGACAATAAATGGGGCTAATGATTTGTTAATTCTTTTTCGAGGGTCTCACCGGCAATATTTGATAACATATGTCTGTAGTAATTTCGTGGGAGTATCTGGGACCATATGAATCTTGTATTCGGCAGAATTGTTTGTAGGTTAACAACGGTTAATTTCATGAATTTTTGCAGTCTTAGCAAGGGCATGGTCCCAATACTATTGCCCCCGCAATGTAACATTACCCAATCTGGGTGGCCTCTTTGTTCAATGATATTTGTAATTGTGGGCTCTACATCCTCCCAGACCATACCACTCTTTCCATGCCAATATACTGTGATATTATGTTTCTGAAGGTCTAGGTGTAAGTTTCCAAATTGTTGGACAGCGTGATGGGATGCATGTTTGATAATTGACGAACCAATGATCCAGACCGTGGTGTTGGGACCTGAAAACTTAGTATTGAATAATACGAGGCTGTTATGAACACACATAAAATTATGCTTTACAATCTGATATATGAATAAAACGCGTTAGATTTCCATCTGCCTTTTGACTTAATGTCCTCCTCCGAATGCCCTTGCAAGTACAAATGTGTAGCTCCACCTATTCTAAATGAGTGGGATTTGAAAGTTGTTGAGTCAAGGCCAATAAATTTGACAGACTTATGTAGTACGGATGTGAATTGATATTTAGTAAGAGGTTTGTGGTTGAAATGACAGAAAAATAGGCCTTGTATTTGTGGTCTAACTGCCAAAAATTCACGCATGTGCTTGAATAAAGACTGGGTTTGAGAATTTATTTCAATCTGTAGCTTAGTACCCCTATTGTATTGGTCTGTTTTTGAACCTTTAATATACAGACCAATGTGTGTTTCATTAATGGTCACGTCGTGAAATAATAAGGCTGGTGCGTCATTACTAGTGAAAGTAAATTCGCTAATGCGCAATAATGCAAAAAATGCTAGATGAAAGGCTGCTGAAAACATAACAGCTTCATACAAGCTTTTGCACACCGTAGGTAGTATAGAAACTAATTTATTGAGACAAGATAGGGAAATTGGGGACCGTACATCCTTCGCTGGATTTAACCGACGGAAACCTTCTAACATTTTTTTAACTATAAAAGTTTTAGTGTTGTCAATTTGACCCTCTAACTGAAGCTTGTAACTAATACCGCTCAAATAACATCTCGTTGTTGAATAGGACACTTTATTTGCATGCAGGTATGCGATGTAGTTGATTATGTGGTCCAGTGGTGGAGGCCAACAAAAGATAAAATTGTGTTTGGTACAAAAAGTTTCAAAGGAATTTATGCCTTTTTGATACGTGGACGCAGTATTTTTGGATATTACTGCCTCAAGTAAACATTCTACATGGGGTCTAAGAGGGACAACAATTCCGGAGGTAAACGGGCTGGAGTCTTGTCTGCCTGCGGAGCCAGGGATCTGAATCTTTCCCACTGAAATCGAGAAATTGAATCTGCAATGGAATTTTGGTAACCTGGGATATGCCTAGTTTTAATCTGAATGTTATTTTCCATACATAATAATACCAATGGTCTTACAAGAGACATGACACGTTGAGACTTACTAGACTTGGCATTCAATATATCGACCAGAGCTATGTTGTCAGTGTTTATTAGCAATTTCTTAGCTGTAAATTGATCTGCCCAAATCCACATGGCCACAAGAATAGGCACTAATTCCAAAAATGTAATATCTCTTCTTATATCTGGACCCCAAGACTCTGGCCAGGATATGACAACCCAGTGATTCTGGAAAATCGCACCTCCACCGTAGGAACCACAACTATCGGTAAAGAGGTTTAGGGTTTCATTATCAGACCAGTATAGTTCTGGGAATGGTGAACGCCCATTGTATTGGTCAAGAAATGTGAGCCAGATCCTAGCATCCTCTTTAACTGCTTGTGTAACCTTGATCAGGTGGTAATGTTTCCTAATACCAATTGTTGTGTTATAAAACCTGCGGTTAAAAGCCCTGCTACCAGGGATGGCTTTGGCGAAAAAGTTAAGCGCACCACAAAGTGATTCCATTTCTTTCAGGGTGACTTTTTTAGAAGAAGTAATTGATGAAAGCTTGGACCTAAGTTCTGCAACCTTATTGTCAGGAATAAAAATGACCTTATCTATGGTATCAATACCTAGTCCTAAGAAAGATAGACGAGTACATGGGCCCTCAGTTTTCTTGTCGTTTATTGGGACGCCCAACTCACTGCAAGTTAACATGAACATTTCAGCAAGCTTTGAACATTGTAATGTATTTTGCTCGCCAACAAACAAAAAATCATCAAGATAATGGATGATATAATTTTGAGACTTTTGTGCTACGAGCCAATGCAAAAATGATGAGAATTTTTCAAAAGATGAACAAGCTATGGAACAACCAAAGGGCATGCATCTATCAAAATAGTATTTTTCTTGAAAACATATTCCTAACAGTGGAAAATCTGAAGGGTGAATAGGTAAAAGTCTGAATGCGCTAGACAAATCCATTTTACAAAGCAATGCCCCTTTACCATTCTCTTGGATCATAGAAATGGCTTGATCAAAAGAAGCGTAAGACACTGAGCACAGAATTGGATCAATATGCTCGTTGACGCTATTGCCAATGGGCGCTGACAAATTTGAAATTAACCTGTAGCCTCCATCTTTCTTGGGCAGGACCCCAACAGGGTTACACCTAATGTTGGGAAAAGGGGGTTGGGAAAAGGGGCCTGACATCCTTCCTAACGTAATTTCTTTCTCAATGATAGCCAAAAGTTGATCAGCATGTTCACTCGCGGACTTCATATTTTTGGATTGTAAGTAGGCTCTTGGGCCTATGTAATTCAAGTAAAAGCCGGATTTGAAACCATTTAATAAAAATTGAGCATTCTGAATATCAGGATATGTAGCGAGGTATTGCTCTAAAACGGAGATCTTAATTGGGGTTGAACCTAGGTGCATGAAATCTTGGTCTTGGTAGCTGATAATGCCTTGGGCGAAAGGGACGAAAATTGGTGTAATTTTGCGGGGCGAAATTTTGGTGTGCTGGATTTGGAGGGGGGGATCTGATGACTTGGGTCTGGGTCGACTGATAGGACCAACAATGCATGCGTGGGTGTGACTTGTTGCAATGCATGCATATATGCTGGAATGAACACTGGGGTTTGGGACAGGAACCTTTAAAGTTATAATCAAAACATTTGAGTGACGATTTTGACTGTTGTGGAGCTTGTTGAACTTGAGCCTGCATATACAATAACCATAACTCCGCATCGATAGAGCCAAATGAAATTGATGTGTTTTTTGACATTTTGAGACGAAACTGTCTGTCGTATTCAATCCAATTGCCATTTATATTACGGCTATATCCTAAACGTATTGTGTGGATATATTTCAAGATACCCTGTATGTCTGATGGGTGTCTAGCCAGGTATATGCTTGAGAAAATCAAAAACGCATCAAGCCAGGTGTTAATTGATGTAATTTTGTTTGTTTTAGTTTTTGGTTCAATAACTAACTGACCCTCAACTATGGAAAATTTGTGCGAATCCTGAGCGGATGTATCAACTGTTTCTGAATTGATGATTTTTGACAGATCAATGTATTGTTTTGACCATATTTTATCTTTGATGGTTTGAGGGACATGAACCCCAAGCTCATCAGAAATGCTTATTAAAGGGTTTTCACCTGAAGTTGACAGAGGGATTGATGGCGCTATGGAAGGTAGCGGTACTGCAGTCTGCTCACTGGTTGTGGGATCATCGACTGGTAGCTGATGCTCTTGATTTTGAGGTTGAGTGGACACAAACTTGACCGCTGCCTGCGTGGGCCTGCTCGGGCCTGCTTGGGTTTGGGTGGCTGTGGTTGCCGGATTAAGGGCCCTGAGAGCCGGATGAGCATTTGGCCTGGCGTACGGTGACTTGCTCTTTCTTTTAGACCGCAACATTTTCTAGGAAGTTAGCAAAGCTGAGTAACTTAAGATACAAAGTTATAAAGAAATATCAATGAAAATTAATGTATCATAAACGTTATAATATGGCTATAAAGTTATACCGTAAGTAAACAATAAATTTATTGTATCTGTTAACGTTACGTATTTATGCTATATGATACTAGTATATACTCTATATGCAACCGTAGTCCTAGGTCAGCACTAGCCATGTAGGCCCGTTAAGGCCTACTTGAATTTGAATATTTTAAAATTTATTGTAAATTAAAATTTTACAATGGAATATTATATTTTAATGATGATGACTAAACTTTTTATTAACCAAGTTATATCCATTGATAGCCCGCAATTTGACTTGAAATAAACCTACATCGTAATGACTATCTAATGTAACAATCATGGCCGCCTTAAAGAGAGAAGCAGACGAAATAAGAAAATTATCTTGTATTGCAAAGTTTTAAAACCCTTTAAAAAAAAATAAATGGAAGTGAATACGTACCGCAACTTGGACAATTGATTGAATTACACAAGATTACCCGATTACTATCCAACGATGATTAATCGAGCGATTAAGTCAGTCGTGATGAACAATGATTGAATTTTTTCCAGATTGAAGCTGAGAAAGGTCGATACACTACTGCGCATGCGTAATATAAGGACCCCAAAAGGGGCCGTGCGAAAAGTTTCGAGAACCTCATATTGAGGAGTTATCTTTCTTTCGATGTAGATATTAGTGAAATGGTTAATCTATTCATTTCCATAACATGACTTAACTCATATCGAGTTAAGTCGGATTATCTAAAACACTGTCAATTGAAATGAATAGAGTTTTTAATTATTTAGGTTTTTAGATAATTGTGATTACCTCACAAAATATCAAAATAAACACTATCGAAGTAAAAACATGCTGTTTGTCAAGTTTTTTTGCAATAGGTATGGCATCGCTGTTTCAAATGCAGAGTTCGGAATTGGTAACGGTCCAAATAATATCGGCAAAGTAGATTGCCGAGGAAACGAAACGGACATAATGACTTGCTCTTTTAAAAAGATGACGTGTAGTCATCACAACGATGCAGGTGTTATCTGTAGTAAGTTTATTTTCTTACGTTTAAGGTAACTTGACATGTTCGGTACAAACACTGTCAAATTTCCATCTTTGATTAATGTATCCGTTAACAAAATATTCGGTCATTCACGAAAAATTATTGTTTTTCATTTTTACAGCCAATTTATCAGATAGCATAAGATTAGTCAATGGTTCAGACAAGACAAATGGTCGCTTAGAAGTAAGAATCGATGGACGCGGAGCATGGGGCACAGTTTGCGGTTTGGGATTCTTCCAAAACGAAGCTAAGGTCGCTTGTAAAGAACTTGGATTACCCACGTAAGAATAAAAAAAATCACATAGTACATGTGTGCCCTAACGTAGGAATCTACAAATCTTTGCCTTCTTAAGAATCTTAACAAATCAACAACCTCCCGCATAAAAATGGCCACAGATCGGTGCTCACCCAGAATTGAGGAACGTATATTTCGTACTTTTTTTGACCATAAAAAATAATTAATCACTTAAGTTTTTTAGGAATATGAAACGTTTGAAGACTAGGCGTTGGTTTTTATCTGATTAAATATATTATATATCATATTATGATCTCTGATTCTCTATTTCTCCATCCCACAATCAATTTCTATATATTTTAAGTATGTTGAAAACGTTTTTGAATCCCCCGTACACTTTTGCATTATTTGATCCATGCTTTACGAGGGTCAAAGTGTTCATTTAGCGGTGTGCATTGTGATATCCTTTTAAAAACCTCATCTAGAAAAGTAGTGCCATTTGTGAATTGAGGAGGGGGAGGGGAGGCAGACCTGCACTATCATCAAAAGTATTAAAAACAAACAAATACCGTTTATTTATTTCAAGCCCTTCTTTCACTTCGTAACTGTCATTCTCGTATCAAATCCATGGCCAAATATGCTTTTCTAATCGCCACTGTCTATTACTCTGTCCGTTTGTCAGTCTGCCTGTACACTTTTTAAGAAAAACATTTTTGACGTAAGCTCTAGAACTACTGTGTCAAATGTGAAGAGTGAATCGTTTTTTAATTTGGAGATGAAAAATACAAACCGTACAATTAGGATGTGCGTCCTAAAAAAAACCTTTTAAAAAATCTTCTCCTCAAGAGCCACCAGACCAAAAAGGCAATTTTTTACAACAAAGCTTGTATATGTAATGAAAATTCGAAATTCTTAAAACAATCACCCCAGGACCAATATTCCTTTTTTGCAATAAAACAATCAAATTGGATTTTGAAAATTAAGTACATGTTAAAGGCATTTAACGAAATCATTCGGGGTTTGAATAATAAAATGAGTCAACTTGACATACCTGTACATATGAAAATACTATCAAATGCTAATGTCGGCATTCCTATTGTAGAAGACATGTTGAGGTTATTAATTACTGGGAAGGATCTGGACCAATTTTTTATGTATTTGGATGTACAGGAAATGAAAATTCAATCCAGTTATGTCCATCAACAGTGAGAAGTCCGACGTTTTGTACTCATATGCATGATGTGGGCGTGTCTTGTTCAAACGGTACTCTCCCTCAAAATTGTTTAGCAATGTATTGTAATATAGGAAAACTCATGTGACCTATTGTAATTAGTTTTCGTCGTGCATCTTGCGATGTGTGCTATACGTTTTACTTAAACAATTGAACATATTTTATATTTAATTTCTTAAAACTTTCATGTCCAATTCTTTTCAAATTAAGTATGATTCATTTTAGGGTAAGAGAAACATAAATTATAAATTTCATGACTCTTGTCCCAAACGGGCCCTTGGGACAGGACAAAACTGGTCAAAGCTTGACTATTTTTAAATATCTTCTTATCTTCTTCCTTACATCATTACGAAAAAATATATTCATATTTATATATATCTGGAAGCCCTCTACCAAGATTGTAAATTTCATGTTCTCCGGGGAAGGGAGTTTTGTTCTAACGCGGAACCAAAATGGCCACACACCGGTAGTGACAATGCATATAATGTTAAAAAGTATTATCCTCCACTCCCATACATCTGTAAGATTAACTGAATTCATCATAATGTAGATCAGGAAGCCCTTTACCAAAATTGTAAACGTTATGTCCCCCGGAGAAGGTGTTTTGACTCTAGGGTTGAGCCAAAATAGTCATATAGTGTTATTGCATATAATTGGGGGTTGGGCTGTATATTATATATAAAAATTTATTTATTTTATTCTGCTCTTGATTGAAATGAAAGAAATGAGTACTTATTTAGAAAGAGAATGAAGTTCTTTATCAAAGTTAGGGAAATCATGAAAACCTTTGGCAAGTGTTCGGGAGAAGGGGTGATAACAGTCAATGGTTTCATAATCCTCATCTTCACAACGTCAAGGTTTTGTGATTACGGAACTCACAAAACGTTGACGTTGTGAAGATGCATCATCCTAAGCTTGTTCATTTTTAATAATTAATCATTGTAAATGGTGTAATTATGTTTCTGAAGTTTCTATAAAAACAAATAAACATTTTACTTACATATTGTATAAGAGTAGAGTGAAAACTATCTAGCCAAAATTACTGATGTGTAGTATCTGGGCAATGATTTTTTGATAAATGCTAGATGATGTCTTGAAATAACTGAATAAATAAATCACTATAAGTGAACAATAAAAGATTTTTAAAAAATGAGAAGTAATCTAAGATAGCAAATTTTCTATTTTTACTTTTTAATATCTTGTACGGAGGTTTCTGTCTGGTTCCTGGGGATGGGAATGGGTCTTTAAAAAAACATGTAACTAGCCATCTTTAGTCAATCTATGAATACATATACACGTAAAAGCTATCTTAACAAAAGTTGACAAATATGGGGGAAATATTTCCTCTAAGAATCTTGCACCTTTTCAATAATGATCATGTACTCTATCATCTTAAAGTTTTTCACCAAGATTACAGCTTTCATAGTTCTGTTTACAAGATTTTAGGTAGGGGTGGTGTGTTTATCACCATATTTTAGATTTTGTAAACTTCAAAATGAACCTTATTTAAATGCATATATGAGAATCCTCAACAACCCTGTATGTGGGCTCTGGGTACTCAGGTGACCGTTAAGGCCTGTTCTCACGTTTTAAAATCATTTGTATTTCTTTCCATTGTCGTCAGTATTTCAGAATTTCAAATTTAACTAATTTTAATTATTCACATTTCCAGTGATTCTTAAGAATCGACTAAATTAACATATGTTTGTTTTGATTTATTTTTGTTATCACACTATTGCTAATGTTTTTATTTGTAGACATTAATAGATATATCTTATTTTTCAACAAATATCATATTTTCATATTTAATTTAAATGAACTTATTAAACATGATGTAATATCATTTTTAAAAGGATTTGTTTGCTTCATACATTAATCTAAATATAACATATTATGTATTATGTTTATAAGACTGCCCTCCATTTACATTTGGAGCCCAGTGTGAAAATAGGTGTATCTGCCATAAAAGTAGGTCTTTGTCATGTGACAAGGACACTGGAGACTGTGTGTGCAAGACTGGATGGATGGGTGCAAAGTGCACGTGCGAGGGAGAAACCCGATGTGCAGAAAACTCGTACTGTTATGATGACGACTGTTTGTGTATCGACGGGTTTTTGACAAAACCCTCCAATTGCTCAAGTAATGTGGTTAATCATCGAAAAAATAAGTATTTACATGAACGATTTTTCTACAAAAAGTAGAAACATCAATTATAAGCAATACATATACTATGTTCTGTTTAAATAACCTTAAATCAATCAGTCTTTAAAAATTTTAAATGAAGTTTTATTTAATCTTTATGAGATAACATGATCACACATGAACCATGGCAAAGTTGGTTCTGTCAAAAAGTGAATACTTTAATAATTTGGTAACATTTTAAATATATGTATTGAATAGAAGATTCTAAGATTTTTGTGAACTTCTGATAGTACTTATTAATATTTTGTGTGTATTTTTTTAGATGAAGTCTTAGTGTTGTATTCCTGTTCATTTGAAACAGACTTTGAATCATGTTCCATAGAAAAACGTGGTTCAATAAAATGGAGAAGATATAATGTAAGTTTGATTATTAAATATTTGTTATTATTGTTATAAAAATGATTCATGTCAATTTTCAACTGCATGATACAATATTATACATGTACTCACATATTTAATACTCATGTTTGATTTTCCTTTTTGAGGAGATGGGATTTTTTTTCAAAAAAAAATTTCAGACATATAATTACATGCTTAATCAATTGCCATCCAACAGAAATATTGATAAACCTTTTTCTTAAATCTGATTTTTTAATATAATTTCAAGAATTGAGTTTATGAAAAAGCTTCAAATAATCGAGATGTCTAAATTCCCCAATAAAAATGAAAAATTTGAGTAAAATATTTTTAAAAAATTAAAACTGTTTTACTGCTTTTGTTTTCCTTTTTAATTTACTTAATAGCACGAATTTTAAACTAAAATCAGCATACAAACGTGATCTGTAATATTTTCATGAATTGTACTTATAATATATACAAATCAACGTACCCAAGAACATAAATTTTCAATCATTTGATCAGTGACTTATCTCCTCCTTATATTCAAATCCAATTAGATGTGCTGGTTAAGAACAACATAGTGCTTGCCAACAAAACTCGATCAGTAAAGATTCGTTACACAAATAATTGACCCACAGTTCCACAGAAAATGATATATGATAATCATTCTGTTTTCAGAGAGGAACACCAAGTAATGAAACGGGGCCACACTCGGCTGTGGAAGGTTTTTACTACGCATATACTGAAGCTAATGGTTATTCAAATGGGGATAGAGGAATTTTATCTCTAAAAAACCTAAATCTGAGCAAGTACACTTTATGTTGATAAACTTGAGTATGAGCTATGACCTATCAAAAATCGTGAATTGATAATGGCATGTTTTATAATCTCAATAAAAATTTAAGATATACTTCTGTATCTGTCTCCATTCTTAGTCAACACGAGGAATTATCAACATTACATGTACATACGTAATTCAGTCAAATTATTGATCTTGTGTCGCTTATCAACGACACTATTGATTTCTTTTACCCATTACTTCAAATATATTTTATATGAAATTATTATTGTATATGTAATATTTAATTTTATGTATGAATTATACATTTTCAAACAATTTGTTTCGTTTGAATACAGAAAATCAAATTTGATTCAATAAGCCATTTTAATCATTATCTTTTTTTCACATTAATCTGTGTTTCCTATTCTAATTGTTGTCTGATAAGATTTTAAATCATCTTTTTAGAAACAGATGCCTGCTTCCAATTCTATTATCATATGAATGGAAGAGATATTGGTAATTTAGACGTCATTATAGAAGACAAAGGCGGAAAAGTAATCGCTCGATGGTCAAAATCGGGACATATAAGTTCGAGCTGGAATCAAGGACAAGTGTTACTTCCGGTTGATACACAAAAGGTTTCATTTTATGTCAAGTTTACTTATAAGGTCGCAGAAGTACATATAACATTATGTAGAAATTAATAATTTGATGTTTTGTTTTAAAGGTTGTATATATATATATATATATATATATATATATATATATATATATATATATATATATATATATATATATATATATATTGTTTAATTCTTATCATTTTTGTATTCCTTTGAAGCTAGCAAAATATTTTATTGATTTTATTATTTAACCTGAAATTTATAAATTCGTAAGGATAATTAAGTTCGCGGATTTTTTGTGTTAGATTATTTCTTAAGACAGTAACAGACGTTCAGTTTATTCATCCGTAAATTAGATTACTTCAATAAATACAATTAGAACATTAATAGTTATTTCAAGTTTGATTTTAAATTTTGTTATATATTTGTAAATAAATTGATAAATACCAAACATGCCCCAATAAAACGAAATGCGTTAACAATATTCTAGATTGATTTAAATTGAAGAAGACAAAATAAAAGTGATTTTAGCCAGAATTATTATAAATAGAATTAGGAAACTCTTTTTAAATACAAGGTTGCCTGTTTGTAATGAATATGTTTAATATAAATCTAAGATTACTTAATCACTTAAAAGAATTAAGTGTCGCTCCTTTCCCCAAAAATTAAAACAAAATTAAGATATTTCGTCGGTCTAATATGCTGAAAACAGGTTTCATGAAGTGTTGTGTATCAATTAAAATATCAATAACCTTTACAACTTGAAAATAATAATGGTAATCACACAAAGTAGACGCAACATCATTTCAAAAGCCAGTATAATCGATTGAAACGAAATATGATATACAAGATTTGTTTCTCCAGATAAAAGTAATAGGACAGAGGGGTGACGGAGATAAATCAGACCTCGCACTGGATGCTTTCAAAATTCTCCAAGGACATTGCAGTGAGTATCAATACTACGATGATGAAATTTTCAGATTTTTTAGGTCATGTGAGTCATTCAGGTTGCTTATTGCAATCGGTATTCTACAGTTATCGTGCGTTGTCCATCATGCATTAACAATTTACATATACTTGAAAACTACAAGGATATTACCTTTTTTGGTGTGAAGCATCCCAAGAAAAAGAGAAATCTAAATGTGAAATTATTGACTCTTCGTAAGCGGGGCAAAATATGCAAAAAGGGCCAAAAGTAAAAAAAGCTCTTCTCTCGTACATTTGGTGAAAAAACTAAATGTATGGCATTAATTTTCATTAAGCCATCTACTAAAATTGTGAAATTCATGGCCCATTGGTCAGATGTTCAGACCCTAGGATGGAGCCAATATTATCACATAGGGAAATATATTAAAGTTTAGAAAAGCTTTTTTTCTACTATCGAAACATTTGAGAAAAACGTATTGCAATGTTTTGATTTTTATGGATCCCGTCCCACTATCAAAATTAATTAGTTCGTGGTCCCTAGGCCAGGGCTTAGACCCTAGGGTGGGGCCAATATGACCATGTAGTAAAAATGTATCAAACTTAAGGCAATTTTTTTTCTACTACCATTATATTTGAGAAAAACTAATTTCATGGTTTCAATATTTATGAAACCCTGTATTAACATTGTGAAATTGGTGACCCCGATAAAGTCATCTTGTGAAATTGTATGAAATTTTAGAATGTCTTCCTCTCTACTACCACACATATGGGGTAAATGTCCATAGAAACCCTCTACCGAAATGGGGAAATTCGTGGCCCCTTGGTTACCGGTTTAGACCATAGGATGGAGCAAATATGGCCATGTATTGAAATTTATTTTTAATTTTTCCACTTCCTTTAATGCGGAAGTTTAACTGCTGTATGTTGATCATGGAGCCCTTAACGTAGATTGGGAAAAGCTCTAAGGCAGGTCGAATATGGACACATAGTAAAAATGTGTTGATTGAATAATATATTCTTCTGTACTAGTATCATAGTCGTGTGAGATAAAGTAGTTACATTGTAGTCATTATGTTTATAATGTACTGTTTCTAATTTTTGAAATTCAATGCCGATGGGACAGAATTGAAGACTTCTTATTTTGGGAGGGAAACGGCAATTATGGCGTTATAGTGTCTACTTCAATTTCCTGTGTGTTGTATAATTGTTGGAATATCATGTGTTCATGTTCAATGCATAATGAATTAAATGAAGAAATGACAATAACAAACCGTCAACCATCTCACAAATCCATAAAACGAAATACAAATTCAAAGCAGAGCAACACGGACCTCCAAATAGATAGCGGTAGGATCAGGTGCCTTGGAGGGGTGAGCATCCTCTGCTGACCGGCCACACCCGTCGTATGCTCTTTGTCGCTATAGGAAAAAACGGAAAAGTCCGTTGACAATTAGGTGATTTATTATGGACTAACAATTAGTATGAAAAACGTCAGTCAGGATGCGACCAAGTGGAAGATTGTATTTGCTGACAATGCCGTTGCATCGACCATAGAACTTACGGAAAGATGACCTCAAACGAAATTGTTGATAGCCCTGTTTTATGAACTTGTTTGTTAGTAGCTTGCCTCGCCTTAGAAACTGTTTATACGAACAAAGAGCATGCCCTTGCGTATCGAATTAACTGAGAGACAAAAACACCATATGCAGGTGATGAAGGTATATTGCTACATAAGTAAGGAATGTTGAGTGTAGAAAAATTGAATTCACTGTGTTTATCATAAAATTTTGTTGTTTGGTAACCATCAATGTCCATTTCCAGTAAAATATCCAAATATAAAACAGATGACGCGGACTATGTGGTATCCATTATTTCAAGTTTACTGGGATATATCGAGTCGACGTAAGAATGGAAATAACAATTGCAAATTGATAATACGTCGTCGATATACCTGAATGTTGAGTTGAAGGCCACAGCCAGTGATTTGTTTTTTAACGTTAAGGATGACGTTTACTCAGAATGAAAAAAAAATCCACTGATGATAATGAAAAACCATCTATTGTGTGTTATAGACCTTTGCTTGTATTGTTATTTTTCACTTTCAGAAAAGTAGGTCAATGACCTACTTTTTGAGTTAATGGCCATTGAATATTTATTGAAAAATCAAGAAAAATCCCGTAAAATTTAACACTACGATTGAGATTTTCTTAATTATAAAAATATTACAAATAATTAAACACTTTAAAAAATAAGATATAGTTTATGAATGGTAGTGGCACTAAATAAGTACACAACATTAAGATTTCAGCATCAATGTTAAAAAATAATTCAGTTCGAATTTCCTCTATGAATTTTCAAATCTCTACCCATTTTTGATTAAATTTTACAAAAAATTGAATGATGATAATACGAAAACATTTATGATATTGAACTACTTATATTGACCTTATTCTGTTGGCATAAAATTTATATGAGGTCAATGATCAAAATTTTGAGATACGATGTCTTTTATCGTTTTTAAGTTATTTTCAATATTTTTATTATTTGTGCCATAAGATTATTTTAATGACTAAGTTAGGTAAAACCAACGGAAAATATGCAAAATTACGTAGACTTAAATATAAAATCCTAACTTTTAATATTAGACTACTGCCAAAAAACATTTAGCAGAGAACAAAATCTGCAAAATTTAGTCCGCATTTCCTCTGTTTGGCTAAAAGTCAATTTTTGTTTGAGCATAATTCTATAATAAAGTAAAACTGTTGAATTTTTTGTCAATAATAATTCATTTCATAAACATTTTTTGTGTTTAGAACAAATTTCACTCATTACATTGAACTTTTTAACAATCGGAATTTGAGAACTCAAACCCTGAGTAAATAACACCCTTAAAGTTTTTTGATAAATTCTGCTTCATAAGAATACAAAAATAGGTCTGCTTACAATGGGGCGCAATTGGTACCAACGGGAATTCCAACAGAGTGTTGGACGACTTGATTTCCAAAAACTACATAGATGTTGTCTATCAGAAACTAAAGCATCTTTTTAATGTCAACTTCAGAGTACTTGTGTGTGCAATCAGAATGGTGTTTAACAAAATAACGTTTTAGATTTCCAATGACAAGTTAAGCATTTTTACGACTTCTATTTTTATTGAGAAAGCAACTGTCGATGATATCATAAAGACTAGATTTTAATTTGTCATGGGGAATGGTTGTATAAAGCGCTGAAAAATCGTACGTTTTTACGTTATTGATTTTGGTAAGATTTTGTGACCTAAAGTTTCTAATTGTTTTAGAGTTATTTAAAATATTGATTAGTAAAGGCCTTTTTATTAAATGTTTACAATTTTTGCTAGGGTGTAGATAATGTGAGATTCATAGGATTCCTCACCCCCTCCCCCCATGTCCAAGAATAAATGTTTTTCAAACATTCAACCATAAAAAGGCGATATAACAATCAGAGGAGTCTCATATAAGGATTTAAACTTCAAAACGAAGTCTAAAATGCTGACATGAAATTCTCTGACATGTCTAATGGCTAAGGCACTCAGGTGACCATCATGACCTGTGAGCCTCTTTATTTTAAACATGAATGTTTGTTAACCTCTATTTCTAGATTGTGAACCATGGAAATATGGAGTAGAATGTGATAAATCATGTGACTGCAGAAGATTAAGTTCCAAAGGTTGTAATAGCAAAAGTGGAAAATGTGAATGCCATCCAGGCTGGAGTGGAAAAACATGTAACTGCTGGATGTTACACGACAATTGCCATTCAGCATATTCCTACTGTCACGGTGATCGGTGCTTGTGTAAAGATGGAATTTATAATAATGGTGTTCCCTGTTCAGGTATTTTAAAACATGTTGTCGTTGGTACGTAAAAATAATTATGAAAATAAAATATTAAATATCATGAGTGTATTTAGAAACTTCCAAGTATACCAAAATGTATATGATTTTTGTTTGGTATTTCCTATAAGAAACTTTTCAAATCATAGAAATGACGTCATTGATCAAAGTTACATTATATTTTCGCTCTTTTTCACAAATTTTTGCGATTCTGAAAATATAACCAAATATACTTTATGTGTAAAAAAAAGTTACGTAATGATTTAAATAATAGACGTTTCCTTTCTTGTTAACATTATGTAATATAGTAAAAGTTATTAATCTGTGAACAATCAGTCTTGCATATATATCGTAATGAAGGTTTTTTAAATTAATTTTGCTAAAGCATTTCAATTTATTCCGAAAACAAATGCTTAGATTAATCAAATTGACATTTCAATGAGAGATGCTTTTGATACGATTCTGCAGGATTGAATGACATCACCTATTTTTGTGGATTTGACATAGGAGACAGTTTGGAAGAATGTAATATAGAACTGCGACCAATGCAATGGGAAATCATTGAGGTAAATTGATATCTTTGAACCTTGAAACGTGGTGCACGTATATAATCGGTTGTCTTATAGTTGACCAGAAGCTTAATGGAGCAAATATTTCTTTTCAATTAATATTTTGACATTTTCTCAAAAATACATTTGTTAGGATTTAAAGGTTTCTACCCTTGATTTTTTTTATGGATAAACTTGTAAATCTTGTTTAAAGAAGACCAATGTGTAAGCAGTCAAATTAAACTAAAGATAAGTATGTTCCAAATATTTATTCATGCTGTAGGGCTAACACAGGCACACTATCAAGTTCATTACAATTGCTTTAATACGAAAGACGAATAGGGCCACAAAAAATATTTTATCTCGTAATAACTAGACAATATCTCATAATAACGAGAAAAGTTCTCATTATTAGAAGCTAATTATCTCGTTATTAGGATTTGATTATCTTGTCATTACGAAAAACAATTTCGTTATAACGAGATAAAATCTCGTAATTACAAGTTTATTATCTCGTTATTATGAGTTAATTATCTCGTGTTAACGAGAAAAGATATCAGATTTACGAGAAAAGATCTTGTAATTACGAGAATAGATCTCGTTATAACGAGTTTATTATCTCGTTATTACGAGAAAATTAACTCGTTATAATGAAAAACATATAAGTTGTTTTTTGATTTATAATTGTGAAAAATACATATATAATAAGTTTTTCTCAGTGTTCATAAGAGTTATACCTTAAACTCGATTGGTTGACCCTTTTAGTCTGGTTTTTTTCCAGAAATGTTTATTTAATTTTGA
Source organism: Magallana angulata (assembly GCF_025612915.1). Lineage (NCBI taxonomy): Eukaryota > Metazoa > Mollusca > Bivalvia > Ostreida > Ostreidae > Magallana > Magallana angulata. The sequence goes on from NC_069111.1 coordinate 48,857,981, forward strand.
TTATACTTGAATAACAACGATCAGTATATGTTTATTTCTACATAAAAAATCGGATTTGACATTTAATCTTATATGAATAAGTGGAAAGAGCTCATGCAATTTTACTTTTCAACGTAAACATGTATTACAATCCCACTCCGAAGTAAATATCAGGTAGCCCTTGTCATAAAAAATCAATTCCATAAGCTACTGATAACTACTAGTATATAGTTTTAAGCATGAATGTACAGGATTTAGCGCCAGATTGTGTTTAATGTATATATATTTATACACAACATATATCGAAAATACTTTATTTTGTATATCAACATTTTGGAGTCGGAGACCAAATTATCCGTCATATAATTATAAATGGGTCAAATAATATATTTATCAATCTGCTTTGCTCATTCTTCTGAATTTTTTTTCAATAATTTAATGCATTTCTAAATATATGTTCTTCCCTTTTACATGAAAAGACTCGGAGAGAACACGTAGAATAGTGAATCGCACAGTTCATATACAGTAAAACTCGTTTAGTACGAACACGGATATAGCGAATTCTCGGATATAGCGAAGTTTTTTGAGTCCCCGATAAAATGCTTAATCAATCTTTGCAAATTTTATAGTTATAACGAATTCGGATATAACGAATTTACGGATATAGCGAACTGATTTTGAGTCCCGAAGAGGTGTATAATAACGAAAATTAACACCTTCAGTTTATAAAATTGTGCACTACCATTTAAAAAATAGTTTGAAGGAACTTATTTTCATATATTTTTTTAATTCACAGTCCGATTATTCAAGGTATCTAAGTAATGTTGTTTTAATTTATGCATCAATTAGCAAAAGATACAGTCTGGTGAAAGTGAAAGAAAACATGTTTATAGTGAATTCGCTATAAATATTATTACAAATTCGTTCTACGGATATAACGAATTACGGATATAACGAGGTAATTCCATTGGTCCCTGGAACTTCGCTATAACCGAGTTTTACTGTATAGATCTTTTCTCGTAATAACGAGATAATAATCTCGGAAAATCGATATCTTTACTCGTATAAAGGAAAGTATTAACTAGTAATAACGAAATATTTTCTCATAATTACGAGATCTCTTCTCGTTTTACGAGATCATTAACTCGTAATAAGGTCTCTCTTTTCGTAATAACGTGATTTTTTTCCCGTAATTACGAAATATTTTTTTTTGTATGTGGCCCTATTCGTCTTTTGTACATTTCAATTAAACATTAGATAAATTCTACTCTTATTTCAATGAAAAAAGCAATTTTTTAAAGAAAATATTCACAATCTATATTTCATATATTTTATTATATAAGTCTAGTTTGATTTGCCAGTATCAAAGCTATCACATATGCAGCGAATGTTGGTACAATCTTTTAGCAATGAAAAAGTATATTTAAGCATAAAAATATCAAAAACGTTTTTTTAAATAATGGTTAAACTCACGAGCATTTGGAACTTTAAATTCTTTATTCACCCTATTGAAATCTGCAAAGATATTTATACCTTGCCAAGAAAAAATGATTACAGTTTCTGTACATATTTGCCTATGTGCGGTTTTAACAGTTTTTCATTGAGTTCAGATATTTAAGCTCGTAAAACTCTCCTATTTGAAAAATATTTTTGTAATTTCACTTTACATAGCTTAAAAGTGTTAAAACACAACTTTAAATCAAGACAAATTGGTCACACCATGAATTACATTGCACAAATATAAAAACCAATGACGGTAATATATCCAGGAATGCTCCCAATTACATCATGCGACAACATAATAAACTTGAGTGTATGTCTCTTTACTAACAGTTTATACGATATGATTCAGTATCCTTTTATGATTGATATGTTTGTTTCTTCTGCTCTCTTCATATTTCCGTATGTTTTTTAAGTAACAAAACCGACAAGACAATGAAAGCTTTCTTTGAAAAAACATTACTGAAAATTCATTTGGAAAATTCTAAAACTGTGTACATAGCTTTGCAGTGTTTGACACGCTGGGCTGACGAAAAATCGGTGTTCATTTTCAGGTTGAAAAATATTCAGATAAATAAATTAGTAGTCACATACCCATAGTAATTTTTTAAAACATTGATCTAAATAGAGACTATTTTTATTAGGATTTTGAGCAATCCTTAGACGATGGATATCATTCTGAGAACAACCGCTACCTAAAAACCAGAGTATCGGCCTATACTCATGAAAGTTTCTTTTCGTTTTCTGTCAACAATGTAAGCGTAAGTGAGTATCCAAGAATTGTAATTATATTAAAATATTCACGTCTCATTTTACAATTTCTTGTATCAATGTCGATTTTGTAATGAGTAACCACTTTTCCACATTTCTCTGTGTTTTCAGACCGTGAAAGTTGTCTTCACTTGAAATACTTTACTGAATATGAAGAAAAGCAAATGTTAAGAATTCTAGTAGTAAAAGACAACAACCTGCTAAATAGCAGATTGTTCCACGGAAAGGGATGGTCAACAGCACGTGTTCCTTTGTACGCTTCTTCCAATATAAAGGTATATGCATAAAATAATTTTAATATAAATAATAATGAACAGAATGCATCTTTGTACAAATAAAAAATTCAGAAGAGAACAAAATTAAAATAAAATACAAAGCTCCACTGAAATTATTGTTAAGTCTATTTTTAAATTTCCTATAACAAGGAAATTAAAAATTGAAGAGAAAAATCCTTATCACTGATGACAAGCTGCGGATTTTTTTTTGTAGATTTATTTCATTGTATACTCGTTCAGGAATTCCTCTGTCATGATAGACGACATTATCATCACAGCAAAACCTTGTGGTAACAAGCATTAATTTTAAATTTGTTACACTGTAACATCTCTCTCTCTCTCTCTCTCTCTCTCTCTCTCTCTCTCTCTCTCTCTCTCAGAATGACGTTTGCTAAAAAAAGGGAGACAATTCTACTAATAATGACGGAAATTCATTTTATGTCTGATATAGACCTTCATTCATTGAAGTGTTATTGATCACTTTCAAAACGTAGGTCAATGACATACTTTTAGGGTTATTGGAAGAAAAATCCAATGATATTTAAAACTATGGATGAGATTTTCTTAATTGTGTTAATATCACAAATAATAAAACTCTTAAAAAGCGAAATACAGTTTATGAATGACAATGGTACAATATAGCTACAAAGATGAAATTTCAAATCACAATTTAGAAGAAAATACGAGTCCGAATTTCAACTATTATATACATTAAAATAATAGTACTGCAAAAATGTTTTAGCGGAAAACAAACTCTTCAAAAATTGTCCATTTCCCTTTATTTTGCTTTTAAGTCCATTTTTGTTTGAGCCTTATTCAAAAATCTAGTACAAATATCGAGATTTATGTCTATGGTTAATCATCTTAAAAATTCTTTTTGTGTTTTGAACAAGTTTTACTCATGACATTGAATTTCATAAAATAGAAAATTCGAAAATTCACAACCCAAAACCTGCAGTAAACAATATCCTTTTGAGAATGAACTAAAACTAATAAATGTGTAACAGTTTTGTTCTGATTAAAAAAGAAACAAACGTTTGCTACAGTGGGCTGCAGTCCATGGTTTTATGGAGTTAATTGTGAAAAATTGGCAAAGTGTAACCGTAGCAACACTTTTTCGATCGACGACAAAGGGGAGTGCCACTGTAGGGCAAACTGGTTTGGAGACAGGTGCGACTGTTCCAAAAAAGATAACGAGGCTTGTTTTAGAGATGGAGAAATATGCAGGAATGGACAATGTACATGTAAAGACGGTTACACCAGCGCTAAAACAGGTTGTAGAGGTAATAACTGTTCCTTTATTCTTACAAAAGATAACTGCTACGAACTTATTGTTTTTACATAATTTTAAAAAAAGACAAATGAACGATGATAATCAAATAGGCATTCCATTTTGAATATCTGTATACTTGTTCGTAATTAGTTGGCAATATATACATCGTGTATTGTTTGACTTTTATTTAGATATTGATGAGTGTAAATTTCTCTGCGATAGTCAAACACAAGAGTGTACAAATAGCATTGGGTCCTATACATGCATGTGTAAAAATGGCACTGGAGATGGAATCATATGTTCAGGTGTGAAAACTCTTTGATTCTTCATAAAAAAAACATTTCAGTAAATAAAATGTAGTTGTATTGGTACAGTTTGTTTTGTTTTGGTACTGTTGACATTGATTTTTACCTCTTAATGATTAACATTATGCATTATGAGATGATTAAATGAGGCCAGGTTGATCAAATTCAAATGGGCCCGAAGGCCCTTATTATTGACTTGATCACGCCCAACAATATTTGATCACTTCATAATAGTCAAGGATAATTCCTGATAAATTTTAGTTATATAATTTTCAGCAATTATACTACTGAATCATTGATGACATGTTTTGGACTATACGTTACAAATCGTTCAAAGTGTTTTCACTGAAAAAAGATCTTGAAAATGTAATAAATCGTTTTAGAATCAAGTCTTGCTGTCATAAATGGAGCATCACCACAAGAGGGCACTCTAGTAATGTGGAGACAAGGTGCTTGGGGAGCCTTTTGTATGGATTTTAATTTGTTCACTGCAATCACAGCTTGCAATACCATGTTTAAAGACATGTAGGTTTATCTAAATCAACAATTTTGTTTATAAGCTAATATTAAAAAAAATTACTTGTGGCTTAATCATTTGTATTACTTATTTTTCATTTTGCTGACCAAGAATTTTCAGGTTGACGAAGTCCAAAATTTTAGCGGTTTTCTGCTTATTTTTCCGTAAAATTTGACGATGGTATATAAGCCAACAATTTATAAGAAATATATGTATATTATTTCTTTAACAAAATAAATAGAATTAAACATTTCATTTTAATTTGTCCCCTTCTTTGATTGTTTCTAATTATTTTCTTTAAAGAGTCCAAAATGAAACAATTTGTGCCATTATATAAAAATCAGTATGGATATTATAATGTTTATGTTTTCTAGATATGGTGTTTCCATCACTAAAAAGGGAAGTTACCGCTCTACTAATGGAGTTGCCTACACTTCTCCAAAATGTAACCGTAGAGGGACTTTTGGGTTTGAAAACTGCGACGTTTCTTTAAAACCTTGTGATACTGAAAAAGATGCATTGTATTTAAAATGTGGAGGTAAATTGCTTTGTTACATGTGCCATGATGCTCATTATTTTATAAGAGTAAGTCGCAAGGAAGCCTTTTATTTTGAAACTGTTTAAATGCAATGTTGCTTTTGGATAATAATTGAGTCATTGTGTTAAAAAAATTGAAAAATGAATAAAATAAACTAAGTTATGCATCAAATGGTATTCCAAGTACGTTTTGCTATAAATGATTCTCAAATGAGCAAGGCAATCTATATATTTAGTTATCATTGAGTTCTCATTCATTTTTGTTGTAGCATGCGGTGGAAAGTACACTTCCGAGTTTGGTGTTGTTGAGCCGCCTCCACAACTACCTGGAAACACGCTGTGTTCCTTTTTGTTGTCACCAACCAATGCCAAAACTATTAACGCAACATTTATCACATTTTCAATCGGTTCGAAAGATGAAATTAGATCCAATAGATGTGATGACACCAATGTTGAGGTATAATTAAGGATCTTTATGAAATGTGAAATATTGCTTGGAAAACACTACGTTTTGGTAGAGTAGACTTTTACACAATCTGTTGGCTTTGAAAATTCAGTTGAGGTAATCATTGATATCTAAACTCGATATATAAAATCCGATGTTTATGAAAGAAGTATATTCAACGGAAGACTATGTCCACTAATATGACAGCATGTGTAGTGAAAAGTTGGGAGGTTATTTGCTCATTTTTTAAGGCTAACTATGAAAATATCAGCGGATTTAAACGTTCATAACATGATGCAATTATCATTAGAAAATATTTTTATAAAGTTATTTCAAATGGTAAAAATGTGTTATTAAATGAAACTGTTTACTAAATGCTACTTTGTATGACACTTAGTGTCGTCCCCTGTATTCATAGTCACGTGATATTTGTTGATGATTCTCCCGAGTGTTTATTTCAATTCTCTTTGGATTTTTTATGTCTTTTTCAACAACTAAAGAAGTGAAATTTATAAGCAGAAATGTGTATCTCGTAAGTCCTGTCTTTGATCGGTATCTTAATGATTGTATCCCATTATATATTTAAGACTACTTGAAAAATAGTGGTATTCATCGTTAGGATGTATTTTTTCAAATTATACAATATCATTTATTATACAAAACACGAAAGATTTGGCATATGAATAGGCATAATATATATTCAATATGTGTTTTCATATTTTCAGATATTTGATGGTTCAAATAAAGACGCACCTTTCCTTGGACGATTCTGTCACAACAAAGGAAACTTTACAATAAATTCCTCTGGAAGTTCATTGTATTTCGTCTATCAAACGTCTAGAGATTCAACAAAGCAAGATTTTCAACTAATCTATGAAACCAAAGAGGCTGAGAGAGATCGTAAGATAAAACTAATTGTTGTTTTTGCAGTAACTTCTATAACCACATAATTCCATATAACGAAGCGTATAATACGCTTATTTTGTTATAAGAAGCCGTTTGTTTTAAATTAGTTTTTTTTAATCGAGATGTGTTCTTTATATATTCCGACTTTGTTAATGGATAAATAACACTTTCATTTGATATTTAGTAGTCGATCATTGATCGCTTTCAGATATTAGCCATGTAGTATAACGATCATCATTAGTTTCTTTTTTTTTTTTTCTAAGTCAGTGCACTTGGAAAACAATGTGCTGACGACATCCAATGTAAAGCAAACAATGTTACATGTGTAGACAACGTGTGCAAATGTGAAATCGACTTTTATCAATGGGATCAATCGTCTTGCGCTAAAAGTATAGTATTCTTTATATTAGTTCATACATATTTGATTATTGAATGATAAACTCTATAAAGAAAAACAAATCTGAAACTTTAAAGCTAAAACAAATATTTCTTATTATCTCTTCTCCCTACATGTGTAATGGATAAACAAATCGTTCACATTGTCATGATAATACATAAGTATATATAAATATATATACAAATTTATAGAAAAGGCTTGGAATTCTACTTGCAATGAAAGCAATGAATGCAGAACAGAATTCTGCAATGACTTGGATAAACTGTGTCTCTGTCCACCAAATACAATCATTGATGGAGATAACAATAGTTGTCTGAATGTTACGAAAATAACAGGTAACATTTACTCTGTCTCATTATATCATATGCTTCGATAAAAAAAAATTAGAATTATTTTTTTCCTAGCAAATAATGCCGTATTATTATCTCAGATCCATAAATCATCGGTTTATCCATATTAGTTTGTTATAATTTAAGGACCCTCAAACTAAGTGTACAGTGACTTTAAAGTACTTTGCAGATAAAAAGAAACTGTAGCATACCTTGTTAACGATTTTTTTAAATTCAGGAATTGAAAAAATATGATAAAGAAATCATAAATTTGATTTTCAAGCAATCTCCTCAAACAGTATTTGTGCGTCTTTACTTTTATTTGTCTTCAGCAATCATTTTTAACGGAAAAAATAACACTTGCTGTATTTTGAAAATAAAACAAATAACCTCAAAATATACTTTCGTCTATAATGCAAGGTCATTTTTACAACTTTCAATTTTCACATTTTCATTGTGTAAAAGGGTCCTTAAAAATATGATTGCGTGCATTCATAAAGCGAACTTTTAACATTGTGATATAATTTTTCAGGAATTTCAACATCTTCGCCCAAGTATTGGATGATTCCTATCCTCCTCTTCGTGTTCTTGATAATCGTTCTCGTTATAGCGGCCACAATAGTATTTGCCAGAAGAAAAGGATATTGTCTGTAAAGTCATCTTATTGCCATACCTTTATAAAATGCATCTTTTATCACCTTTAATATTCTAATGACAAGATATTATGTTTATTAACCTATAGAATAAAAAATATCAACATTATTTTTATGATATATATAACCTAATTAAATAATGTCTCTATTTGTTGATATATTATGCATTTTCTGTTTTTAAAAAGTTGTTTAATCAAGCGAGCAAATACTGTGGTTTACTTCACAAAGACATGCCGTATCAATCCGCGTAATACTTTTTATATTTGTTTAGAATATTAGCATATTTTATTTTGTCTAACTTTGTGAACATTAATGATTAAAAAAAAAATGAATTTTATAAAATACCAAATACGTACGGCTCAGGTATGCACAGTTTAACCTGATTTAACTTATCAACTTATAAAAAAATAAAACTTGCAATGAAAAAATGGAAAATTACTAACGATAATTATTTTTTATATTATTTCGTTGGGTTTGAGTTCATTGTTTTTGAATTTATGAATGTATTTATAGAAAGCGTCGAAATCAGAAAACTGCCTATACGTATTCTGAACTGATGTCAGCATCCAGCTCTCTCTATGGGTAAGTTACGTTAAAAATAAAATGACCTTACGTAACTGTATATACATGTTTTAATTAATTTCAGATGATGTGTATAATATATATTGAATTCAACCAAATAAAAATGCATATCGGTGTATATATTATACATAATTTGTGCAGATGATACGATTTTTATTTTCAGAATGTCAACAGATGACAGAAGCTTACAACGGAGTTCCGGTATATCAATTAACGAATCAGCGCAGGATGATGGTAACATTAAAGATTTTACTAATGTTTACACAGTTGCCGATATCAGCATAAGTACAAAAAATACCATCTTCGACAGTGTCTCCTTTATATAAAAAACCATTGTTCTCCTTTTACAGATACAGGACTTATAGAAATGTCACAGTCATGACAAGGAAACTGATTTCACGAAGAAGATTTCGACGGCAAATCTTTAGGTGGAGTTTTGTCCAAATTGTGAAGTGAAAATAACGTGACATATTCCAAATCAAGATTATATTGTAAAAAAGAAAAACTTTATGCCGTTGTGTTGTAAAGTTACCTTCTTTATTCATGAAGTATATTGGCATTTGTTCTACCGTGTAGTTGTTTTCTTAGAAAGTTCTCAATTGAAGAATATTTGTTCAGAAAACTGTAAAATTACAATAATTATGAGAGCCATATGCTTAAAGATAAATTGTAAGATAAGACTTACATTGGAAAAAAAAATTAAATAAAGTCATTAATAAATTAATAAAGGAGTCTTAATTTATAGTTCCGATATGGTCAATATTATCTTCTATATCAAGTTATTATTCATTGCATGCATCATGTTAAATCAAGAATTTTCCATTTTAACAACTGAATACGGATTATTGTTTAAGTATCGTATTGACATTTTATGTACGTAAAATGTTACATGCAAATGAAACATCAGTTATGTACATTTTCATAATAAAAAAGTATTTTACTAAAAATAATGTTATTCTCGTTTGTTTACAGAAGCAATGAATAACCATTGTAAAGATGTTCTAATGCCTGCAAAAGACAAATCATAGATAAACATTTTATTCCCGAATAACTCTGAAATACATGTACATTGTTACTTTATAATTAATAGATTATTGTTAAATTACACGACTGCTTAAGAAATACATGTACATGGTTATTTTAAAATTAATAGATTATTATCAATTTACAAGACCGCTTGCTTTTATCTATAGATTTGTTATATAACAAATATTCCTCAATTCAAACAAACAATCCCCCATGTGAGTGATATTTTTTATCATTGTGAACACACTTTTAATAAGAACAAGAAGGTTCGATTACTTGCACACTTTAAACCACATTTTTTTAAAAAAAAAAAAATTGAAGTAGGAAACAAGTTTTTAGGATGTCAATTATAAAGTGAGACGAAAACAGGTCTAAAAAAGAAATTAGAAAATTTAAGACTTTTTAAAGAACTGTTTGAGGTTAGCAAAAAGTCAAATTTATTAAACATTTTAAAAATCTTTAATTTTACTGAAATATTTGACATATTTTTGCTCTTGCACAGCCAGGATATTTAACAATACAATAAAGAAAAACGACATACTCGCAAAAATATAGCCAGTTGAGAAGTGTTTTTAAAGAAACATATTTAATAGTTCAGTACAGAATATTATATTCACACATCTGTCAAATAAAATTTAAATTTATTTCAAAGCTCTGATTTTAAAATGCTTTTCATTCATTCATTCATTCATTTGTCAATCATTTTATCCTTCATCTATTGTCTCCTTGCACTCCGTGCTTTCTTCACAATTGCATCGAGTTCCTTTCCATCCATACTCACAAATACATTTCCCGGAATCTTTGTCACATGATATAGATTTACTTTGGTCACATTTACATGTATTCTCACACTCTGCACCATATTTGAAAGAAGGACAATCTAAAATTAAATAGGTACATGTAGATAAAATTAACAAAGAATGGTCTGAATTTTCAGATCCTTTTGCAAGTATCAGTATTTGGTCTTGCAACAAAGTATGCTCATTTCAAATTCAGTTATTTCTAAAAAGAAAACTACAAACAAAGAATATATTAGATTTGGAATCAAAGCGGAAAAATCAGTTTACCATCAGAACAGGAAATGCCCACATCTTGATCATGAAAGCAATTATAAGGGTACTCTGAGTTCGGGAATCCATAGCAAGATTGAATTGTTACTTCAAATCCAGCGCAATCAAGATTCGTAATCAGAATATCCCCGGAACCCTCTCCATAATAAGCATCGGTCTTGAATTGTACGTGTCTCCTAAAACCGAAGTGAAACTTTAAAAAATGTTTATTATATCAATACTAAACAACAAAATTTAAATTTTGTTTTCTACGTGAAAAGATGAAAATTTTATTTAGCTCACTTTCAATTTATGACAGATGTATACGATTGTTTCGGTTGTAATTTTAAGCAAAAAAATCGCTTAGCTTTTTCTGATATTGGAATTTTTTGCAAAAAGACAGTAACAGTAGCTGGCAATCATCGATATTATATTTTTGCCTTTCTGATAGTAGTTATATTTTCTTTACTTTATAAATTACATCATTTTCAAAGCATGTACAGGTAATACGGAATGATTTGTAAAATTGTAAATCTTTGGGTCACATGGGGTTTTGAACGATACACAGAATACGTTTACTCCAACGGTGTTTTCACCTAATCATACAAAGATTTCGGGTGCTTTCAATAAAACCGGCACCGCCAGATTCGCTGGTGTTGCCTTCGTTGTCGAATGCTGGAAAGCGCGTCGCCGGCGAGCGATTGTGGCAACACATTTGATCATTGCCGATTAAGAAACAATCTGGTATCTCTGTTACCACAATGGAAAACTGGATTTTTGTAATTAAAGTTTGCATTGCTACATCGAAAAACGTTAAAACTGTAAATAGCTTAATGTCTGGACCAAATTTTGAGATAAGTATCAGATTTAAGCTGCAATCGTCCTCGTTGGAGCATTGTGACGTTGCCAACCGTCCCATTAACGTCACCGTTTCTTGATAATGTCGCCGGAGAGGCAACGTTAATGGAAAGCGCCTATAGTTTAGTTTCAAATTTGCATCCACACAAGAAACGTTGTTTTGATCCAGATATTTCATCTTGTAAATATTAATCTTGAAAGATAACAGTATGAAGACGTGCACTAAAAATAGGAAATTATATTTTTTTCTTACGTAGGTAGGCTTAGCTGCCTACATGCAACCCTGGCGTTTTCTTCCGTAAACCCATCGCTGCATACTGTCCCCCAAGACGGGTTTCCATAAAGAAGAACCTCCAATCGACCATTTGATTTATCACTGCCGTTCACCAATCGGATGTTGTTATAAGAATCCACTGCAAAATAAACCATTTTCATTTGAACAAAATTCAATTTATTTAGGCTTAAAGGACTTTTCTATTTTTAGAATATATTTAATAGGTCAAGAATGCAATATAATAAATGAAGTTATTGACAAATTAAGGAAGAAAATGAATGTGACACTCGATGTTTTATTTATCAGAATTGGCATGTTACATAGATGAAGTAATAGACTTAATTAAGATTCATGTTTGTTTCTGCTACGACATTATAAAAGATTTTATCAGATTTGCTTAACAATATCAATACTCACCGCATATTACCCCTGCAGTGTTCTCAGGTTTACAATCATCAGCTTTAGCAAACTTGCAGTTGAGGAGGTCTGTCTCATTTCCTCTACACCACATATTCATTAGAAAGGTTGGCCCAACGCCTAGTCCAAACTCAGATTCATGTACAGCTATACCATAACTAAAAGTTTCAAAAATACAACATAATCAAATGTCTCAAAATCCTTAATTTGAACAGGATGAACATTTTACGAAAACAAAATAAAAAAAATTTAAAGATACTACATGATACGCAAGTCAAGTGGTTTAAACACGTATAATCATGAATCAAATCAGTGTGTTCAAAAGATATCAATAGTGTGTGTTATATTACTAAATATAAACTCCTTAGCAACATTAATAAGTTTTAAAATGTTATTCAGCACCATATAACGTATTTTACAGTTTTAAGGACAGCATGATGATTCATGTTTGAAATGCATATTTTAACTTGACATTTTAAAACTAACTAGACGTGTATGCACTTAATTTTCGATCTAACATCAATATACCAGTAAAAACCATAAAGTTCATAGCTTTTTCAATAGAAACATTATTTGTAACTTTTTATAAATATTACTTGAATTGCCTACCTGGCTTTTCCTAACTGTCTGCAGACCACAGTTGCACAATTGTCATTCCAGGAATCATCACAAACAGTTGACCAAATGCCATCAATAACCACTTCCACTCTCCCACTTGACTTCGACTTTCCGTTTACAATTCTGATTACTGATAAAATTCAATATTTTATGTCCTTCTCATTTTTAGTAGGATTTCCAATTTATTTTTCAAATAAAATATTTTTTGTATGTCATAGTAAGTTTGGACATGTTTATACATTGAATCACATGCTAATTTATAAAGTGAAAGCAAATATTATTTTGTTACGGGTTGCTGTTGTGTTCAATATCTTACATTGCTTAGGACAGGGTTCCCCGTTGTCTTCACACTGACACGCTTCTCCAGTGTAGCCTTGTTTACAGTGACATTGTCCGTTGGCTTTATCACAGAACTCAGTGTGTACTCGCACACAAGCACAGTCGACACAACTCGGGCCAAATGTCCAGTTTGCACAATCTGTATATGTATTGAAAAATACATAATTCAATTTTATTTATCATTGATGTAAAGTGCGATAAGGATTATTATTCTATCTTTGATTATTGTGTTTGTACAAACCACATGCAGACTCTGTGAGGAATATGTTATCAATGGCGGTTCTCTCACCCATTCTAAATCGTATCTAAATGAGAAGAATAAAATAACAGTCTATGTAATAAGACAATAACTAGTAAATTCATAGTTTGCTTACTTATGGCTGGCGTAAAACTGTTGGATGAAGTTATCAAAGACATTATTATAATTTCTATTCAGTTGTCACATTTAATTTTGAAAATAGCTTTAAAATTTAAAACAAGCTTTTTAATAATAGAAAACTTCCCACTTTTTTCACATTTTTCTCATTTTAAAAGGAAATGATATAATAGCTTTGACAGTTAACCTTAATGTCGCACATTTCACTTAAAGTATCTAAAAGGATAACAACTGTGATATGAGTTTTAACATCAAATTTTCTGCAAACCTCTTTAACTGGATTGCTTTCATGTACAGCTACACGTCTGGTAGTCCAGTTAGGATAATTTCCAAATATACTCGTTAATGCTGATTCAAAATTCATTATATTGTTCACATATACTTCAACTGAGCCGATTCCATCAAGCACGTAGTCAAAATATACACAAAAGTGATTTCCTATATCATATGGAAAAAAGCATAATCATAGTATTAGTTTTTCATGAATGTGTAAATTCATACCATATGATTCTTGTTTATAGCATATGTTGTTGCTTATTGTTTTAAACAGGATATTTGTGTTCTTTATCATGAGAGTTATATTATCTATAGCAAAATTTCAATAATTAGATGCCTTTTTCAGTAGAAACCTTTTGCTGTTGTTTATCGTTTAAACAAAACAAAATGCAAATTAAAATGAATTGCACAGTGTTATTAGTGTAGCGGATAGTGGATGGAATATTTCACTTGTGGATACAAGCACCAAATTTAGCATGAAGGTTCCTTGAACATTAATTGATAAAAAAACATCGTTGACCATTCAAGTTTTGGTCATTTTCAAGATGGCCGCCTCTTATTTCAAAATGGCGTCTTTTTTTCATAATGTTTTCATGATATTTTAAATATTTCTGGGTAATGTTTTTGTTTTCTGTGAAATTATGAAGAAGAATTTGTTGTATGATATAATTTGATGTTCATTTCATATATGAACACTCTGCGCATGCGTTTAAAAACATGCTGCAGCTCATTTTTGAATGTACATGATCTAATCGTCTAAGCAGTTGCACTGCAAATAGCAGTGCAAAATAATTCGGACTTGAAACATTTGCATTCCCCAGAACAACTAATATTACATCAACATTCCAGTAGTTTTTGACATGAAGCCGCAATTGATGGTAAGGATGTCCCTTGTGAAACCGATAAACCGCTATCTTATCCCAACCCTATCTGGAAGGGGATGCTGTGTTTTTTTCTTACTTAGTAACTGACCCAATGTATTGTGGCCCATGGAAAATGCACAAGTCGGTCAGTATTCGTTTTACAAGATTTATTAAAACTCTGCAACTTATTTCAATATTCCGCGAGATCGGGAGTCTGTGGTACGAGCGCCTTGACCGTCGCTCTCCAACTGCCGAATAATTAAACATGGCCAACAATTACATATAGATAACAAAACATTTTTAACAATAGAGACTAAAAGAAAAGTAAATATAAAGAGTTACTTCAATTAACGGATTACTAAGATAAACTGTGAGTCAATTAAGGGTGTCCGGATCAAAGTCACTCAACGCCAGTGACAGGGGAAAAGGTGTCATGTCCAAGGGGAACATTTCACACGGTGATAGTATGTCCAGCTTGCAATACAGATCTCTTAATATGCTCTACAAGAGCAGCTTTTGAGGGATCGAGGGATGCCATTGTATGGAAGCTGCTTACGAGCAAAGAGGCCAAGGCGCGTGTCATTTACTGTATTAGTGTTAGACCGAACGTACATGATGTGTACAAATTCTTCTTGTTTATTAATCATATGTTCTGTCACACTGTCACAAGGAGAACTTGAGAATCTGAGTACCTCTGTTACGTTCTCAAACACATTTCAGCCTGCCATTCTGTCATTTTACCTGTCTCAACAAATGCGAACTCTGTATCCCAGTCCGTGATAAATGAAAGAATGACAATGCTTTGATCTTGGACCCAGTGATCCAACAATGTCATGAACTATAATGATGGTATCCATCGCAAATCCTTGCCCTTTCCAAATGTCACCCATAACTCATCAACTTTTTAATCATCAAAAACAACCACACCAATAACAACAACAATCTGTATCCAATCTGTTGTCAGTAACAGAGCTATAGATACAGACTTGTATCATCTAAAAACCATATGTTCCTACATACAAAACATGCAGCCTTGGGTAGTATCAATTCAAGTTCGGATACAGATTGTTGTTGTTATTGGTGCGAGTGTTTTTGATGATTTGAAAGTTGATGAGTTATGGGTGAAAGGGCACGAATTTGCGATCGATACCAATTCATGATACTGTAAACGTATTATATTTGGCTTGTACAATATTTGGCGGAAATTAGTTTTTGAACAAGTTGGCGTAGATTTGAATTATAGTATTCCTGAACGTGTCTATTCTTTTACATATATGTATTGCATTTAGCGGTGTACTTAATTTAGCGGAAGCCGCATTCCGCACAAAGCGCTAAATATAATACACAGCCAAATGTTGTACATTTACAGTAATGTTTCATCAGTGGGTCCAAGATCAAAAGCACTTTAATTCTTTCAGGCATTCACGGATTGTGATACAGAGTCCGTATTTGATGGGACATGTAAAATGACAGCATGACAGGCTGGAATGTGCTTGAGATCGTTGCAGAGGTATTCGGATTCTTAAGTTCTCCTTGTGACTGTGTGACAGAACATATAATCAATTTGTACACATCATGTACGTTCGGTCCAGCACTGCCAATAGAGGAAATGACACGCGCCTTGACCTCTTTGCTAGTAAGCAGCGTCCGTACAATAGCATCCCTCGATCCCTCAGAAGCTGCTCTTGTAGAGCAAGCTAAACATATATTGGGTTAGTCACTATACAAGGGACAAAACTCACCATCCCCTTCCAGATGGGGTTGGGATAAAGATTACGGTTTTCGATTTCACACTGGACATCCTTACCACCAATGGCAGCTTCATGTTAAGAATTACTGAAATGTTGATGTAGTATTAGTTCTGGGGAATGCAACACAAATGGTGACACAAATTTTGCAAACTTTTTCTGCCAGTGACCTTGACCTTGCACAAATGACCTAGGGTCAAGGTCATGACACAATCTTAGGTCATAAGCAATCTTTGTGTGAAGTAAGAACCTCCAATGTTTCTCCACAAGAAAGATATGGACCGGACACGAATTTTGCACAGACGGACGGCAGGACGGACGGACGGACAAGATGATTCCTATATACCTGTATAATTACAACATTGCTTATGGTGACAGATGTTGAAAATAATAGTAGGATTGTGAAAAGTTCAATTTTATTGGTAAAATTCCTTTCTTCTATATATCATGCAACTTGCCAAAATAGTGACACTGGAGAAAGATACGTATATTTCGGCAAACGCAAACATGTGAAAGCTTACGTTGTTCTTTTAATTGAATGTGAATTATGGTGTAGTAGTCCTCTGCTGGTATGTCAATTTGTCGAGTATCTACAAACACATATGTAGGATTGTCTGATCCTTCGTGTGGTCTCCAATCTAGATAGGCACTGTAGTACTGTATGCAAAAAGTCACAATAACAAACTGTCAACCATCTCAAAAACAATGAAGCGAAATATGAATTAAAAGCATTTTTATGCAGAAAATACGCATATTTGTATTATTCATCAAATGTTCTAATGATAACATGTAAATAATATATGCAAAAATGAGAAGTTTAGCATATTATGGTAAAATACGCATAATCTTTAATCAAAGACCCAGCATGTTTATTATACATGTGAAAATAAAATGAAAAGCATTTCACCTTTTATAAACATCTAGTGCATTCTTTTCATGAAAAGTATAAATGGCATATGAACATTGATAACCAGTGACATGAGTTAATTAACTTGGCTACAAATTGAATAGAGAGCTAGCAATAGTTGTAGAAATCTTATGTTTCACTGATTTCTGAGTTATCCTATCTTGTTTCCTTTACAAAAAAGAAGAGGAGAATAAACAATTTAAAAAGAAAATTATCTTGATTACTTTTAAAATTTATTTGATAGAATTTCAAATTGGCACAACGTTTATAACTTATTTAGTTAGATATCAACAAAAAAAACCTACGATTTTTTCTGTATTAATTTTGTTTTGTATCGCATATTAAGTAATAATAATGTTCATTATTTTACTATTTATGATTACTTACTTTGTATCGGTCAATAAATATCGGGTTTGTAAGTTCAATGTTGCACTCTTCTTTCCAGTAATAGCCTTCAAAGGGGCAGGAATAAATCACATCAGTCAAATCTGCAATTCATAACATCAAACATCCGATCACTTACAACGTAAACTAAGTAGTTGGCCTTTTAACCCTCACACTTTCAGAGAAATCATTGCATGGGTGCAGAAGGTTTCGATCAAATCAAAAGTACTATTTTACAGACCCGGTTTTAGTTGTTTCGTATTGAGAGAAAGTTTTTATGCTCTTTTTTAACGTGTTCTGTGCTTTATCTACTGTACAACCTGGCCCCACCGTTACTTAAATTTTTTAAATACTAAACACAATTCTCAACACAAATCTTTCAAAGAAAGGTAGATATGTTTGAGGTGAATACTAAAAGTTAAAGCAAAGTATTGTCTTGGAAAGATGGCGATGGCAGAGCATGATGAAACCAAAAGTTACCAAATATGCAGTAAGAATTTTTCTTTTAAAAATACTTTGCGGGCCATATTTGGTTTACTCCTAGCCTTGTATAAATTTATTACAAAATTATTTGAGGGGTTTTGTCTCCAGAACCAACCTGCTAAATAAAATGATACATCTAGTGATTACCTGAACAGTTCGTTGATTTGTTGAATGACCCCTGCTTGCACACACACCTGTCATAATTTATTTTGGAAGGTTCTTTACATTGGGGAATCACTGATGTTTGCCAACTACAGTCAGTTCCTCCATAACCGTCATGGCATACACAAGCTCCGGTTATGACGTCACATCCTATGCTTGTTTTCTTGTTACACTCACAGTCTTTCATACAATCATCTGAGTACTTCCATACTGGACATTCTAAAAATTAAGGAGACAAAATATATGCTCGCAGATTTGCATCAAAAAGTAATCGAAACATTACCTTTATGAAACAAGGGGACAATAGAACTATGACGCTTCTGCAGGTATATTTTGGATAAAGACAACTTACTCCCACATTCAATCTGTTGGTAATTGGGACAATATGGGTTGTAGGAAAAGTCGCAGTCTGTTAGAGTTTCCTCATCTCCAGCACAGCTAATCGATATTTGTAAATTCTCTTTGCCATAAGCTGGTTTCTGATTTGAATATACAGGTCGCCTTATGGAAATAAACATTTTTGAAACTTACATTTATAATCAAATCTTTCATATTTGACTAACTCTCTAGTCACATTTTGCATCAAATACATCGTATACAACACCAATAACGAAGTCTTCTTTGCTATTTTCTTTTTAGAAAAAAAAATTCATACGTTGATAGATTAAGCTGCCGACAAATAACTTTGGCGTTCTGTTTGCTTGATCTACTGTTACTGCAGACTCCCTTCCACCCGGTCCCTCCAAAGATCTCTACAACCCCTTCATCATCGAGTCGAACATTGTCTGTGAAAAAATTACATGTACTTTGTAACGTTTCTTCAAAGCTAAATTTCACATAATTATATATAAAAACACAGGAGATCATATTTATTTTAATATATGTTAATTTGAACACGCAAAATTGAATTAAATTTTATCTTTTGATATTTAATATCACTTTAACTTTACAAATTTATTTTTTGTCTATTAAATCATACTATATAAGCATGCATTGAAATAATGTCTGTCCGATCTTGTCCGCTAGATTGTCAACAGGACACCCCCCTTCCCTCGATTCCATAGCTTTGTTAAGTTATGATGACTTTTAACGTACCTACGCAGCCGTGTCTGTAGTTGGTGAACCCTTTCTTACAGATGCAGAGTGTTTGGTTATTCTCCCTGTAACAGTCAGAAGTCTCTGTGTTGCATGTATGCGACCCAACAACACAGTTGCAGGAATATCCAGTGAACCCTGGCTTGCAAATACACTCTCCCGTTTCTGGATCACATGATAATGTATTCTTTTTGTTGCAAGTGCAAAGTAACTTGCAGTCTTCACCGTACCTCATGTATGGACATACTAAAAATATTAAGAGATGGTACGGTTCTTAACAAATCCTTATTTAGTTAGTGATTTGTCTACAAGTTTTGTTTAAAGAAATAGAATTCAGTTATAATATAATAATATCATTATTATTTACAATATGATTATTTTGTTTAGATACAGGAAAAAAATATCCCATATTGTATATATAAAAGCATGAGTATATGTTACCTAAATAATCTGATAATTTGCGAAACGAGAATTCTGACGATATTGACGAGTCATTAAGAACTGTAAACGTCTTAAATTCCACGTGTCTAAAATTTCACCATTTCCTGTGTTAGAACCTTTCATGGTATTTTTAATTTAACGGCCAATCGGTTTCAATTTAAATGAAAATTGAACACAAATTATATGTAATGAACATATTACCACACATTTATATCATTTTTCTTTGGAATCACGTTAAGTTACTGTCCTAAATTCGTTAAAAACTATCAGAAAAATAATTTAAAGTATTTTACCGAAGATAATACGCATTGTTATACTTTCACGTTAAATACTGAAATCTGGTTGGTTAAGACGCAGTTCATAATCCGTTCTATTACCCTCAGCGTTAGCAACGCACTTAGCAACGGGTAACATTAAAAATTGTTACATGCGCGAAAATTATGCGCGTACGGTTCGCTGTAGAATTCACGTTATTCCTATATAAAAGCAGTAAATTTTCTTAAAAATTAAGACATTCAGTATAACAAAATAAATAGTGCCTGTTTGGGAGGATAACAGTTGAAATTGACACCCCTCGAAAACCATTACCCTCCCAAACAGGCACTATTTAAATACTATTGTATATTGTGTTGATCGTTCGAGCGTGATCTTGCCAGGTCCGCGGATTTCTGTATAGCAATTAACAACGTTATCTTTGATATCTTCCGTCATGTATTAAAAAGGGGGAATTTAAAATTGAATATTTAACATTACCGGTATTGAAATTGATTATGAAAAATAATTATTCAGTGATTGAAAATACGCACAATTTATATTTAAATTATGTTAAATGTGTGTGACCTATTAAATTCCACGAAAATGCATGGACAGCTCAAAAACATATAAAATTTTCTTTTTACAACAAACGTACAATGTGCTACCAAAGCTATATTTACTAGGAATTCACTCATTTGGAAGTTGATGCATAAAAACGTCACTCCATGGAAAACGAACTCCATTAATTGTCGACGTATAATGACTGTCTTTACACTCCACATTCTTAATGATCGTATGTTTTTCATATACTATTATAATTGTTAAAATTAACTTTTTAAACAATGTCAAGTGCTAGGCATAATGTACTGAGTTAAATTTTTATAGCAGAATTAATTTACTGCATTTTTCAGTTGTGCTTTACACAGGTGTGCTTAGAGAAAAATCGGACGACACATAACATTTCCGTATAAAATCGCTTCGTATGGTCATTAGAACAATAAGATAATCAAAGTAAGACCAATTCTGAGTAATTCTTTATTTCCTGTGTATTAATTTGCTTCCTGTGTATAGCGATTAGCAGCGTTCACGACCACAGGTAGACCGAAAGGCTGATTCTCCGAACGCCTACTGCCCAATTATCATTATTCAATTATACTGGGCAATTATGGGGCCTTCTAAATGGGCGCAGGTAGACTTTACCTGTGTTTCCTTGAATGAAAAATAATACAACAGTTTGTCATTTTTGTTAAATTTTTAATGTCTTTATAATTTAAATTGTTGCATAAATAAAAAGAAAACATTGAATCAATTTTAATATATCTATTTAATTTATTAGCACTACATGTAATTCAATAAAATAATGTTTTAAAATTGCATAACATTTTATATACAATTTTCTTTTTATTTTGACACAAAGAACTGTTTTATAACAAACTCATAAATACATGGATGTCTAAATCATAAATAACAATTTAAAATGACAAAAAGTTTTAAAAAGTATAATTTATACCAATATATATAAACAATATTTACACAGATACTAATATGGGCACTGAGTCTGTCTTAATGTCCTTTCACGTTCAATGTCACTATGTCAATGAAGAAGTTCCGATGCTGAATCTGCGTAGGTCATAAGGTCGATGAGGCTGGGGCAGGTGTAGAGGGTTCCATCACAGAAGAAGGTCTCGGAGGCAGCAAGGTCTTGAAGGTTGTATGTTGTCGCAAACGCAAGTATCGTGTTGTTCTGGAAGATGTTATCTAGTAGAAGGAATGGTTGTCCCGTCTCTGTCTCTGTCCATTTCCCCTCCAGTCTGATGTCTGCTGTAGTCTTTGGAAGTGGTGGTGTCTGTTTCCTGCGGGCTCTGTAGAGTGATGACCTGGCGGTGTTGAAAGCAGCCTCTCGATGAGCTCTCTGCTGGTGTCGCCCCATTCGTTGTCTCGGAGTTTGTTGGGTTCTTCGCTGAAAATGGAGGGGATGGGCCTAACTTCATCTGTACATCTTATGGAGATGGCTGTCATAATTTGTTTGGCGACAACTTCAGTGTGGTCCGCTGCATGGGTGTGTTGCTGTTGTCCAAAACCTGTGGGGATGTCGTTCTCTGTTGAGATACTGGCGGAACACCCAGATGTAGTGCACCTCCAGAAGATCTATCTATTTACAGCTTGGATGAGTTCAGTTCAACATCTTTACAGTAATTGATTTCAAAACAAATATGTAAAAAATATCAGTGATTTTTTTTACCATAATGATGTTCAATTACATGGTTTTATGACTTTGTTATTAAAAAATATTTAAGATTATGTCGTTCATTTATTCACAGCTAGGACAAATTTGTTGAAGCAAGTGATTTTTTATCATAATTTTATCTCAGTCAGAATTTAGATAATCATCATTTAAAATCTCTGATTTTAATTTATACCTTAAGATATAATGTTTTATTTTGTTAAAATGTAAATTTAAAAATGAAGAAAGATATTTTATTTTTATTTTTTTAAATAATATTTAATGATTATTTTATTTCACTGAAACATTTAGGTTTTTAAAAAAATATGGTATTTTTAATATAATTTCAGGTACATGCAGCCATTAGCACTATTTATTGCATCTTTTTATTTTTTTGAATTAAAAATAAGACAATGTCGTCTACCTGTGAACCAAAGTATATACAGGTAAAGTCTACCTGTGTCCAAAAGTATATACAGGTAAAGTCTACCTGTGTTCCCTTAGAGGGCCCCATAATTGCCTTGACCAATTATTATTTTTAATTGAGGAGTAGGCGTTCGGAGAACACACCGACCGAAAGCCCCGCAGGCTTTCACACCTCTAATTATTAAGCCCCACCCTCACCACCCAGTAAAATTGTTCGGCCTTTAAGTGTCAGCTTTTCTAGCCTTCCTTTCTCTTGGGACAATTTTTTTCAAAATTTCTCAAAAATTCTCAATGATTTCCAATTATCTCACCTTTAAAAATGGGCGTGGTATTTAATTTTCATAACTTTGAATTCATTTTGCTTTAGGGTGTGTTAAATTAGGTTGAAATTGACCCAGTCGTTTTGAAAAAAATGTTGAAAATTTAAAAGTTTACGGACAGACAGACAGAGAAAATATGATCAGAAAAGCTAACTTAAACTTTTAGCTCAGATGAGCTTAAACGGGGTCAATTGCGATACTTTGCGTTATTTTGAAATACCTCGTTCGCTCTATCGTACATACGCTAAAATGTTTGTAGTAACCTGATTGCAATTTTTAATAATTGCTCGAAGTTGAAACATCGTGCTACTTCAGATAGTTGCCCGTAAGAAGCTTGGACTCCATATTAATAGTATTTAAGATTTTTCTAAAGTATTTATTAAAAATGTACTCGCAGTTTCATCAAAATTTATAATCAAAATTTATATCAAAGCTGGGGTATTCTATATACTTATTTTGACGCTTAATACAAATTTATTCTATTTTAGATAAATAGAATAAAAAATGATTACAAAGAAAAAGTTCACATTTTCATTCCATAATTGATATTTTGAGCTTTTTGCACAAATAAATTGCTTGTAATTAAAGGTTTACAGTTTGTGGCCCTTTGAACTAGGATATAGAAAATCCGAGATTCCTCCCACTCTTCAACCTCACCTCACATGTTTTTCGAACATCAATAATATAATAAAATAATATTGATGTTTTTCGAACATCAATAATATGATAATAGATGCTGGGTTAACAGTCAGCGGAGCCTCAGATTAGGGTTTTGATTTTTAAATTGAATCTTAAAATGCAAAGATAACTCTCTGACATGTCAAATGGATATGAAACTCATATGATCGTCAAGGCCGGTCAAATGAGTATCACAGTAACAAAACACGGAAATCCACGTCTTTCCACTTTTTTTTCGTTAAAAGGAAACATGATTGCAATTTACAAAAGAGGTATATATATATTAATCGGAATTGGATAACACGTGTTATTAACACTTTGTCGCCGAAACAAGTGCCTCAGGTTTGCTTCCAGAAATAGCTATCTTGAAATATTGTTTCTATGATATACCTGTGTTACAGATGAGCGTTACAATGGAACATTTGACATTGGAAATAGATACACGACAATCCAGCAGCCTTTGTTCGTTCCCTGTGCATTTAAAGTCCCAAAACAGCGCATCCCTAGCTACTAATCCCTGGTATACTGTAATGGATTTCCTGAAACAGATAATAGGTTAAAATGGTTAGTGGAATTTAAATATCGTGTAAATGATTCCGTTAAGTACTTAGAAAATGCGATTTCAGGTAAAACATAATAATTTTCTTTCTTTTCAAAATTAATTTAAGCACAGAAAATTTTTGAAATAGATAAAATGAAATTAAGATATGTGTCTGAAGGATAAGGTAATGGTAATGTTCAGTTCAGTTCAGTTTATTTCACTCAACACCATATAATGGTACAAGAGGTACATAAGAAGAACAAACATAGTTACATATATATATACAATATAGTTGTAAAGTTCAAGAAAGTAAGCGGGGTGAACAAACAGTATGAATAATTTTTTAAATAAAGAAACACAATTTTCTTAATGTGATATAATCGACTGAAGACATGATTTCATAGAACTTTTTAGTGTTAGGAGAAGAACAGTAATATGTATCTATAGGAGAGGAACAGTAATATGTATCTAAAAACTGACTTCGCAATTTACTTAATGCCTTGCCGTGAAATAGTATTTGGTGTAATTAATGAAATTGTTAAATTAATTTAATTAAATTATTTACATTCGATTATTCTTTATTACAGTAATCAATTAAAAAACCTTCGTCTGTCCTATTTAAAAGAGCTTAAGTTGATATATTTTAATTATTATAATATATAATATGTGAATGCAAAAAAAAAAATGTTTACTAAGTACATGTATTCAATGAATACAAAGTCATTTACATTACTATCATATGCTTTTGAAGAAAATATGTTTTTCATTCACTGTTAACTTTCTCATAACTATTTTTCTTTTCTAAAAGTAGTGATTAAACTACTGAAAAAACTTGATGTTTGAAAAATTATTGTTTCATCGACATTGCAGATTCAGTGTCAGGTGTTACAGTACATGTAAATATGAAATAAGTCTTTGGGGGAAAGTCTCGTATGATTTATAGCATATTGCCGGTTAAACATATTAAAAATTTGATAAAAAAAAAATATCAGAAAAACATCGCAGGTATGATAAGGCAACTCTCAGCGATCGATTGAGTAAAAATTCCTTTAAAAGATAAAACGTCACAGCATGATGTCATATTTTCATCAGAAATATGTCGGTTTTAACTTTATCTCTGGTTAAAATTTTTTTAAAAAGTGTGGGCGTAAAATGTCACTAGAAAATGTTCTAACTGAATGGTTTATTCCCACGTAGCTAAATTTCTGAAATTCTTATTCCCACCTAGCTAAAATTGTGATTTTCACACCTGAGTGAGCACTGAGTATAGTCTGTTTTAGGTGTGAACTACCTGTATAGAAATCACCTGTGATATACTGCTAGATATTCTTGATAATATGTTTTAAAAATGTTTAGAGCTATCAATTATTGAAAGGTTTCATATTCATAATTTAAATAAATAAAATAAAATTCAAAATAAATAAATTAAAAAAGGAATATGACCGTATATTCTGTATTCTGATGTTAACATATATCAATTTGATTTCTATTGTCATTCTTTTGAGCTACATGGATAAATTTGATTCTGGCTCTTCAAACCCGTCAGAGTTGTAAATATAATCATCCCTATAGATAAACGCCTAGATAAAAAGGTGGAACAAATTTATCCGTACATATTTGATTAACCTATTGCTTAATTCATCACCGAGTAATACTTTTAAATGACTTTTTGTTTGCTTGTTTGTTTGTTTGTTGTTTTTTTTGGGGGTTTTTTTTTTTGGGGGGGGGGGTTGCTTATAACAACCTGTATATGTGTCTTTGAAATCAACAGATCCGGTTATTTCATAAAAAGGGGTGGTGGTCCACTTTCTACATTCCTACGTGCATTGTTTAAAAACCCATTGTAAAGAAGAAAATGTTTGTAATGCAAGTTTTTAACGGGGACTTCACACAGTTATAATAATGTTGAAAAAAATTAAGCACGCATGCAGAATATTACATTAACAAGCGTTTCAGTAACTTTATTCTGATATTCTTAAATCATCTATCCACATAACCTTTTCATGTGATTAAAACAATCAAAATTATAAAATGTTCTTATAAAAGTTAGTACAGACTTTCCAGATAAAATTCAACAATGCTTTATATGCCACGTTGCAACAACAACAAAAATTACATCAAATTCATTAACTTTGATTTTTCCATTTTATCTGAAACTTGATCCTTTCGGGAAAATTAGCATAAAAAGTGCAACACCCTCTTTGACCAAAATCGTGACCATGCTCATTTAATGAAACTATGTCTGTTTAACTTCTCATCACTCAAAAGAATGAATATTGAGTAATTTTAAATAAGATAAAATTTACTTAAAATCAGTCATAAAACAAACCCTTTTTAATTATTAAAATTTACATCTATTACATGTATTAAGTAATTTTTTTTAAAAAACATAATCTTAAGAATTTGTTATTTTTCATATAATTAAAAATTTACCTAAGGCAATAATTGAACAGACCATAATTCACCTGTAACTAATTTCCTTTGATCTTTGACACCCTTACCTGTGCACCATTCCCACTTAGCTAAAATCATTCACCCATAGAAAATTCAGAATTTTAGCTAAGTGGGAAGACACCAACTGAATATATCTTCGATTTTCCTGTTTTACGTATAATTATCATTTATGACGTCACAGGCATGTTTAATAAAGAAGATCAATGTTGGGAGACAAATCATCGGAATGCAGTGTAAACAATGCCGAATTAAGACTTATTAAATACACATACCAAAGATTTAGATGAATATCAGTAATGATATAATCAGGATAATACAGACATGGATATTTTGTTTTATCGGCGAGAGTTATAAGGTAAGAAGATAAACATTTATATGGATTGACCGGCAGTGTGTACAAAAAGGCAAAAGTGTAACACTACCCCGAATATTATGAAAGTTGAATTCGGCAAATATCAAAAGCATATGGCCTTAAATACTTGAAAAGTGCTGCTAGAATCCTGCGGTTTGTTCTTGTAAATAAAAAAATACGTTGTATTTTCAATGAAATTGAATAAGCTGAGGGGGTTTCCGATAAATAATGACAATATTTATTTTATGCGATTAACGATAGGATTTTAGCAGTAATACAAATAAAAATGAATTAATTGCCAATCGAATTATTGTATTATACATACAAATGAACTGCGGGGTAGTGTTACACTTTTTGATTTTTTGTGGTAAAAAAGTTCTTTTTTTTAAGTGTATCCTGATACAATGGCACGGCAGCTTCAAAGATCGACTCGATTCCGAATGAAACAAATAATTTAGCGCTGTTTTTATAAAAATAAACATTTTTTTTAATTGATCATAATATCAACGGTCATTTAACTCGGAGTTGCCTTTCCTACCCGCAATATTAAACAGCAAATGTTTGATTATTAAAAGTAATTAGCCGGAATGAATTGATTGCTGTCAGGAATGCATTTTCTAGGTTTTAAAAGGTTAACAATACCCTCTTCAAAAAATAAACATGCAGTTATGTAACATTAAGTTGCATAGTTTGTATGCAAACGATTCTAGCTGATTTATGTTTCATGTTTTATTACTCCTGTTCAAAATGATGGTTTTAACTGATTTGGTTATGAATAATCTAAGTCCCAGTGAGCACTTTAACGATGTCAATTAATTCATTTAGCATTTTTGCTTGAAATTTAATTTGTTTATATCAATATGTTATGTTTTCAATGAATAACGTTAACAGAATCAATCTTCTGATTTTGAATTATATCTTATGATGTCTATTCTTAAATCAAATAAGTTAATAAGCCACTTCCAATGCAAGTTAATGCATAGGGGAACTGATTTAGAAAGCAACACTAAATATTATTTTCACTAAATCTACTATACCGATCACAGAGACCAACTCTTATAAATGCAGAGTAACTATACTTGCGTTTGTAAACCAAGCTCTCGACATGCTACTTCACCATCTTTCTCATCAAAGCCCGTGTCACAAATATTGTGCCAGGCGTCAAAGTAATACAGCTGTGGTATACCGCTGATTCCTGTCAGTGAGGTCTGGTTAGACACCAATCGTATCGGTGGATCTGTAAGTAGAAACAATTGATTTTCTTCATTCAATAAAGTCACACTTATCTAGCTATTAGCCACGGGTGCATATTTTCCTTTCCTTCCTTTTCATTCAAAGGCGTTCAATGACGAACAGAGATGTCGTCACAAATACACACACTCATATAAAATATACTTTGGCTTTTATTTTTTTTTAAAAATAAAATCACAAGTATGCTAAGTTCGCCTTATCTCCCCGACAAAACTTCATAGAACTATCGATAGCTTTGACATTGACTCTGATATTTGACCTTCAATTATCATGTCGTTATTCATAGAGTTGTGCTTTAAACCATCATGTGTGGAATATGCATCGTATTGCTTAGCTCGAAAATGCATATAGATAATAAATCATTAAATGTATAGGAACCGGTTACCTGGAAACTAGTGTTGTTTTCCCTCGAATCTCTGCGCTAAAGGTCATGCAGAGAAAGTATGATAAGTACTTATCCACTGTGATTACTCACTAGAGGGACACGTTACTAAAGCAGCGCTTTCTCCTGGGCAGTATCGTTTCCTGCGATACCGTCTTTGGCAATCCAAGAGGCTGTTCTCTTCACCATTACATTTGATGTTAGGCCAGAAGAAGTAGGAGGTGGGCTTAACGCGTATTTTTTCACTAATACGTGCATACTTACTGAAACAAAATTTAGATAATGATTGAAAGACAATGATGATTGAAAATATTGAGGTAACAATGTATTTGTACGATATCTATCATCAAGATATGAATACACTTGTCCTTTTTATGGTGTTAAAAGGATGTGAATATACACAATTCCATTTTTAACAAATCAAATATAAATTCTGTGTTCAAAATTGTTACACATATTGTCAAACTTTGAGTTGAATGAAAAGTTTGCGACGTAAACTATTATTTACGGTATATCTATGTTTCAATTTTACATGTGTAACAATGTATGACTATTTCAGATAAACAAGATACAAACAATAACGTACACGGGTAAACCAAAGTGGCGACAAACGACCTGAGCTTCTTGTGCTGTGAGCCTCTTTTTACAAATCCCTCCCCAAACTCCATCGCGATATATTTCTACAACGCCCTCATTCTCTAGCGTTTGATTGGTCAATCGAACGTATTCATCTGAGGATATAAATGGCATACTTTACAATCTTAAAATAGAATCCATCAAAGGTTTTGAATTCGGCTATTTTGAATTACTTATTTTTTATTTTTTGAAGACATTGTTCAATAATGAGGCCTGAAAAGTATTATTAGAGTTCAAAAAAGCAATATGAAAATAGTTTTTTAGATTGTGTACTAAGATAACATGTGAGACGCTGACGTTGTATTAGTTTTCTTTTCGAATTACTTTAGAATACGTTATCTAATACTCGTTTCAAATTGCCAACTATAAATGTTACGTACTGAAACATTCCTCCTTGTTTGTTGTCGACAAATGAGGTTTGCAAAGACACACTGCCTCTCCTCTTTCACTGGTATGGCAGTATGACGTCTCAAGGTTACAGGTGTGAACTCCAGTTTTGCAATTGCAAAATTCGCCAGAGTAACCATTTTTACAAGTGCAATAACCATATTTTACATGACAGGAGGCGCTGGTCGTTTGATTACAATGACAGCTCTCGCATTGTTGTCCATATGTCCATTTGGGACAATCTGTTAAACAATATATGTTACATTGTTACAAATGTAGTAGATGTTAAGCGAACTTGAGTAAATGCATCGCTGGAATTTCATTCTTTCAAAATTATTGGTTTATAGGCCTTAATGTTCACACGGTAATAGTGCTTATTTACGCTGATTGTTAAGTACGCGTATATAGTCAAACAATACGCGTGGGTATGAAATTCGCAGGTGTGCAATTTACCACACTTAAGTTTTGATTTTTTTAGCATACGTGCGGGGGTATTTTATGCTGTTTTAATCTTACTGCGTAACTAGTGTAAATTTCCCTCACGCGTAAATAATCACTTTTACATAATTTAAGAAAATCTGTAAGAGGTAAGATTGAAATTAATTTTCTAAGAACAAAATACTAGTATTCACCGTTCGTTAGTATTTCCAACATGAATACTTAAGTTCCGTACACAATTATTATCATACCTTGAAAGTGTGCAGAATAAGATTTATAAATATAAATTGCAATGCCTTAACATAAAATATAATATCTAATAATTTCCTATACATACATTTTTATACTCACCGTATTTCTGTCCCTGTATTGAAATCATTGATAAAGCTAGCAAACTCAAAAACACCATAGCGCAACACATTGAGTCTCAACCAATAAAATAATTTGGGGTCAAATACGAACTTATAACCGCATCATTATACGGTCTGTGTTATTTTGAAATGCATGTTTGCTTTATTGTTCCTGAGTTAGAATGTTTGTAATGGTTAACGTGTTATTTTGAATAATTGCTTGAACTTTAAATATCGTGCTATTTCCGAGAGTTGCCCTTTATGAGTTTCAAGGCAAAGGTTTAGTTTAGAATCATCGTCAACACTTGTTACAGTGTTAGCATGACTTGAGACCGTGTAATCCAACAAATCAAGAAGTAAAGTGGGTCAAACGCAATGTGCCTACTATATCCACTGTAAAATACTATTCATATCATCTCGTTCCGTGCTATTTATATAGTATTCACAATAAATTCGTATGGACGTCATTACTAATGAACGTACGGTTTGTACGAATTCCAAAGCATCGTCGTAAATCAGAAATAATGACATGACTCTAGCAAGTTATTTATTTCATTTTATGCAAAAAGAGTGTTTCTCTAGCTTATTTTGATATTCACAAGTGACTTTTTTTTTTTAAAAATACTGAAGTGTCTAATTGTCAAACCTTTTCTTCAAATGTTTTCCTTACTAAAAATAATTAGGTGGTATCAATGTAAAAAAAAATATTGCCCGACGTTTCTCTCAAGACATCAGTTTTATTCAGTTATGAAAATAAAGATATGAAATCAATATATATGTAACCTGTTACTTCTGGAGTGGCAATCTTGCTAAATGTATGGTAATTTGTTTTGCCTTTAAAAATAAATGTTCGGAAGAGCCACTACATCTTACGTTTCATAAGAATAGATGCTGTCAAGTATATTGATTACATTGTTTGTAATCCGATCAAGAACTTTGTATTTGATATATGTGTGCATGATTGTTTCTTTTTGGGGTTTTTAGGTCTTTCTACCTTTCAGGTGAAAGACCTTTTGTATTTCTTATGTTTTTAGGTCTTTCCACCTTTCAGGTGAAAGACCTTTTGTTTTCTTTATGTTTTTTATTCTTATTATTTTTCTTTTCTATTTTCCAAGGGACACCTTTTTTATTATAAGACATATTGAAACAATTTTTTCTTCATGTAATTGACCATTTAAAGTTATAATACCAAATGACCCTGATCCTGATAACCCCCAGAACTTACAAAGTTATAGCCCTTGTTTACGAAATGCTTGTTATCGCTACTCCTCTGAAACCATAAGAGATAGATACTTAAAACTTTTACCAATGTCTTCAGTACACTTAGAGGGTTCTTCAATCTACTAATACCGAATGGATCTGAGACCCCCTTCTATCAGTTATTGCCCCTGAAAGTATTTGAATTTCCATAAAACCACTTCCAACTTTTTTATTACTTATCATAGAGACTTCGGACCACTTGGGATGGAAGCGTCTACCTTGGCCGAACAAAATAACATAAAAGTCAAAGGTCAAGGTCATTTAGAAATCTGTTAATTAATGAGTTTTTAGATCGTTTTGTTAAGGGTGGTAGAGAAAAACTTTTTCATGGATGTATTAGGACATCTTAAAACATTTTAAAATATAGCCCCTCGGCTCATACCTTTGAATAAACACAAAGTTATTGCCCCTATTGTACGAAATGTTTGTTATCACTACTCCTCTGAAACCATAAGAGATAGAGACTTGAAACTTTTACTGATGTCTTCAGTACACATAGACGGTTCTTCAATCTATTCATACCGAAAGGATCTGAGGTCCACATCTAGAAGTTATTGCCCCTGAAAGTATTTACATTTCCATAAAATCACTTCAAAATTTTTTATTACTTATCATAGAGACTTCGGACCACTTGGGATGGAAGCATCTACCTTGGCCAAACAAAATAACATAAAGTTCAAAGGTCAAGGTCATTTGAAAATCTCTTAATTAATGAGTTTTTGTATCTCTTTTGTTTAGGATGGTAGAGAAAAACTTTTTCATGGATGTAGAAGGACATCTTAAGACATTTCAAAATATAACCCTTTGACCCTTACCATGTAATAATTATAGAGTTATTGCCCCTATTGTACAAAATGCTTGTTATCGCCACTCCTCATTAACCATTACAGATAGAGACTTGAAACTTTTACTAATGTATTCAGTATACTTAGACGCTTCTCCAATCTATTCATACCGACAGGGTCCACAGTCCCTTTCTAGCAGTTATTGCCCCTGAAGGTTTCGAACATTCAATAAAGAAACACAAATAACTTTTGAATCAATATTCATAGATACATCGGACCATTTGGTTTTGAAGCGTCTACCTTGTCAGATGAAAATGACATGAAGGTCAAAGGTCAAGGTCAAGCATTAAAAAATTGCAAACTTAATCGTTTGACACTTTTTTTTATGAAGTAACGCAGAAAAAATAATTTATTCTATTGAAGCAATCTTATTTCAAACATAGAAAACAAAGAGTTGGAAAGACCTCTAATTGTTCGAGAACAATTAGTCTACTAGTTTATTATTTTTTTTCTTCTCTTTTTTTCCAGGGACAGCTTTTTTATTTCTAGAGATATTGAAACATTTTTTTCTTTATGTTATTGACCATTAAAAGTTATGGTACCAAATGACCCTTTGATTGATAACTCCCAAAACTTACGAAGTTATTGCCCTTGTATACAAAAAGCTTGTTATCGCTACTCCTCTTAAACCATAAGAGATAGAGACTTGGTACTTTTACCAATGTCTTCAGTACACTTAGAGAATTCTTCAATCTACTAATACTTAAAGGATCCGAGACCCCCTTCTATCAGTTATTGCCCCTGAAAGTATTTGAATTTCCATAAAACCACTTCCAACTTTTTTATTATTTATCATAGAGACTTTGGACCACTTGGTTTGGAAGCGTCTACCTTGGCCGAACAAAATGACAAAAAGGTCAAAGGTCAAGGTCATTTGGCAATCTGTTAATTAATGAGTTTTTAGATCTCTTTTGTTATGGGTGGTAGAGAAAAACTTTTTCATGGATTTAGTAGGACATCTTAAGACATTTTAAAATATAGCCCCTCGGCTCATACCTTTGAATAATTACAGAGTTATTGCCCCTTTTGTACGAAATGTTTGTTATCGCTACTCCTCTGAAACCATAAGAGATAGAGAGTTGAAACTTTTACCAATGTCTTCAGTACACATAGAGGGTTCTTCAATCTATTCATACCGAAAGGATCTGAGGCCCCCATCTAGTTGTTATTGCCCCTGAAAGTATTTAAATTTCCATAAAATCACTTCAAACTTTTTTATTACTTATCATAGAGACCTCGGATCACTTGGGATGAAAGCGTCTACCTTGGCCGAAAAAAATGACATAAAGGTCAAAGGTCAAGGTCATTTGGAAATCTCCTAATTAATGAGTTTTTAGATCTCTTTTGTTTAGGGTGGCAGAGAAAAACTTTTTCATGGATGTAGTAGGACATTATGAGACATTTCAAAATGTAACTCATTGACCCTTACCATGTAACAATTATAGAGTTATTGCCCCTATTGTACAAAATGCTTCTTATCGCTACTCCTCATTAACCGTTAGAGATAGAGACTTGAAACTTTTACTAATGT
The DNA here is from genome assembly GCF_025612915.1 of Magallana angulata. Taxonomy (NCBI): domain Eukaryota; kingdom Metazoa; phylum Mollusca; class Bivalvia; order Ostreida; family Ostreidae; genus Magallana; species Magallana angulata. Next base: position 48,892,096 of record NC_069111.1, read on the forward strand.
ATTCAGTACACTTAGATGCTCCTTTAATTTATTCATACCGAAAGGGTCCAAAGTCCCTTTCTATGAGTTATTGCCCCTGAAAGTTTCGAACATTTAATTAAAACACAAACAATTTTTGAATCAATATCATAGATGCATCGGACAACTTGGTATGGAAGCGTCTACTTTGTCAGATCAAAATGACATAAAGGTCAAAGGTCAAGGTCAAGCAATAAAAAATTGCAACTTAATCTTTTGACACTTTTTTATGAAATAACGCAGAAAAAATACTTTATTCTATTGAAGCAATCTTATTTCAAACATAAAAAACAATGAGGTGGAAAGACCTCTAATTGTTCGCGAACAATTAGTCTACTAGTTTTTAATTGTTTTCCGTTATCTGTTAAGCGTTTGCCAACACCCAATTTTAATTGAATTTATTGTAGCTGCACATTTTCTAGCAATTATGTCCCTGTTATTTCCTTTCTGGCCATTTACTGCTTAATGCATTCTTATACAGGGTAGTTTGCAAAACAAACTATTGTTTTAAAATATTAGTTTGTATATAGAGTCCTAGCTGTTTGCTTAATATTTTTACTGTATGTACTTGGACACACACGTGCATTGTTTTAACACATAGATTTAAGAGGCACTTGACCCCATTCGAAATTTACTAAAGTCTCTACTACTTAGACGAAATGAAGTATTGTAAACCACAAGAAAAAGATTTCCATTCTCTTGCAACATAACTCTTCATGTCCTTCAAAAACTGTTTTGAGACCAAGGTAACATGGTTTTTTTCCTATGTAGCAAAAGAATAGGGCAATGGTGTTGTGTATATGACTTAGAACAATAACCGAAATATAAGGTGACTTTCATTACACTAAGAATTCTGTCTTAAATTGTTACGAGAATTGTTATTTAAATTTAACTAAATGTGCCGGTGAAGTTTAACCTTTCCAAATTCAGCAAGATGGTTACACCCAATATAACATCAAATGTCAGGTTAGAGGCAAATGCCCAAAAAGATATCTTTTTATGTCTTTCTATGTCCAATTTTGCCAATATTCATTAATATTTCTAATAAAGTGTCAAACTTAAAGAAAACAAGAGGCCATTGTCCTTGTAGTTAAGTCTTTTGTCAAAAAGAAGGCCTTTTGTTTAAGGTGGCTCTATACACCACTTTTTGATGACGCAGTACGCAAAAAAGTAAATCTGGAAACATGCATTTCCGGTACTGGCTGATTTAAACTGAGGTGAATTGTATGGGAACCGCTATTTTGAAAAATTTGTTAAATGGATAGATTTAATTTGATAATTGGAAAATTCATTACTTACAAGTAATGTGGTATGTGACACCTTCACGTTGTGTGGTATTATTTATCGAAATAAACAATAAAATCAAGTATAAATTTTTAAAGAGTTTTTTTAAAATCATCGATATGTTACACCGTAGCGCAGTGGGTTAGTGGGTTCACTACAAACCAGTAGGTCATGAGTTCGATTCCCGTTGAGAACAATAAATTTTTTAACTTTCCAAAAATTTCTAAAACGTATTTTTTGGTTGAATACCGTGAAAGAAAATTCTAAACAGGTGAAAATATTTCAATTATAATATACTTTAATGCACATTAATATCGACACCTAACGGGGATGAGAGGGTTGCTTTGAATTTCTCTCAGGTTGGGATACATAAATCCTATTAGCCTAGTCAATGTTCCCCTTTATTTATTTGACTTAGTTTTGCACTTAAGCGAATATATTCACTTATACAGGGCAAAGTCTATTATGAAATATGCATGTATTTATCATTCCAACATTATATTTAGGAAATTTTCTTCAACTCAGAAATGAAAAGTCCCCAAGGTGTTTGGGCCTTGGGATTTAGGAACGATAACCCTTACATGAGGAACTTTCATACCAAATAAAATTTAAAATATTTTTTGTGTTTATTTGCAATTGTTTTCATTCAATTTTTTATTTCACATTTATTAAAATACATTTTCTTATAACATCAAGCAACTTTTTCAGATGATTTGTCAACAGAGTAAGAAAATATGAAAAAATATGTTTTGGGGAAATACTAAAAAAATTGCAATAATAACATTTTTGAATGTTAAGAAGTGTTATATTTTTTTTATGTGTCCGAAGGAAATATCCATCATATGACAAAATAATTTCTTTCAATTTGTTGATAGCTGTCTTTTTAAAAAATATTTTACAAAAACACGAAAAAACATTAAAAAATTCTTTAAAAATACCTATAGTATCCCTATCGTCATTTTAATATTTGATAAGTATATGTTTTGTGGTCTTCCATTGAAAATTGGAATAAACTGTGGGTGTATAGAGCCACCTTAATGACAAGATTTATCTTATGTAAGCCTTAAAATGTTCAAATAAAAGACCTATATCCAATGATAGCCATTTACATGAGACGCTTTATTATTATACGCTAATTAGAGTCTTGTATCATTCATTCATTCATTCATCTTTTATTTCCTCTATAAAGAGATACAGAATTATGATTTAAGTAAACACATTAATCCATATGCAAGATGCATTTGACTTCACTGACCTTTCAATTTGATATAATAGCATGTTAAACAAAATTTTTTAAATTATATCCTTTAATATGAAAAGGGTGTCGTGCAATAGACTCCGTCTTGCATTGTTTAATGAAAAGGTAGTTATCTGTCAAAAAGAAAACTACTCTTTTTAGTTGAAAGAAATAGGGAAGAATATCGCATGTTATTAGGTGTCTCTTTTTTCAGGATTTGATAAATTATTATGTTTCTCTCGGGGTTTTTTTTTTTTACAAAAACTATTTCTTTTCATTATTTTAAGTGAAAATAATTTTGTCATGTGACCCTAATAAGCCGCCCTGTATCAGCTCTACTTAACATTCATATCCTAAATTATTCCTTCTAATACTTTTTATATGAACAATTTTGTTTATGTATAGTTTTCCGTTCCATTCTTTGACAATAACATGTTTTTGGACGAGTTTTGAGCTCTTAGCAAGCAGTTTTTGGTCCTTTAGTTTTAGAGTACCTTTTTAAATAAATAGTAAGTAATTGTCCTAATGTAATTAATACGCAAACCTTGGTATTAAGCTATGAGGAAAGTAAAGGACTTATTTCAATGTAAATTCAATATTAGGTCAATTATAAATCATTTAATGAATACATCTCTAACGTTACTGCCTGTCTGTTCTAAATTAGTACATAAAACTATCTTGTACAATCTGTGTGTGAATTATACATTTTTCAAAACGACTGCTTAAACAACAAAAATTCAATATCGATCTTTAATTAGCATGAGATAAAATACCACGCTGTACGTTATCAGTCGTTATGACATGTCTGTTCTGACATTTCACCTTTTACCCAAGCCTCGATCACATTAATGTTAACAAATGGACCAAAGTCAATTCATGGCGTTGTTCAACACTTTTTAGTACCACTAAGTACAGAATTTTACATTATTGTCCGAAAATGAATTTAGTTTTTTGGGTTTTTTTTTTTTTGGTGTTTAGAAATTCAGAAAATGAAAGGAAATTTGTATTGATTAAAAATTAAGGAGGAAATTATGTGCAGGTGTGTTTTTTCCTATAATTATGAAGCTCAATTCAATTTATATCAATTCACTTATTCTCTCAAAAAACACCTAAATGATATAAGAGGTACAAGTTTTATTTACAAAAATAAGTCTGGAAGAACTAGAGAACAGTCAAACAAACTGGCTTAACTGGTCTTCTTTAGTATTACTAAGTCTACTTTTCATAGATAGGCTAATACAACCATGCATCTGACACCCTTGGATTTGTTTTTCCTTTTTCATCGTGCGTCAATTTTGGTCCGAATAAAAAAAAAAACTTCTTTCAAAATTTTTGGGGGTAGAGGACGCATTCGCAAATCCTCTTTGAAATGGACATCATTCTAATTATGGTTTTGTGCTAATTTAACCAAATTACCTTAAATTTAATTATTTTTTTTTTATCTTGGATGAAAATGATTTGCCATTATGCATTCCAAAAGAGCCATACATCCCTACGTAATTATAATCTTAAACTATTTCTTCCAATACTTTTTATGTATTATTTTTTAAAGTATAATTGCTTTTCTAATTTACTATTCTTTTAAGATGTCATTCACTTTAAAGGGTCTCGAGCTCATACATCTTTGCAAGCGTTTTGGGGGTCACGTATACTAGTGCTTAGTTTATAGTTGACCTATTCTAATATATACGCGAACTTTGATTTTCATATTTAAGCTGTGATGAAAGATTGAGCCCCATATGGAATTAAATGACCATGCATAGTTCATATATTAGGTTAACAACAAATTAACCACTTGATGAATATATCTCCAGGTTTACTGACTGCCTGATTAATTGCATTATGTCAAAGTTAATAAAACTATAAAAACGTGAAAAGTTTTGTCAGGGTTAAAGTACTGACGTCATTATACTTTATAAAATGACGTTATAAAAAAAAAAAAAAAAAAAAAATGGCGCTCGCCGATGGCGGACGACAATCGTCGCCTGAGAAAATCTACACAGAGCTACGGAATGTGTGTCCCCGTACAGACTCTGTAAGTAACTTAGCAGATAATACGGACAATGTTTTCAATGATCATGACATGGTACATTGTGCATACAGTCCACAAAACACCGAAATGGTGGATGTATTGATGAACAATCGAGTGAACGAAAATCAACCCGAATACGACAATCAAGTCGATGCCACTTACCTGAATGATGCACCATCAACTAGTACAAATGACTTTGTCTTATTTGATAATGTGCTACAAAATGTACCAAAAGAATTTTATATTGAAAAATTATTACAATTATCCTCAAGCAATGAACAGATAATTATTGAATATAGAGCACTCTTGTGTACAAGAGCAAAAACCATTGAAGGGTGTCCAAAGGGAAACCTCATTCAACGCAGAACCACCAAAGGTAACCCAAGCTCAGTAAGATATGCAAAAGACTGCTATGCCCTTTATATGTTTTGTAATGGTGATACTTCCCATCTTACTGACGTTTTTGACAAAAAGCATGACCCGTCAGATACGCCAAAATCACTTAACATAGATCTACACTGCCTGACACAAACTTTGTTAGAACGTGTACGTGAACTTGAATCAACTGTCTCCAATACAAGCAAGGTCATCAAAAATATGCAAAAAACGATATCAGACCTAAAGTCCAAAAACACTGCTTTAACAGCTGATATCGATAAAGTGAAAAATGATTTCGAAGCTCATTCAATAACGTGTGAAACATTTCGTAAAACCACAAATTCACGACTTAAATGTGTTGACGGTCTTGATTCCACGGAAGAACATGCCAAATCACAAAGAGTCGACAACGAATTATTAAAATTATCAAAAATTTGTCAAAATCACCAAAAACAATTATCAGAATTAAAATTCCAAAAGTCATTTGCTGCTGTCGTTTCCCCGCCGAAGGCCCCTACTACCCGTCTTCAGACCAGTGACAGTACATCGCGGTCCACTGACCATTCACAAAATCCACCTGAAAACAATACGCCAGGTAACGGTATAAATACTACAACACTGGGGAATTCCCCACATCGTGTACAGGACTCTTCTGGGGCAAATCAAATTAACATGCAAGTAAAGGGGGTCACTGACTTACAGCAGTCTCCGAAAAAAACAGAAAACAATGAACAACAACCCGAAACAATTAAAAGCACACCAGAACAACAAATGAACGAAAACAAACTTCCGATTCCGGTGCACATCTCACGAGAGAAAATTGTACCTATGAAAACTGAATCAAAAAAATTTAACAAACCAAACACAGAAAAAGCAAATGATAAACGGGATGTATTCCTTGGAATAACACATCGCAGGCGCAAAAACGCCCAATTTTACCTTACAGGAATTGATCGAGAAACCACTAGAGACGGTATTATTAACTATGTCCGAGATAGGGATATCCGTGTAACATATCTTTCTCTATTCCAACCAAAGTATAATCCGGACTGTTTATCAGCAAAAATCCACATTCCGGAAGAAAACCGTGAAACTATCAATATGCGATCATTTTGGCCTCGCGGAGTCAAATGCCGACCATGGATAAACGCCCATGAGAGACAGCAAGGTTGCGAATCAGACGATGTAAAAAAATAAACTTTTTGTTTAGCCATGAACATACCTAAAGAGTACGCAATGCACATTGATCTTTTGTTTATCATGTTGTTTTCAATTTTGAATTGGAATGTAAGAGGTATTATGTCCTCTAATGTTTGTTTGACAAATTTATTACGTTTAACAAAGTGTGATGTCGCTGTAATCTCAGAACACAAACTACCTGAAAATTGTTCAAAATTTTTAAACAGTATTGATCAAAGTTATATCAGTACAGCAACATTTGAAAAATCGTTAACCAATGGGGATAAAGGCAAAGGAGGTGTAGCTATATTATATAAAAGATCCCTAGAATTTTACACATCATTGGTTAACACAAACTCAAACAGAGTCATTGGTATTTGTTTAAAAACGCCAAACCATGTACCATTGTATATTTTTGGTGTGTATTTACCATCTGAAAATGATGTAGATAAATATAGAGAAGAACTAAATGTACTTCACGACTTGTATACAATCTATTCTAATCATGGCCATGTTATTTTTGCTGGTGACATGAATGGTAGCCTTCAACAAAAAGATGTTGAAAGAACAAATGCCTATAAATCAGCAGAACTTGTAACATTTTACAGAAAAACCAACCTGTTTTTTCCTTTTCATAATGTTGAACAATGCAAAGATGTATATACTTTTATACCATGTAAAACAATGTTAGACTACACATTTGTCAGTGAATCGTTGAAGAACCACCTAGTAGATTATGATATTATTCACGAAGGTGTAATATCAAACACGTCAGACCATTTACCTGTGATCGCTAAAATTGAGATTGTAGAGAACCCTCATATCCTATTACCAAACACCACTAAGTGGCCCGCATGGCACAGGATATGTAAGGACTCAAAAAAATCATATTGTAATCAACTGCAAACAGAGTTAAACCAACATCTTCCACCAGAGAAAGATGAAATGTCACTGAATGAAATAGATTTTTACACTACAACAATCGTAAATGCTGTAATAAAAAGTACTACTCTAACTATCCCAACGTGTTCCTATAATCCTCATACCAAACCCTACTGGAACACTACAGTTAAGGAGGCGCATAAACGCGAAATGGAATCCAGAATAAAATGGGTCAAGGAAGGAAAACCTCGAGGAATGCAGCACCCATCTTATGCAGAGTATAAACGTAAAAAAAGACATTTTCGACAATGCCAAGAAAGCGCTTCTGAAGAATACATGAAACAAACTTATGAAGACATTGAAAACGCTGCAGGAATCGACATTCGCTTATTTTGGAAACTCATTCGTCGTCAAAAACCACGTCAATCAAAAATATATCCAGAAATACAATTTGCAGATCGGACTGGTAACACACCAGAAAGCGTTGCTTCGGTATTTGCTGAATACTTTTCCACAATATATCAAACTGAACAAAATTATACCTTTGATAATGATTTCTACAACAGTATCATCAATGAATACAATAATATTAAATCCCAAGAGACTCAAAATTCTATTTTCTGTCCGGATGACCGCATTACGGAAAAAGAAGTTCTTGACTCAATTTCACTATTAAAATCCAAAAAAGCTCCTGGACCAGATAAAGTACAGTCAGAACACCTAATACACGGAAAAGAAGTTCTGTCTAAATACTTATGTGTCTTGTTTAATAGTATATTAAATCTAGGCCAAATCCCCTCTGGTTGGAAACAAGGCTTTATTGTCCCAATATATAAAGGTGGAAATAAACCAAAAACATCTCCGGATAGCTACCGACCTATCTCATTACTATCGACTTTATTCAAAGTTTTCGAAAAAATTATCCACACTAGGATTATGGACACTTTATCTAACGAAGAATTATTTCCTAACCCCCAGCAACAGGGCTTCCGTAAAGGCTTAAGTTCTATAACTGCAGCTTTCAACCTTCAAGAAACAATACATCATTACATCGAAAATGGATCTCATGTATATACCTGCTTTTTAGACAGTCGGAAAGCATTCGACACAGTTTGGAGAAAAGGTTTACTGTACAAACTCAATAATATAGGAATAAAAGGAAAGCTATGGATGCTAATAGACGACTGTCACATCAATACTAAAAGTGCAGTGATTGTAAATTATCAACAGTCAAAATGGTTTCCTGCAGAACAAGGAATTCGTCAAGGAGGCGTCTTATCGGGTTTTCTATATACAGTTTTCATTAATGACTTACTTAACGAGCTGGAAGTCATAAATAAGAACTTCGGAATCAATAGAATCAAATCATCAACCCCAGCCCTTGCAGACGATATTGCTTGTCTATCTTCAAACCCATACTCACTTCAAACCATGCTTAATACAGCGTACTACTATTCTTGCAAATGGAGATTCTCTTTCAACGCTGGAAAATCATGCATAATAGTGTTTGGAAAAAATCCCAAAACTAACTTCACGCACCAATGGTTAACTGGAAACGAAATTATACCTATACAAAAAGATTATAACCATCTTGGCATAATCCAAAACTGCAATTTTAAATCTATTACTAGAACAAAAGAAGCATGCGACAAAGGCCGGCGCTCATATTACGCAATAAAAAATTTGTCGTCTGGAAACTCTAACCCAGTAACTCTTGTGAATCTTTACAAAAAAGTAGTATTACCCTCTACACTTTATGGCTGTGAAATTTGGAATGAACTTAAACTACAGGATTATCAATTATTAAATAAATTTCAACACTTTATTGTCAAAGACATTCAAGGCCTGAAAACATCAACACGATCGGATATGTGTGAAAGTCTAGTAGGTCTAAGACCCATCACATCAGAAATTGATAAAAAGAAATTACTGTTTTTTGAAAAACTGTGTAATTTTTCCCATGACATATTAGTAAAAAAAATATTCCTCTTCAGACTGTTTACATATTTGAACGACAAGCAAGATAAATCGTTTGGATATGTTAAAGATATATTCTCAATTCTTCACAAATATTCTTTAGAACAATATCTTACTTCTTATTTGGAAACAGGTATCTTCCCGAGCAAAACCGAATGGAAAAAAATGATAAAGTCGGGAATCTTCCGTTACGAAAGTCACCAATGGACTAATCGAACAATTCATGATTCGGACTTTACAAGATTTATTATACTCCATAATGGAACGGGCTTACCAAGAATCTGGAAATTTGCGTGGTCGGCACAACAAAGTAATATAATCAAAGTTATAACAAAACTCTGGACTATTACCCCTACAAGAAATATAAGCACCTGCCAACTATGCAACACTCAATACACAGACATTTTTAAGCATGTTGCTTGTAGTTGCGCGTACTTCTCCACAAACAGGGACATTTTCTGGAGTGATATAATTAACTTCGATCTGGGCATTTGTGCTGAACTTTGCGCTCTTGACGAGGAGGAACTGTACTCATATCTATTGGGTAAAATCCCAGCCACCCCATTATCGGAACAAAATGAAAAAGAACTCATACTTTTATGTGGAAACTATCTTATTAAGGTATTTGCATTATATAAAAGAACAGTCAATGATACACAGTAGTCCTGTACATATATATATATATATTTTTATTACTATCGTTGTAATTTTTTTTTTTCTGTAACCACCTCATTGAATTTATTTAGCACGATATATTTCACCTTTCAATTATAATATTCACATTTTCACACTTGTTAAAACATGTATATATATATATATATATATATATATATATATATATATATATATATATATATATATATATATATATATATATAT